>NC_069506.1:293581237-293900330 GCF_027579735.1 Bombina bombina | reverse complement strand
CTTTCTTGAAACTGCTGAGACATTTGAGACTTATAGCACCCGTTGACATCACATATGCAAACGACTTACACCAAGTTACATGCAAACTGGGAGTCGGATAATGTGCTTGTCTCACCGCATATGACAAGCTACATATACAGGACTTTATACAGTCAGACCTTCATGCACTAAGTTACACACAGGTTTTGATTGATTTCTCTGCATCTTGCAACATCTTTGGAGAGGGTTTAGACCTTATATTATATTGTAAATATAATTTCTTCACATTCAGGACCTTGCTTAGCTAGAGTTTGCTTATCTTTCTAAAGTTCTTTGAGGGACATGTACTAAACAAGATCTCACCAGACCACAGAGCTTTAGAGAACTAAGCCCCATGCCTGTGATTAAATTTGTAATCTCTTTTTGTTTACCATATTAAGCCTTGTGTACTTAGAATTATCTGGGGGTAAAATACACAAATTGTATTTTAAGGGATTCAATAAAGCTAATGAATTAATTTTTCATGATCTCTAGTGGAGAGCAGAAAGATTAGGACTAATTTACCTAATGGTAATGGACTTTCAGCAGAGGCGGTAAGGATGGAAATGTGTATTGGGAAAATGTTTGTTTCTATGCTTTATTATAGCTCTGGCTGTCTATATTGTAAGAAAAGACAAAGCAAGTTTACCTAAGTAATACAGAAAATGTAGACATAAATGTCATTATATAAATAGATCTGCTACACGCTGTTACTGTAAAGCTTTCTGTGCAAATACTTTAGCTCTTACCTGGGGGACAGGAAGCTTCTAGAGAATACGCGTAGAATCCGTGCGCCAACCAGAGGGGCAGAACATCAGCAGGTCTGCTCATAAACTGATGAGAAATATATGTTATTCACTAAATGTATTATATGCAGAATATGTCACAGTAAAGCTGCCAAAATGGCACTTTCATTAAAAAGGGACATTTAATTCCCCATAAATGCTTTATTATGCACAGTGAAAAGAATCCTTGCAATGCACTATCATGGTTTAGTTTGGCTGTTTTTTTGCTGCAATTTAGATCTAAAAATGTTTTAGGTCTCCCCCTACGCCCAGAGAGGCTGAAAAACATTCTGTAAAATTTAGGACACTGTCACTCATACATGATACACAGTGACTACTTGATCAGCATTGGCCACAGTAGGGTAGATAAGAATATACTTGAGGCTTTTTAAAAGGGTGTGTCCCTGGGCTGCAAATCAGTGCAAATTATTCTAACAAATACAAATTTTAAATGCATTTTCTTTGCATTGCTTTTGAAATATTGTGATTCATATCCAAAGCACATATAAAAATTAATTTAAAGGCACGTTAAACACTAAAATAAATAATGATAGTATTTTACATTGTTTTATATATATATATATATATATATATATATATATATATATATATATATATATATATATATATATATATATATATATATTTAAACATTTTATATTACAATCTTAAAGTGTCTAGTTTCCCTTTAATGTACTTTAAATACACACATAAGAGACTCATACTTAGGGGCCTATTTAACAAAGGTCTGTTGGACCTGATCCGACAGTGCGGATCATGTCCGACAGACCTCGCTGAATGCAGAGAGCAATATGCTCTCCGTATTCAGCATTGCACCAGCAGCTGTTGTGAGCAGCTGGTGCAACGCCGCCCCCTGCTCTATCTGAATCAGGAAAGTTTAAATTTTGACTTTAGTGTCCCTTTAAGTATGAATGAAGTAGGAATGCCAGCCTCTCTGGAGGAAGAAGAGCTGATAATTTAGAGGCTATTAATCGCCATTACAAGTTGCACAGGGAAATTAAATGTTGAGTTTATTGATTAAACACACCCTTTGTCTATTAAATGACTGCACACACAGACATAATATACAGTATGTGTCTATAATCTTAGTTACCTCCTTGGTATATAACAGCTGCCCTCTGAGTCCCCTTACGGTCACGCTGGAGTTGCTCATCTCCACCTCTACGCCAATCAAACTGGAATCTTCTAAAGACACCACAAACTCACCACGGAAGGAGAGAAACCAATGGACCTGATGGGAAACAAATCCTAGTCACAATGGGTACAATATGACAGTTATATAATGTAATGAGGTATATTAGATACTAGTAACACCTATTGATATTCCAGAACATTGTGCACAGCGTGTTGCCCACAAACTGCACATTCCAACCCAATATTACATAAACGACTGGGTGTGTTTGCCATTTACTCATTACAGAGCAGCCCACCCATGTTACTTATATGTTATTTATATTTATGAAAAATAATGGCAGCTGTCCTGCTGTTTGGGGCCAAGCACAATGTGGGTCCCAATAGAAATATCCTACTTGGCCAATGTGAAGTCTACACATTAGACTCTGCTAAACACAACCACATTCTTCAATCGTTTTAAGGTAAGGTAGCACAGTATAGTGTGCTGGGGAGAGAAATGGGAAATAGTAAAGTCAGAGATGCACTTATTAAATACAATATATGACCAAAAGTATGTGGACAACCCTATTAATTATTGAGTTCAGGTGTTTTAGCAACACCCATTGCTAATAGGTGCATAAGTCAGTTTGTGAAATGTCTGCCCTACTAGATCTGCCCCAGTCAACTGTAAGAACAATAACAGTCCAGCCACAAAGTGGCAGAGCACGCAAACTCACAGGCTGGGGCCACTGAGTGCTGAAACACATCACACAAGAACTGTGCATATAGAGCTTCATGAAAAGGGTTTCCATGTGCGGGCAGCTGTGCACAAGCCTCACATAAACATGTGCAAGCTTTGGCTGGAGTTGTGTAAAGTGTGAGGACTCTGGAGCAATAGAAGTATGTTCTCAGGAGTGATGAATCCCACCTCACTATCTGGCAGTCTGATGGAAGAATCTGGATGTGGCAGATGCCAGGAGAACACTACTTACAGGAATACATAGTACCTACTGAAAAGATTTGCGGAGGAGGGACAGTGGTCTGGGGCTATTGTTTTGCAGGGTTTGGTAAGGCCCTTAATTCAGTGAAGGGTCATTTTAATGCTACAGGACACCTTAGACCAGTGTTTTTCAACCAGTGTGCCGTGAGAGATCCTCAGGTGTGCCACGGCAGACTGACAACAGTGTGACATATTTTTTAAACTTTGCTTGTTTTTTACTCCCAGTGCAGGGGTAGTTTGTAGGAGGCATGGCATAACAGCACAATACATACAGTATGTGTGTCTTTGTGTGTATGTGTATATATATATGCTGTATTAGGCTACAATGTGTGATTTTTTTTAAATTTTGGGATGGTGGTGTGCCACAGGATTTTTTAATGTAAAAAAGTGTACCACGGCAAAAAAAAGGTTAAAAATCACTGCCTTAGACAACTGGGTGCTTACAACTTTTTGGCAACAATTTGGGGAAGGCTCTTTCCTGTTCCAGCATGACTGTGCCTCTGTGCACAAAGAACATTTTTGCTATAGTCTCAGGTATATATTTACTTTATATTTTACCCAAACACTTTATAAAATGTCAGATGTAAATTAAGCATTTAAATAAATGATCATTTGCATTTATAGATCATTAGGGAACTATTTTACCTGTGCCTAAAATGGTTTAAAGCAATGACTATTTGAACAGTTGCCAGATGCAAGCGCCAGGTGGCAGACAAGGAAGGGATGAGCTAAGCCATGTAGTGCTGGTTGTGGTGAGCTCCTGGGTGCATTGCAACCCTTGTGCCCGTGTTAGAGCAGGTCTGCCCCCTCTGGTACTCTCCTTGCAGGCAACACAAAAAGAACTTGCTGAGCTGGATATGACCCTCGGGGTAGCCCTGGCTTATGATAAATTTTAAGCTACTTGCTTTTGATATAAAAACAATTTTAATCTACGAGCTGTGTGTGCACCTGTACAAGCTATTTAATATGATCCAGCACTATATATGAATATTATGTCTTGCTGTGAAATATTATATGTGGAGTAATTCTTTAGTATTACTTACCTGATCATTGGTGTTTCCTATGGGCATGGGCCGTGAGACCTATAATGAGGGGAAAAATAATCACTAAACACCATTTACTAAATGTATCATTTGATGTTAGTTACAATCAGAAGAAAAAGAAAGATATTTCTAAACAAACATTCACAATTAAATTCTCTCTTCATATATAATCAGAACCCATTCTTCCCATTTAACACTGATAGTAATGTGTGTGACTTTAGATTTGGGGTCTCACTTTTGGCTGATTGAACTGGGAGACACATCCCACATGCCAGATTTTAGTGAGTAGAAAATAAATATTTATGTTTACAGATAAATGAATGTATTCACACTCAAATTAGTGACATACAATGAGATACTAGTGAGTTATACTATTACTGCCATGAACCTTCTCTGTGTAAGCAGGGACCTCCCAAAGCCTTCAGAGTGTAACCTATTTCCTGTAAATACCCCTCCTCGAAAGCAATAACACTGCCTGAGGTGTGAAAAAAAATACCTACATTGTTTCCTGCAACAATCTCTCCCTAAACTCATCTGAGGAAGTATTGCACGTGCCAGCACGTGACAAAGTGTGTAATCTCTGCTGTTTCACACTTTTTTCAGGTGTAATTACCTCTGAGTTTGATTCAATAGCTGCCTGATGAGATGTAAAGGAAGATACAGTGGTTCCTTTGTTTTTAGTTGTTCAATTTTCAAACACATTTTAGCTTAAAAATTGTTCATCCAGTGCAATTTAATGCTCAAAAAAAACCTTGAAAATTTTGTGAGATTTCTCTTTAACCCGGCGAATTTTTTATCATCAGGCCGTGAGCTTTACCTTTCTATCTCATCTGGCTATGAAACTGTTGTCCTTGTGTAAAATACTAAATAAAAATCTGACCATCAGACTGATAAAATTAATCACTATGTAGTCCATTGACCTAAACCAGGCATGTCCAAAGTCCGGCCCGCGGGCCAATTGCGGCACGAGTACCGGACTGATATGGCCCCACAGATAATTTTACAAATATACATTATACGGCCCCCCCAGTAAGTCCCCGACCGCCGCTCAGTTAAGTCCCAGAGCGCCGCTCAGTGAGTCCCCGAGCGCCGCTCAGGACTCCTGAGATCTCTGGTTTGACGTCATCAGCCGGCACAGGAAGAAGGGGAAAACCCAAATCAGTTCAATTTATGACATGTCATTCAATGTAAAAACGTAAAAGGCACAGCATACACAGCTTTTTCTTGGGAGAAACGTTGTTATAAATATATTTGAACACATGTATACTTTGTGTTATGTTCCTGTTCACATTTTCTGAACTTAAAAGTTGACAGACAACCTTTATTAGTTTGTGTAATGTACTTTACAATGTTCCTGACATATTTCAGCTTCCTGTTTTTTTATGTTAAAGGCAGAGTGATTTAACACCTGTTTAGATTTGTCATCCAAGTCACAAAATGTAAAAGTATGCCGTTTTCAATAAACTTTGCATAAAATAGTTAATTTGCATTTATTTTAAAATGGTTCAAAGAATGTCAGGCAAAATGGTCGGCCCTCGCACATGTTCACTTCATGAAATCTGGCACTCTTCCAAAAAAGTTTGGACACCCCTGACCTAAACAGACACTTTGAGATTACTAGGTCATATCTACCAGCATTTGTGGACAGGGACTCAGGAGGTTGGGGGGGGGGGGGAGTTGACATTTTGTAGGTGAAGCGATCTTGGAATGGGAGGGGTTGCAGACTTCGGTGAGTGTGTCTGGATGGTCTCTGGCAATTTCTGGGTAGTCTGTGGACGGGGCTCAAATTCTTCAAATAGGGACAAATGGCTATCTGAGAGGGACAGAGCTCAGAATTAGGGACTGTCCCGCTCACATAAGGACTGTCCAACCACTCACATGAGGACTGTCCAACCACTCACATGAGGACTCTCCCACTCACATAAGGACTGCTGGAAAATCTGCTAGCTGCTTGGACAGAACTTGTGTCTACAATTACATCCAATAAAGTATTATGAAAGTATAAGAAAAATTGAAGACTAGGAAGAATATAAAGGCTGGATACTTCAGGTATATTGTAGTCATGAACTGTCTGCAAGAATTACTCAATGCTAAGATTCTATTTTGAAATGGGAAGTTTACAAACATGTTAAATTGTCTCATGTTCACAACCAGATGAAACAATCAGATACATTAAATTACATTGTATTATATATTTATTTAAAATGGCCTAGACTAGGTCAGAGGCTTTATCTTTCCTATATCCTGTGATTTAAATGCATTGTTCAACTTTCTAAGCATAACTCTAATTTAAAAGACCGTCAAAAACAGCAGAACCGCATAATCAAAAAGTGCATAACAATAAGACAATATTTTAGTCTTCAATTTAAATGATCAATGAAGGTACAAGAGCAAAAACGGGCGCCAACATAGTGTGAATCAATTTACACCAGATGAAGATTAAAGTGTGTGAAATATACTCAAAAGTGAAGTGGCACCTTGAACAAACAAGGTGCGTGCAGGCAGGCTGACGTTTGGGACCAGCAGTCAGTACGCTGGAGGTCTCACCCGGGAGACCTGTGGATTGGTGAAGAGAAGTGGAAGTCCGCTCAGCTGTAAGACGTTTGAGAAACCGGATCACCAGTGAAGAGGTGTAATACCAGCTGTATATCGTATCCCCAAACAATACTAGTGGTGTAGTCGAATTAGTATCCAAATGAACCAGGGATCATTCAAATAAGGAAAATTGTTTTGAAAGTCAGCAAAATCAGGCAGCATTAAAAGCAGCAATATAAAGTAGCAAGAAACCGGGTCTGTATAAAAACAGAATATTTTATTTGCTACGCGTTTCTCAGTCCGTAGAGGACCGTTTCTTCAGGCATATACAAAGGTGTTTTACAGGTGTCTATTTATACCTGATATTGACCCGGAATCAAATCTGGAGGTCATCTCCAAACTATTAACATTAAAAAATGATTAAAAATTGCATAAAAAACATGAAAAATGAACATATAACAGTGTCTTGTTAACAGTGTTTCTGGAAACATATGCATGTCATAAAATTTAAAAATATAACTCATACAAATCCCTATTAAAACGTATGTTTGCACTGATGAATAAAACCTGTAAAAATGTTTCTAAGAGTGCATCACCAATCTTTATATTCTGAATTGGTGATCATTTCGTGAAAGATATAATTGACCAATGCCATAAAGGCGGTCTCAAAGGAAAAAAAGAAGAACTTTCGCTATCTTATAAATAATTCGAGCAACCATAACTTTCTAGGGGGGGGGGGGGGGCTAGAACCCTTGACCTTGTGTGTGCTAGGTTTGTAATTATCCAAAAGAGCTATCCGGATGTAATAAAAAATCAGGTTGTGTTGGTCTAATTATACCAAAACGTACCAAAGTCATAGTAAGAAACATCATCTGATGTAAATTGATTCACACTATGTTGGCGCCCGTTTTTGCTCTTGTACCTTCACAGATTCATTGATCCATCACACCGTGGACACAAGCGGAGCAAGCCTTTCTTATCACGAACTATTTGTTGCCACTATATCCTTTAATTTGAAGTGGACTTTATTTTGAAGCGGACTATATATACATATATTTTATTGTTTTCTATTTTGTGATCACTCTGATTTGTCCCCTCTTTAGGGTTTGGACTCTAAGCACATTGGACACTGCTAGTTTTGTTTTGTATATATATATATATATATATATATTGTTCAAAATTTTACATATGTTGTTATTTTAAAGCAATATTTCAGTTTGTTTTTGGACACTTCACTGTGGATAAGATCACCACACATTGACACAAATTCCTAATTTGTTCCCTAACAAATTTCACACCCTTTTCTGCACAGCATTCACTCTTCATTCATACAGATTAACCACCTTTCACAATTTAAACTTTTTAGTGTTTTCTTTTTATAGAAATCACATCAACAATACTCTGCTTCTGGTGTTTCCCAGGGGAAAGTATCGCTTTCTAACCAAAGTCTTTCATATTGCTATTTCATCTGTCAAAACAAATTTTATATATATTTTCTCTTTTTTTACAATAATTATCACATTTTTTTACATTTAACAAAAGAGACATTCACTGTTACATCAACAATCACCTATATCTTTAATCACACACTGCATTTTTAGAATGCAGTCTAAAGATGATAGAAACAAGAAACGTTCCAACTACATTTTACAAAGTAGCACTGTGACCCTAGAAACATATTCAGACCCCAATGTTCTGAAATCCATGAAAGATTTGTTCCATCTGTTGGAAGAGGAACTAATGAAAGAACACCGTCATTGGTGGGATTTAAAAACTCTAGAAAAGTATGTAGAAACTAAACAGATTCCTAGAGGCTTGCGAATTTTAAAACACTGTTCCTTTAAGGAAGATAAAGATCTCTTAGACAGTTGGTACAAAGCCTTAGATGAGTGTTCCTTTAGTTTAATTAAAATTTTAATGGCTCACAGACAGAAACTCACTGATGAGTGCAGTCACAATATAGAAAAAATTCAGAAAGATTTACAGGTACATGCCAATAATCCTGAGTACCAAAAAACTCTTAAAGAAATCAATGATCGCACTGATAAATACCAAGATGAAATTGTTATAAACAAAAGCAGAAAATTACAAAGGGACCAAATAGATTATAACAATGATCAAGTATACACTTTTAATAGAATAGAGAAAGACAAGTCGTTACATTTACCTAAGGAAAACATTAGGGGTCATCTAGATTCTTCTGTTTCCCAGAAATCACAAAGTCAAAATTGGACTACAGTCCAAAATAGAAGTCAACAAAGAGAACAGTTCAGAAACCAAAAATATACACATCACAATCATAGTGGAAATTATAGATATGGCCATCAAGACATCCCCAGACCATACCATTCAGAAAACCAGAGTAACTATGGACAAAGAATTTATCAACCAAATTCAAATAGAAATACACAATATTACTCCCATGGGACTTATCAGAGCCAATTTAAGGAGAAAAAGAACAACACCTTTAAGCCACGATACAACTCACCATACCAAGGTCCTATGCCTCATCCACATTCAAATACATACAAAAATACTCACAACCAGGGTGTACAAGATCTTTATCCACAACACAACCACAAAACCCTTTTAGAAACACCACAGGACCAGGTACCTAAACCAAATATTTCTTTTGGGACATCCGAATAGATACGGTACTTTAGCATCGATTTCTGATGGAGAACATACTCCCAGTACCTCACATGATTATCCTTCATCTTTTTTAGAGAATGGCCACAATCCAAACAGATTATTTTTTCCGCACACCAATTTAGAGAACCAAAGAAAAAGACCACTCACCTCAGACCAAGAGGTTCTAGAGGAAGGGGTATTTCAGCCCAGAAAGAGAAACTATCCGAACTAGAACATGGCATATTTAATTTGTCATCACACATTTTAACCACGAATGAAAAAAAGAGTACTCCACAAAGGTCTCTCCTACTGTCCACCAAATCCTCATAATTTATATCATTTATTTGTTGATGTAAACAAATTTACAAGGAAATTATCTTTACAAAAATTTTTTGCACAAAAGAAACTCAAGCAACAAAAACACATACACATGGAGAACATACAGACAATTTTAGTCAATAATATGACTCCCAATAAAAACATGCAAACAATATATGCTGATACAGAGGGCCTTACCACTCATCTTTTTGATGATTACATTCACACAAACATAAAGGTCAAATCCCAATTTACACCATCTTTATCCACTAACCATTACATTGAACTATTTCAAAGATCAGTCATTGAAGATCTAGAAAAAATATCCAAAAATCAAAAGAAACAATATTATTTTCACAAAAAGTGAACAAATAGCTTTATACACTCTGGCTATCAATGAAAATTTGATAATTAGGGATGCCGATAAGGGCGGTGGGATTGTTTTACAGGATATTGGTGATTATCTACTAGAGGCGAATAAAATTCTAACAGACACTCAATATTACAGAGAAATTATGTTTAACCCCACTAGTACCTTTTTAAAGGGATATAGTGATCTTATACAGAAAGGTATTGCAACGGGCATTTTGAACAAAGAAGAAAAATAATTTTTAACCCCTTAATGACCGGACCATTTTTCAATTTTCTTACCCTTAATGACAATGGCTATTTTTACATTTCTGCAGTGTTTGTGTTTAGCTGTAATTTTCCTCTTACTCATTTACTGTACCCATACATATTATATACCGTTTTTCTCGCCATTAAATGGACTTTCTAAGGATACCATTATTTTCATCATATCTTATAATTTCCTACAAAAAAAAATATAAAATATGAGGAAAAAATTGAAAAAAACACACTTTTTCTAACTTTGACCCCCAAAATCTGTTACACATCTACAATCACCAAAAAACACCTATGCTAAATAGTTTCTAAATTTTGTCCTGAGTTTAGAAATACCCAATGTTTACATGTTCTTTACTTTTTTTGCAAGTTATAGGGCCATAAATACAAGTAGCACTTTGCTATTTCCAAACAACTTTTTTTCAAAATTAGCGCTAGTTACATTGGAACCCTGATATCTGTCAGGAATACCTGAATATCCCTTGACATGTATATATTTTTTTTTAGAAGACAACCCAAAGTATTGATCTAGGCCCATTTTGGTATATTTCATGCCACCATTTCACCGCCAAATGTCATCAAATAAAAAAAAAGTTCACTTTTTCACAAATTTTGTCACAAACTTTAGGTTTCCCACTGAAATTATTTACAAACAGCTTCTGCAATTAAGGCACAAATGGTTGTAAATGCTTCTTTGGGATCCCCTTTGTTCAGAAATAGCAGACTTATATGGCTTTGTGGTTGCTTTTTGGTAAGTAGAAGGCCGCTAAATGCTGCTGCGCACCACACGTAAATTATGCCCAGCAGTTAAGGGGTTAAATTAGGTAGCTTGTAGGGAGCTTGCAGGGTTAATTTTAGCTTTAGGGTAGAGATCAGCCTCCCACCTGACACATCCCACCCCCTGATCCCTCCCAAACAGTTCTCTTCCCTCCCCCACCCCACAATTGTCCCCGCCATCTTAAGTACTGGCAGAAAGTCTGCCAGTACTAAATAAAAGGAGTTTTTATTTTTTTTAATAAAAAAAAATAAAATGTTTTAGCTGTGATGGACTCCTGCCTTAGCCCCAACCTCCATGATCCCCCCCCCCAGCAATCTAACCCTCTCCCCTACCTAATTGCCGCCATCTTGGGTACTGGCAGCTGTCTGCCAGTACCCAATTTGCCCCCCAAAAAAGTGTTTTTAATTATTTTTTATTACTAATTTATTTTTTTCTGTAGTGTAGCAGCCCCCCACAATACCCCAACCCCCTCCCCCTCCCAGATCCTCATATATATATATTTCCCCCCCTCTTCCCACTCATTGGTGTCAGTGTGGGTAGGTGATCGCGGGCGTGCGCGCGCACCCGCGCGCGCACGCGCACGCGCATGCGCGCACCCGCACGCTCCCGGCACCCGGCGTGCACATTGCACTAACAGGAGCCGGATGCCGGGTAGCGATGGGCCGCCCACCCGCCTCCCAGTTGCGCTCCCACCCACCAACGAACCGGCCGCATCGCTACCGGTGCAGAGAGGGCCACAGAGTGGCTCTCTCTGCATCGGATGCTTTCTAAGGGTATTGCAGGATGCCTCAATATCGAGGCATCACTGCAATACCCTGAGAGCTGCTGGAAGCGATTGCGATCGCTTCCAGCACTCTCTTAGACAAGTGACGTACCAGGTACGTCCATTGTCACTAACTGCAAGTTTTTGCAGGACGTACCTGGTACGTCACTTGTCATTAAGGGGTTAAAAGTAACCAATCCTAGTGTGGCACACTACTACCACCTGCCCAAAATACATAAAAATCAAGTTAACCCACCGGGGCGCCCTATTATAGCGGGTATAGGGAATCTCACATACAATTTATCTTTTTATATAGACCAATTTCTACAGAAATATGTGGTCAATTTACCTTCTTATATCAAAGATAGCACACATCTTTTATACCAACTCAAAAATATCTGTAACAACAATGATCTAATATGGATCACTTGTGATGTGGGTTCTCTCTATTCTAACATCTGCCATAACATGGGAATCAATGCGATCTCTGTCTTTTTGGATAATGATCCATATATGCCTGATCTTCAAAAGGAATTCATCTTAGAAGGGATAGAATATATACTCAAACACAATTATTTCATTTTTCAGGATAAATTTTTCTTGCAAGTCAAGGGTACGGCCATGGGTACCAGGTTCGCCCCAAGCTTCGCCAATCTCTTTATGGGAATTTTTGAAGATCACTACATCTATTCTGCATGCTTTTGGGCGAACCTGGTATTCTATGGCCGTTACATTGACGATCTGATTTTTATTTTAAGAGGGGATCTCATATCAGCCAATTCAATAGTTGAACATTTAAATACCAATCATATGGGTCTCACGTTTACAGCAAATATCCAAAAATGTTCCATAGAATATTTGGATTTACTGTTGAGCTGGGACAATTCAGGGAATGTTGTCTCCCAAACCTTCTTTAAGAAGGTGGACAGCAACAGTTACCTGGACTATTCCAGTAACCACCACATTGGGTGGAAAAGAAATATCCCTTTCAGTCAATTCCAAAGAATACGTAGGAATTGTTCAGATATAAACACCTTTGACTCACAAAGTAAGATTCTTTACCAACGCTTTTTAGATAAGGGATACCCTACAGACCTACTTGACCGATGCCTTAACAAAGCACGAGATTTGGACAGAAAGCTCTTTTTCAAAAAATTTGAAAAGGAAACTACTAATTCCAGTAATCAAATTAGCTTTAAATCTGAAAGTAATTATAAAAAAATTTGCAATATACTAAATAAACATTGGAACATCATCCAAAAGGATCCTTTATTGAAAAATATGGTTAAGGAAAGACCAAAAATCGTCTACAGACGGGCACCAACCCTTAGGAATAAACTAGCACCAAGCAAAAGGGTCAAACATTGTCAATCTTCTCTAAATAACCCCCCAAAAAAAACAGAATTTTTTAAGATTACATGGTTCTTATAAATGTGGCAAAAGAGGATGTAATATGTGTAAATTTATCAGCTCCCAAAAAACATTTAAATCCAATACTACTGGTCTAATCTATCGGATCTCACATCGTCTTAATTGTGAATCGAAGTATATTATCTATCTTTTAAATTGTATATGTGGGGTCCAATACATTGGACGCACCATTAGAAACATACGCACCCGTTGGGGTGAACGTTATCGTAATTGCAAGAATTGCAAAAAAAGTAAAATTAATCACAGCGTTCCAAATCATTGTGAAATGATACACGATGGTAGATCAGACATTTTCAAAATCATCCCGATAGACCATGTACCCCCATCGACTGATTATGACCGTCTAATTAAACTTAGACAATTAGAAACTTATTGGATACACAAACTTAAAACATTGTATCCCCAGGGTTTGAATGCCAATGTTGATTTGGCAGCCTTCATCTAAGTTTTTTATATTATCATCAAATACTTTGAATTTTTTATTATATTGGAAATCTAGTACATACTAATCAGACCCCATTGTCAAATACACCCCCATCACCAAAATTTAGTCCAGATATATACATACAAAGATTATTAATCAGTTCAAGCATTGCAATTATTCTATATCACATCAAAGGACACACTCATCATTTCAAAGTCTTTTAAAAGTAAGACCATGATACAATCTGTCACTTATAGATAGCTCATTAGATCTAGCATAGGATTTCCACACACAAGGATACGGGTTCGTGCCCTCCCTAGAATTTTTTGAGAAATACATTATTGTCCATTACAGTCCTTTTTATACGTATCTCCTGTCTCTAATTTAACATTGTCATATATTCTTAAAACAATCTAAATTCAGCGCCCATCCTAGGATAAGCGAGAATTTGATTATGGTTCACTATGGGTTTTTTCCACATTAAATTCTTCATTTTTCCCTTTTTTCATTTTTATTGCACCATCATATTATCACAGACAATTTAAAAAAAACTTTTTTATTACATTTTTTCATATGGCTGCCATATATTATATATAGATATATTTATTTTTTTTCTCTATTAACTGTTATACACCAAACATTTGTCCCAGTCCCATTTAGAACTCAATAACATTTATTTAAGGCTTATCCTTTTTACTAAGTATTCTTGCATCTTTGAGACAAGACATGATGCCTCTTTACAACAATCGTTTAACAAATTGGCACCCTATTAATAATTCTCTGCTTTTGTTTCTTACTATGACTTTGGTACGTTTTGGTATAATTAGACCAACACAACCTGATTTTTTATTACATCCGGATAGCTCTTTTGGATAATTACAAACCTAGCACACACAAGGTCAAGGGTTCTAGCCCCCCCCCCCCCTAGAAAGTTATGGTTGCTCGAATTATTTATAAGATAGCGAAAGTTCTTCTTTTTTTCCTTTGAGACCGCCTTTATGGCATTGGTCAATTATATCTTTCACGAAATGATCACCAATTCAGAATATAAAGATTGGTGATGCACTCTTAGAAACATTTTTACAGGTTTTATTCATCAGTGCAAACATACGTTTTAATAGGGATTTGTATGAGTTATATTTTTAAATTTTATGACATGCATATGTTTCCAGAAACACTGTTAACAAGACACTGTAATATGTTCATTTTTCATGTTTTTTATGCAATTTTTAATAATTTTTTAATGTTAATGGTTTGGAGATGACCTCCAGATTTGATTCCGGGTCAATATCAGGTATAAATAGACACCTGTAAAACACCTTTGTATATGCCTGAAGAAACGGTCCTCTACGGACTGAGAAACGCGTAGCAAATAAAATATTCTGTTTTTATACAGACCCGGTTTCTTGCTACTTTATATTGCTGCTTTTAATGCTGCCTGATTTTGCTGACTTTCAAAACAATTTTCCTTATTTGAATGATCCCTGGTTCATTTGGATACTAATTCGACTACACCACTAGTATTGTTTGGGGATACGATATACAGCTGGTATTACACCTCTTCACTGGTGATCCGGTTTCTCAAACGTCTTACAGCTGAGCGGACTTCCACTTCTCTTCACCAATCCACAGGTCTCCCGGGTGAGACCTCCAGCGTACTGACTGCTGGTCCCAAACGTCAGCCTGCCTGCACGCACCTTGTTTGTTCAAGGTGCCACTTCACTTGTGAGTATATTTCACACACTTTAATCTTCATCTGATGTAAATTGATTCACACTATGTTGGCGCCCGTTTTTGCTCTTGTACCTTCACAGATTCATTGATCCATCACACCGTGGACACAAGCGGAGCAAGCCTTTCTTATCACTAACTATTTGTTGCCACTATATCCTTTAATTTGAAGTGGACTTTATTTTGAAGCGGACTATATATACATATATTTTATTGTTTTTTATTTTGTGATCACTCTGATTTGTCCCCTCTTTAGGGTTTGGACTCTTTAAGCACATTGGACACTGCTAGTTTTGTTTTGTTTTATATATATATATATATATATATATATATATATATATATATATATATATATATATATATATATATATATATAGTTCAAAATTTTACATATGTTGTTATTTTAAAGCAATATTTCAGTTTGTTTTTGGACACTTCACTGTGGATAAGATCACCACACATTGACACAAATTCCTAATTTGTTCCCTAACAAATTTCACACCCTTTTCTGCACAGCATTCACTCTTCATTCATACAGATTAACCACCTTTCACAATTTAAACTTTTTTATGTAGCGCGTCCCCTTAGTGTTTTCTTTTTATAGAAATCACATCAACAATACTCTTTAAATGATCAATAGATTTTTTTCTAGCAAGTTTCAAAATTTCCTTTAATTTGTCATCCCCCCAGAATCATGTGACAGCCAATCACAAACTCATATACGTATACACTGTAAATTCTTGCACATGCTCAGTAGGTGCATATAGATATGCACGTTCTATATGAATCCTTAAAGCTACATTTTTACTTTAGTGTCCCAATAAGTGAGCATAAAGACAGATGGCTGATGGATGGATGGTTTTAATCTGCATCGCACTGGTTAGAGTTTACAATCCAAATTATTCAGCAATGAAATGTTCCCTACACCTGATGTACCTTTTCCAGCTACTTGGTGCAAACAGACAACAATGGAGGGGATTTCAGAGATAAATCGCTACACAGTCAATATTTCCCTTGGCTGGGTGTCAACTCCCGATCTCCTCTCTATACACAGACACCCTCCTATCTACTCTCTATACACAGACACCCTCCCGTCTCCTCTCTATACACAGACACCTCCCGTCTCCTCTCTATACACAGACACACTCCCGTCTCCTCTCTATACACAGACACACTCCCGTCTTCTCTCTATACACAGACACACTCCCGTCTTCTCTCTATACACAGACACACTCCCGTCTTCTCTCTATACACAGACACACTCCCGTCTTCTCTCTATACACAGACACACTCCCGTCTTCTCTCTATACACAGACACACTCCCGTCATCTCTCTATACACAGACACACTCCCGTCATCTCTCTATACACAGACACACTCCCGTCTTCTCTCTATACACAGACACACTCCCGTCTTCTCTCTATACACAGACACACTCCCGTCTTCTCTCTATACACAGACACACTCCCGTCTTCTCTCTATACACAGACACACTCCCGTCTTCTCTCTATACACAGACACACTCCCGTCTTCTCTCTATACACAGACACACTCCCGTCTTCTCTCTATACACAGACACACTCCCGTCATCTCTCTATACACAGACACACTCCCGTCATCTCTCTATACACAGACACACTCCCGTCATCTCTCTATACACAGACACACTCCAGTCATCTCTCTATACACAGACACACTCCTGTCTCCTCTCTATACACAGACACCTTCTGTCTCCTCTCTATACACAGACACCTCCTGTCTCCTCTCTATACACAGACACCCTCCTGTCACACAGACACCCTCCTGTCTCCTCTCTATACACAGACACCTCCTGTCTACTCTCTATACACAGACACCTCCTGTCTACTCTCTATACACAGACACCCTCCTGTCACACAGACACCCTCCTGTCTCCTCTCTATACACAGACACCTCCTGTCTCCTCTCTATACACGGGCACCCTCCTGTCTCCTCTCTATACACAGGCACCTCCTGTCTCCTCTCTATACACAGACACCCTCCTGTCACACAGACACCCTCCTGTCTCCTCTCTATACACAGACACCTCCTGCCTCCTCTCTATACACAGACACCCTCCTGTCTCCTCTCTATACACAGGCACCTCCTGTCTCCTCTCTATACACAGGCACCCTCCTGTCTCCTCTCTATACACAGGCACCCTCCTGTCTCCTCTCTATACACAGACACCTCCTGTCTCCTCTCTATACACGGGCACCCTCCTGTCTCCTCTCTATACACAGACACCTCCTGTCTCCTCTCTATACACAGGCACCCTCCTGTCTCCTCTCTATACACAGGCACCCTCCTGTCTCCTCTCTATACACAGACACCTCCTGTCTCCTCTCTATACACAGACACCCTCCTGTCTCCTCTCTATACACAGGCACCTCCTGTCTCCTCTCTATACACAGGCACCCTCCTGTCTCCTCTCTATACACAGACACCCTCCTGTCTCCTCTCTATACACAGACACCCTCCTGTCTCCTCTCTATACACAGACACCCTCCTGTCTCCTCTCTATACACAGACACCTCCTGTCTCCTCTCTATACACAGGCACCCTCCTGTCTCCTCTCTATACACAGACACCCTCCTGTCTCCTCTCTATACACAGGCACCCTCCTGTCTCCTCTCTATACACAGGCACCCTCCTGTCTCCTCTCTATACACAGACACCCTCCTGTCTCCTCTCTATACACAGACACCCTCCTGTCTCCTCTCTATACACAGACACCCTCCTGTCTCCTCTCTATACACAGACACCCTCCTGTCTCCTCTCTATACACAGACACCCTCCTGTCTCCTCTCTATACACAGACACCCTCCTGTCTCCTCTCTATACACAGACACCTCCTGTCTCCTCTCTATACACAGGCACCCTCCTGTCTCCTCTCTATACACAGACACCCTCCTGTCTCCTCTCTATACACAGACACCTCCTGTCTCCTCTCTATACACAGACACCTCCTGTCTCCTCTCTATACACAGATACCCTCCTGTCTCCTCTCTATACACAGACACCCTCCTGTCTCCTCTCTGTATATAAACCTGTTACCAGCTGATATCTAGCTTTTCCATATATCATACCTGCACGTAATGTGGATCACAGAGCACCTTCTCCCTCCCCAGTGATGCAGCCATTGCAGGGCACTTCATGTGGTATCTGTCGCTTTTTCCTTTTCCTAGTGAAGTCTTTGTCACCATATGAATATCCAAAATGTGAAATCCATTCTGGAATACAGACAATTAGCTGAGCATGTGGCATAAATCTGGTGGGTTACACACATTACTGTATTATTAATTGTTATTACATGCTAGTGCTAACCTCATTATCTCTGAGCAAATTCATTCTCTAAAAGGGCCACTTATGTCTAACTAGTGTTCACCTTCAGATGTGGCTCAATTTATCCCCTTATGGTGAATCATTGTCCCTTAAAGGGACAGTCAAGTCCAAAAAAAACTTTCATGTTTCAAATAGGGCATGTAATTTTAAACAACTTTCCAATTTACTTTTATCACCAATTTTGCTTTGTTCTTTTGGTATTCTTAGTTGAAAGCTAGACCTAGGAAGGCTCATATGATAATTTCTAAGCCCTTGAAGGCCGCCTCTAATCACATGCTTTTGTATTTGCTTTTCACAGCAGGGGAGAGCTAGTTCAGGTAAACCCTATAGATAACATTGTGAGCACGCCCGTGGATTGTGGCAGACACTGCACTAATTGGCTAAAATGAAAGTCAAAAGATAATAAATAAAATGTCATGTGATCAGGGGGCTGTCAGAAGATGCTTTTTTATAATACATATAAATTTACTACATAGTGACATATAGTGCAATTCTCACACGCACGGATAGTACAAATATTCCCATAGAAACACAGAAATGCCCAGACGGTACATGAAAGTCAGAATTAAAGTTTCATGGGTCAGACAGAGTATGTCATTTTAAGAAGCTTTTCAGTTTACTTAGTTGCTGATTGGTGGTTCCACATATATGCCTCTTGTCATTGGTTCACCAGAGGTGTTCAGCTACTTCCCAGTAGAGCATTGCTGCTCTAGAGCTGAATTTATCTATGTGTTTAACCCACTAGCATAGGTTAGACACACAGTTATATACAAGCAATAGTGCACTAATAAAATGCTCTAACACATTAGACCATTATCTTTTAGCACTTTTACGTTTATATCACTAGAGTGTATTAAAATGAGAAATGATCATAAACGTGCTTAAAAGAAGACAAATGCATGTTTTATTTAAGCACTATATATATGATCTACATGTAAAATAAATGTCATTATTTAGCATTTGCTGGGCTTTGCTATTTCAGAGCAACTAAAGATACACTCCATGAAAACCCTTGTGAATATGTCTGCCTATGCTGTAGACAATCAGAAGTTAGATGTTAGGAGCTTGTACAAGCATTTTATCTAGCTGAGCATCATGGGAAATGTAGTTCCAAAACCTCTGGAGAGCAAAGTTTGGACACCCCTGCGAAATCTATCGCTATGTAGCATGTAGCAGAGTTCAGATTACTGCACAACTGGGGAAAAACATCATTTTCCGATACAAACTATAGGAAATATTAGGCGAATAATTAAATCCTTATCGTATAGGAGGAGACAGGAGGGTGTCTTTGTATGTGCTGGATACAACAACATACATACTGCACAATTATCTAAAGAAATATACACCTTTTACTGTCCCTATAGTGTTGCTTTAGCCATTTTTAATTGTAGACACTGTGGTTTGCAGGCCTCTCCAGGTCTCCGTCTAACCACCAGGTGTTGGGCAAAGCTAAAACCTGGACTCAAAAGATGACCTTGAATTGGGGAGATTTATCTTTGTGAAAGATGCATGAATCAAGCCATGTGCAAGGTTATCCTAGAAGAAAATGTCCTTCCTTCTGCTCTGACAATGTTCCCCAACTCTGAGGATTGTGTTTTCCTGCAGGACACTGCTCCATGTCATACAGCCAGGTTAATCAAGGTGTGTATGGAGGACCACCAGATCAAGACCCTGTCATAGCCAATTCTCCAGACTTGAAACCTCTGGAATGTGATCAAGAGGAAGATGGATGGTCACAAGGCATCAAACAAAGCTGAGCTGCTTGAATTTGTGCGCCAGGAGTGGCATAGAGTCACCCAACAGCAATGTGATAGACAGGTGGAGAGCAGTCTAGGCGCATGAAAGCTGTGATTGAAAATCGCATGCTCTATCTGAACCACAAAATAAAAATGATGGGTTTCATAGCCCTTTAAATAAAAATTCTGAATTATTTGGGGAATTGGCTGCTGCCTGGGCTGTATCATATGGGCAACAACTTACAAATATATATACAGTATATATACGTACATACAAGACACAGGTGTGTATTTCTATGTTTATATATATGGTAATTATCAGTATCTCTGGTTTTACTATTTATAAATATGTGTTTCAGTAAAATGAACATCTGTTTTATTCTATAAACTACTGACAACATTTCTCCAAAATTCAAAATAAAAATATTGTCATTTATTTGCAGAAAATTACACCTGGTCAAAATAACAGAAAAGATGCAGTGTTTTCAGACCTCAAAAAATGCACAGAGAACAAGTTCATATTCATTTTTAACAACACAATACTAATGTTTTAACTTAGGAAGAGTTCAGAAATCAGTATTTGGTGGAATAACCCTGATTTTAAAGGGACACTGAACCCAAATTTTTTCTTTTGTGATTCAGATAGAGCATGACATTTTAAGCAACTTTCTAATTTACTCCTATTATCAAATGTTCTTTATTCTCTTGGTATCTTTATTTGAAATGCAAGAATGTAAGTTTAGATGCCGGCCCATTTTTGGTGAACAACCTAGGTTGTCCTTGCTAATTGGTGGATAAATTCATCCACTAATCAAAAACTGCTGTCCAGAGTTCTGAACCAAGAAAAAGGCTTAGATACCTTCTTTTTTATATATATATATATATATATATAAATAGCAAGAGAACGAAGAAACATTGATAAGCAAATGTTTTTGGGATCAGTATCCTTTTAAACAACATTCCAAATTAGTTATATTACCTAATTTGCTTTGTTCTAATGCTATCCTAGGTAGGCTCAGGAGCAGTAAAGCACTACTAGGAGCTGGCTGCTGATTGGTGGCTGCACAAATATGTCTCTTGTCATTAGCTTGCCTTATGTGTTTAGCTAGCTCCCAGTAATGCATTGCTGCCCCATCAACAAAGGATACCAAGAGAACAACGCAAATTAGATAATAGAAGTCATTTGAAAAGTTGTTTAACATTGTATGTTGTGCCTGAATCATGAAAGAAAGAAAGGGATTGGGTTTCATGTCCCTTTAAAAGTGTATTGATCTAGTTCTTAATACTATACAATAAATAGAAATGAGAAGTGAAATCTTATTATGTAAATTGAACTATGTTTTTAGATAGATGAGCAAGAATTTACATCTAGATAATATTTATTAGAGTGGAACAGTTCCAGGGGATGATATGGAGAGACTGGTCTCACTGCAAGTGAATGAAGGCTGTGAGAAAGGTTAGTGATATAATATTCACTGAGAGTAAGGACTATAGGCTACTGACAGACTTTATTCCCTTTGTATCCAAAGCAAATTGTCTCCCAATTCTTTGCAGTCTCCTCTGGCATCCAACTGGTTAAAAATGTTACAATATACTGAAATAGCTATTCTATTATGCTGTTAATGTAAAAACATCAATGATATAAATATATAAAGGGACAGTCTAGTCAAAATAAAAAACTTGCATGATTAGGCATGCAATATTAACTTTCTAATTTAAAGTGAATGTAAATTTTGATGCTAAAGTGCCCGGTTTTTAAAAATTTGATTAAAAACAGGGGCACTTTAATTCATCAAAATTTACATTTCACTCCTGTTGTGAAAAAATACTTACCTTTTAATCTTCACAGCAGCTCCAGCTTCCTCTGGTCGTCGCAAGCCATTTCTGACGTCAGAAATTATGGATAGGTCATCCTCCAATCACGGCTTCCCCCCCGGGGGAATCAGTGTCTGATTCAACGCGTGATTGGAGGAAGCTGGATTCCTCATTTTAGACCAAGGAAGAGGCTTTGCGACAGGCGGAGAAAGCTGGACCTGTTGTCAAGTTTAAAAGGTAAGTATTTTTTCACAACACGAGTGAAATGTAAATTTTGATTAATTAAAGTGCCCCTGTTTTTAAACAAATTTTTTAAATCCGGGCACTTTTGCATCAAAATTTAAATTCACTTTATTTTATTATTTAAAGTATCCACCGTGCACAATATTAAACAAAATGCGGCAAAGTACTTTTAACAAAATTGTTGCAGTTGAAGTAAACTCTGATGGAGCTGAGGAAGCGATAATTCAGCTGTGGTTATCAGGTGTCCCTCAAATAAAAACACATAAAAAGTCCATACCGTTATCCGGTTATGGTAATTTCAAGTTAAACTCTTGCTAGCGGTACTCACATTTTACTGAGCTACTATAGCTCTAAGATAAGCGCTCAGGGAATCACCCAAGTGTAACAGGTGGTTCCACTTTATTTAAAACAAATTAAAAGGATTACAAGCACAATCACTCAGGGGTTTATATGGTACTTTAGCAACCTCAGGCTAACTACACCACATACAACTAATATTACACTTCAAGAACGCAGTCCCATGGCAAAGATTTAGTCCGGTGTTTACTCTCTGCGTTAAAAAGTCCACCCCTCCTTGTGACATCATGATGTAATCCAAAGGATCTCCGATGTACGTTTCGCTGTTCCAGCTTTGTCAAGGATGATGATGACAAATCTGCAACAGCAAAAGGTACGTAGGAGATCCAGGCTACATCTTTGCCGTTGGACTGTGTTCCTGAAGTATAATATCAGCCGTATGTAGTATACTAAGTCGGAGGTTGTTTAAGTACCCCTGGGTGAATACTTGAGCGCTTATCTTAGAGCTATAGAAGCTCAGTAATATGTTAGTATGGCTACCAAGAGTTTAACTCTAAATTACCATAACAGTATAACGCAATGGACTTTTTATTTAAGGCACACCTAATAGCCACAGCTGAATTATCGTTTCCTCAGCTCCATCATAGTTTACTTCAACTGCAACAATTTTGTAAAGTACTTTGCCCCATTTTGTTTAATATTGTGCACGGTGGATACTTTTTTTAATTTATTTTTTATCATATTTTATTCACTTTTTATAAAGTATCACTTATCACTTGGAATATAACATTTACTCTAACTTTCCAATTTACTTTTATCATCAAATTTGCTTTGTTCTCTTGGTATTCTTTGTTGAAAGCTAAACCTAGGTGGGCTCATATCCTTATTTTTAAGCACTTGAAAGCCACCTCTTATCTCAGTGCATTTTGACAGTTTTTCACAGCTAGACAGCACTAGTTTATGTGTGGCATTGTGTTCACTCCTGTGGATTTACCTATGAGTCAGCACTGATTGGCTAAAATGCAAGTCTGTCTAAAGAACAGAAATAAGGGGCAGTCTGCAGAAACTTAGATACAAGATAATCACAGAGGTAAAAGGTGTATAACAGTGTTGGTTATGCAAAACAGGGGAATGGGTAATAAAGGGATCTTTTTAAACAATAACAATTCTGGAGTAGACCGTCCCTTTAAGTGATTAAATAAAGCTAAGAATGAAAGCAGTTTTACAAAAAGAGAAACACAGAAAATGGGAACAAAAAGAGAAACACAGAAAAGAGGAAAAATGTGAACAGAACATTGAGGAGTAATTTAAGGAAAATTTTCTTTACAGAAAGAGTGGTTGAAGTATGCACTAGACTCTCAGTATATGTAGTAAAGACTAACACTATAATGGAATACAGGAATACCTGGGATATACTTCTATCCTGAGAATTAATTAAGATTATGCATTATAGAGGTAAATATGGGCAGACTTGATAGGGCAATTTATTCTGAGAATAACAGTTGTGTTTTCAGTGATTATGACTTTTATCTGTACACCGGCAGTAGCTCACCTCCTTTTGCACACTGCAGGCTGAGTAACGTACTCGGAAGATAAAGTTCCCATCGGAATCAGTATCTAAGACGTATCTGCAGCGAGAGAGCATGTGGTTTGTCCGATCCAATGAGCTGAGGCTTACTGCAATACAGAAAAAACGTTACCCACCTGTCTATTAATGATACAATTATTAAAGGGACAGTATACACAAATTATCTTTTAACTGCATGTAATAGACACTACTATAAAGAATAATATGCACAGATACTGATCTAAAAATCCAGTATAAAACTGTTTAAAAATGTACTTAGAAGCTCTCAGTTTAGCTCTGTTAAAAGGATTAGCTAGAAAATGCATATGAAAAACATAATTTATGCTTACCTGATAAATTCCTTTCTTCTGTTGTGTGATCAGTCCACGGGTCATCATTACTTCTGGGATATAACTCCTCCCCAACAGGAAATGCAAGAGGATTCACCCAGCAGAGCTGATATAGCTCCTCCCCTCTACGTCAGTCCCAGTCATTCGACCAAGAATCAACGAGAAAGGAGTAACCAAGGGTGAAGTGGTGACTGGAGTATAATTTAAAAGATATTTACCTGCCTTAAAAACAGGGCGGGCCGTGGACTGATCACACAACAGAAGAAAGGAATTTATCAGGTAAGCATAAATTATGTTTTCTTCTGTTATGTGTGATCAGTCCACGGGTCATCATTACTTCTGGGATACCAATACCAAAGCAAAAGTACACGGATGACGGGAGGGATAGGCAGGCTCATTATACAGAAGGAACCACTGCCTGAAGAACCTTTCTCCCAAAAATAGCCTCCGAAGAAGCAAAAGTGTCAAATTTGTAAAATTTGGAAAAAGTATGAAGCGAAGACCAAGTTGCAGCCTTGCAAATCTGTTCAACAGAGGCCTCATTCTTAAAGGCCCAAGTGGAAGCCACAGCTCTAGTGGAGTGAGCTGTAATTCTTTCAGGAGGCTGCTGTCCAGCAGTCTCATAGGCTAAACGTATTATGCTACGAAGCCAAAACGAGAGAGAGGTAGTAGAAGCTTTTTGACCTCTCCTCTGTCCAGAATAAACGACAAACAGGGAAGAAGTTTGGCGAAAATCTTTAGTTGCCTGTAAGTAGAACTTGAGGGCACGAACTACATCCAGATTGTGTAGAAGACGTTCCTTCTTTGAAGAAGGATTTGGACACAAGGATGGAACGACAATCTCTTGATTGATATTCCTGTTAGTAACTACCTTAGGTAAGAACCCAGGTTTAGTACGCAGAACTACCTTATCTGAGTGAAAAATCAGATAAGGAGAATCACAATGTAATGCTGATAACTCAGAGACTCTTCGAGCCGAGGAAATAGCCATTAAAAACAGAACTTTCCAAGATAACAATTTTATATCAATGGAATGAAGGGGTTCAAATGGAACACCTTGTAAAACGTTAAGAACTAAGTTTAAACTCCATGGCGGAGCAACGGCTTTAAACACAGGCTTGATCCTAGCTAAAGCCTGACAAAAGGCCTGGACGTCTGGATTTTCTGACAGACGCCTGTGTAACAAGATGGACAGAGCTGAAATCTGTCCCTTTAAAGAACTAGCCGATAAACCCTTTTCTAAACCTTCTTGTAGAAAAGACAATATCCTAGGAATCCTAACCTTACTCCAGGAGTAACGTTTGGATTCGCACCAGTATAGGTATTTGCGCCATATTTTATGGTAAATCTTTCTGGTAACAGGCTTCCTAGCCTGGATCAGGGTATCAATAACCGACTCAGAAAAACCACGCTTTGATAAAATCAAGCGTTCAATTTCCAAGCAGTCAGTTTCAGAGAAGTTAGATTTTGATGTTTGAATGGACCCTGTATCAGAAGGTCCTGTCTTAGAGGTAGAGACCAAGGTGGACAGGATGACATGTCCACTAGATCTGCATACCAAGTCCTGCGTGGCCATGCAGGCGCTATTAGAATCACTGATGCTCTCTCCTGTTTGATTTTCGCAATCAATCGAGGAAGCAGCGGGAAGGGTGGAAACACATAAGCCATCCCGAAGTTCCAAGGTGCTGTCAAAGCATCTATCAGAACCGCTCCCGGATCCCTGGATCTGGACCCGTAGTGAGGAAGTTTGGCGTTCTGGCGAGACGCCATGAGATCTATCTCTGGTTTGCCCCAACGTCGAAGTATTTGGGCAAAGATCTCCGGATGAAGTTCCCACTCTCCCGGATGAAAAGTCTGGCGACTCAAGAAATCCGCCTCCCAGTTCTCCACTCCCGGGATGTGGATTGCTGACAGATGGCAAGAGTGAGACTCTGCCCAGCGAATTATCTTTGATACTTCCATCATTGCTAGGGAGCTTCTTGTCCCTCCCTGATGGTTGATGTAAGCTACAGTCGTGATATTGTCCGACTGAAACCTGATGAACCCCTGAGTTGTTAATTGGGGCCAAGCCAGAAGGGCATTGAGAACTGCCCTCAATTCCAGAATGTTTATTGGAAGGAGACTCTCCTCCTGATTCCATAATCCCTGAGTCTTCAGAGAATTCCAGACAGCGCCCCAACCTAGCAGGCTGGCGTCTGTTGTTACGATTGTCCAGTCTGGCCTGCTGAATGGCATCCCCCTGGACAGGTGTGGCCGATAAAGCCACCATAGAAGAGAATTTCTGGTCTCTTGATTCAGATTCAGGGTAGGGGACAAATCTGAGTAATCCCCATTCCACTGACTTAGCATGCACAATTGCAGCGGTCTGAGGTGTAGGCGTGCAAAAGGTACTATGTCCATTGCCGCTACCATTAAGCCGATCACCTCCATGCATTGAGCTACTGACGGGTGTTGAATGGAATGAAGGACACGGCATGCATCTTGAAGCTTTGTTAACCTGTCTTCTGTCAGGTAAATCTTCATTTCTACAGAATCTATAAGAGTCCCCAAGAATGGAACTCTTGTGAGAGGAAAAAGAGAACTCTTCTTTTCGTTCACTTTCCATCCATGCGACCTTAGAAATGCCAGAACTAACTCTGTATGAGACTTGGCAGTTTGAAAGCTTGAAGCTTGTATTAGAATGTCGTCTAGGTACGGAGCTACCGAAATCCCTCGCGGTCTTAGTACCGCTAGAAGGGCACCCAGAACCTTTGTGAAGATTCTTGGGGCCGTAGCCAATCCGAATGGAAGAGCTACAAACTGGTAGTGCCTGTCTAGGAAGGCAAACCGTAGATACCGTTGATGATCTTTGTGAATCGGTATGTGAAGGTAAGCATCTTTTAAATCCACTGTGGTCATGTACTGACCCCTTTGGATCATAGGTAAGATTGTCCGAATAGTTTCCATTTTGAACGATGGAACTCTTAGGAATTTGTTTAGAATCTTTAAATCTAAGATTGGCCTGAAAGTTCCCTCTTTTTTGGGAACCACAAACAGGTTTGAGTAGAACCCTAGTCCTTGTTCCGACCGTGGAACTGGATGGATCACTCCCATTAATAACAGATCTTGTACACAGCGTAGAAACGCTTCTTTCTTTATCTGGTTTGTTGACAACCTTGACAGATGAAATCTCCCTTTTGGTGGAGATAATTTGAAGTCTAGAAGGTATCCCTGAGATATGATCTCCAGCGCCCAGGGATCCTGAACATCTCTTGCCCAGGCCTGGGCGAAGAGAGAGAGTCTGCCCCCCACTAGATCCGGTCCCGGATCGGGGGCTCTCGATTCATGCTGTCTTTGGGGCAGCAGCAGGTTTCCTAGCCTGTTTGCCCTTATTCCAGGACTGGTTAGGTTTCCAGCCTTGCCTGTAACGAGCAACAGCTCCTTCCTGTTTTGGTGCAGTGGAGGTTGACGCTGCTCCTGTTTTGAAATTCCGAAAGGGACGAAAATTAGACTGTCTAGCCTTAGCTTTGGCTTTGTCTTGAGGTAGGGCGTGGCCCTTACCTCCTGTAATGTCAGCGATAATTTCTTTCAAACCGGGCCCAAATAAAGACTGCCCCTTGAAAGGTATATTAAGTAATTTGGACTTAGAAGTAACATCAGCTGACCAGGATTTTAGCCACAGTGCTCTACGTGCCTGTATGGCGAATCCAGAGTTCTTAGCCGTAAGTTTGTAAATGTACTACGGCCTCCGAAATGAATGAATTAGCTAGTTTAAGGACTCTAAGCCTGTCCATAATATCGTCTAGCGTAGATGAACTAACGTTCTCTTCCAGAGACTCAATCCAAAATGCTGCCGCAGCCGTAATCGGCGCGATACATGCAAGGGGTTGCAATATAAAACCTTGTTGAACAAACATTTTCTTAAGGTAACCCTCTAATTTTTTATCCATTGGATCTGAAAAAGCACAGCTATCCTCCACCGGGATAGTGGTACGCTTAGCTAAAGTAGAAACTGCTCCCTCCACCTTAGGGACCGTTTGCCATAAGTCCCGAGTGGTGGCGTCTATTGGAAACATCTTTCTAAATATTGGAGGGGGTGAGAACGGCACACCGGGTCTATCCCACTCCTTAGTAACAATTTCAGTTAATCTCTTAGGTATAGGAAAAACGTCAGTACTCGCCGGTACCGCAAAGTATTTATCCAACCTACACAGTTTCTCTGGTATTGCAACGGTGTTACAATCATTGAGAGCCGCTAAGACCTCCCCTAGTAATACACGGAGGTTCTCCAATTTAAATTTAAAATTTGAAATATCTGAATCCAATCTGTTTGGATCAGAACCGTCACCCACAGAATGAAGCTCTCCGTCCTCATGCTCTGCAAGCTGTGACGCAGTATCAGACATGGCCCTAGTATTGTCAGCGCACTCTGTTCTCACCCCAGAGTGATCACGCTTGCCTCTTAGTTCTGGTAATTTAGACAAAACTTCAGTCATAACAGTAGCCATATCATGTAATGTTATCTGTAATGGCCGCCCAGATGTATTAGGCGCCATAATATCACGCACCTCCCGGGCGGGAGATGCAGGTACTGCCGCGTGAGGCGAGTTAGTCGGCATAACTCTCCCCTCGCAGTTTGGTGAAATTTGTTCACATTGTACAGATTGACTTTTATTTAAAGTAGCATCAATACAGTTAGTACATAAATTTCTATTGGGCTCCACCTTGGCATTGGAACAAATGACACAGATATCTTCCTCTGAGTCAGACATGTTTAACACACTAGCAATAACTTGCAACCTGGTTATAATCTTTTTTAGCAAAAACGTACTGTGCCTCAAAGAGGTACTTAAACGATTAAATGACAGTTGAGATAATGAACTGAAAAACAGTTATAGCATCGACTTTAAAATAACCCAACTTTTAGCAAAGGTTTGTTCCCATTAGTAAATAACAATAACTAAATTTGACATAAAAAATTATAGAGTAACGTATTTATTCACAGTCAATATAAAATTCTCACAGCTCTGCTGAGAGAATGTACCTCCCTTCAAAGAAGTTTGAAGACCCCTGAGATCTGTCAGTGAACCGGATCATGCAAGAAATATAATAGTAGCTGACTGGAAATTTTTTGATGCGTAGCAAAAGAGCGCCAAAAACGGCCCCTCCCTCTCACACACAGCAGTGAGGAGAAACGAAACAGTCACAATTTAAAGCAGACAACTGCCAAGTGGAAAATAATGCCCAAACATATATTCACTCAGTACCTCAGCAATGTAAACGATTCTACATTCCAGCAAAAACGTTTAACATGATAATATTTATTAAAAGGATTAGTGACCTTTAACAGAGTAGTTCCGGTGAAATACCATTCCCAGAATACTGAAGTGTATACATACATGTCATTATAACGGTATAGCAGGATTTTCTCATCAATTCCATTCAGAAAATAAAAACTGCTACATACCTCAATGCAGATTCATCTGCCCGCTGTCCCCTGATCTGAAGCCTTTACCTCCCTCAGATGGCCGAGAACAGCAATATGATCTTAACTACTCCGGTTAAAATCATAGTAAAAAACTCTGGTAGGTTCTTCTTCAAACTCTGCCAGAGAAGTAATAACACGCTCCGGTGCTATTGTAAAATAACAAACTTTTGATTGAAGTCATAAAAACTAAGTATAATCACCATAGTCCTCTCACACATCCTATCTAGTCGTTGGGTGCAAGAGAATGACTGGGACTGACGTAGAGGGGAGGAGCTATATCAGCTCTGCTGGGTGAATCCTCTTGCATTTCCTGTTGGGGAGGAGTTATATCCCAGAAGTAATGATGACCCGTGGACTGATCACACATAACAGAAGAAAGACTCTTTAAACAAACAGGAGCAAGCTGGCATAGGTATACGTCAGTATTCTCATAAAACTTTGGGGCTTGGTTAGGAGTCTGAAAATCAGCGCAATATTATTTAAAAATAAGCAAAACTATATAAGAAAAAGCTGTATAGGCTATATAAATGGGTCATCTACCAAACATTTATGCAAAGAAACATCTAGTGTATAATGTCCCTTTAATATTAGTTCAAAACATCCAAGGCTGAAAATGTAAACAGGGAAAGGTAACTAGGGATCCTGTGAAGACGAGCAGGTAGTTTGCTTTATAGTAGAGACCTTCCCTATAGGTTTTGATATGATGCCAGCAGCTGAGCTTACATGCTTTGGCCAAATTACGGCACCCCCCCCCCGCCTTTTTTAATATGTTTTGGGCTAGTGCACAGGTAACTGTTTTCTCTTGTATGCTAAATGCCCTGCAGAAGCCCTTAAGATGAGCATTTGCACAGGATTTATTTCCCTCTTTTTGGCTTTGCACTGTATATAGACAATATCACCAGCCGCCACCTACCTGTATGTCCATGAAATGGTTAACTGAGTGAGGTTCATGAGCCCGCCCCTGTTCTCATTACAGTTCTTCCATATGGGTTACAAACACCACCAGGTGTGCACAGTATAACTGATTTCTATATGCATTCCGTATTTATAACCATTAGTATAAGACACACTTATGGGCTTTGTCTTCACACTGGCAGGTGAGTTACATGCATGTTACAAAATACTATACTGACCATACTCTGTCTAGATCATATCATTTGGTCATAATGCACAAACGTGTCTTTCATGATTCAGATAGAGCATGTCATTTTTAAACATCTTTCCAATTTATTTCTATAATCAATGTTGCTTCATTAACTTGGTATTGTTTGTTGGAGGAGCAGCAATTCATTGCTGGGAGCTAGCTGAGCAAATTGGTAAGCCAATGACAAGAGGCATATATGTGCAGCCACCAATCAGCATCTAACTCCGAAGCCCAGCTTTTGAGCCTACCTACGCTTTTCAACAAAGGATACCAAAAGAACTAAGATAATAAATGTAAATTAGAAAGTTGTTTAAAAATTGCATGCTCTATTTGAATCATGGGGGGAAAAAAGTTTAAAGGAACATGAAACCCAAATTTTTTCTTTCCAATTTAGCTCTATTATCTAATATGCTTCATTCTCTTGGTATCTTTGTTGAAGATGCAGCAATGCACTAATGGAAGGTATCTAAATGCATTAGGTCAGCCAATAATATGAGACATATATGTGCAGCCACCAATCAGCAGCTCCTGAGATTACCTAGGTATCTGTTTCAACAAAGGATACCAAGAGAACAGAACAAGTTAGATAATAAAAACAAAGTGGAAAGTTGTTTGAAATCACATGCTCTATCTGAAACATGGAAGAAAAAGAAAATGGGTTTCATGTTCCTTTAATGACCAGCGTCCTACAGGGTAAAGCGCTGATCGTTAAGGAGTTAATATCCCTTTAAAGGGACAATAAACTATTTTTACCTCAATGCACCTAAGGTAAAAGAGGTAAATGTAAAATCTATTACATTAGTTTAGTAGATAATCCAGGGCGGAGAAAAAAACAAAACAAGAAATAAAGGAGCTAATTAGCCTGTGAGCTTTGATCCTACAGACCAGTTGTGCATAAACAGGCACTTCCTTTTCATCCCAAAATGAAACCTTTTTTTCCCCATGTACAATTTTGATCTTCTAAGAAGAGATAATAACTATTCTGTTCTGGTAAGTTTGCTCCTTTTTGGCCCCTGCTACAGGATCAGGGAGTGAGATAGATAATGATGTTACATGAGACTGAGGAATGAAGAAGAATGGCTGACCATATGTACAATAAATGCTGCAGTTGTTTTACAAATCTATATTCCTTTTGGGACTGCAACCCTGAGAGTATTTTTAAATGGACATGAAACACAATTTTTTTTTTATTCATCATTTAGATAGAGCAGCCGTTTTAATCAACTTTCCAATTCACTTCAGTTATCTAATTGTCTTCGTTCTCTTCATATGCTGTGTTGAAAATCATATCCAAATAGGTTCAGTAGCTGTTGATTGGTGGATGCACATAGATGCCTCATGTGATTGGCTCATCCATGTGCATTGCTATTTCTTCAACAAAGGATATCTGAAGAATGAAGCAAATTGGAAGGTTGTTTAAAATGGTATTCTCTATCTGTATCATGAAAGAAAAACTTTGGGTTTCATGTCCCTTTAAGGTCTAATGTAAATAGTAATGAATAAAAACGTAAAGAATAAATGAAGGCCAGTTATGATGTGCAGGAATCTAATATAAAATAGCATTACAAGTCATTATACTGCACAATTATCTATGCATCTTTATGCTAATGAGCATAGCAGCTCTACTGCTGTCTGATCTATGTATATAGCAAACACATGATCTTTGTTTACCTGGAAACCGCATAATCCGGGACAGCCAGACAATCAACCCATCAATCTGTCTCCTTGGAACCCAGAGCTCCATATAATCCAGAAAGCACTGCACATTATCTGTAAACAAGTGTACCCCAATAAGTTCATTTCCTAAGAAGCCTCATATTTATTATTTTATGTATCCAAAACAGTGTATTTTAACCCTTTCGTGACAGGGTTAAATTGCCTACATCGGAACAACTGTTCCGATGTAGACAAATTGAAACTATGCGATCGTGCATACGATCGCGAGATTTCAATTATTGGATCGCATCTGGGGGGCGTCCCTACAATCCTAGGAACACCCTCCAGACCGTGATCAAGTCCTAGAAGCACAGAAGGCTTCAGGACAGCCGTTAGCTATGACGTTCTATTCCGTCATAACGGCTTTAAAGCCCAGTGTAATTATGACGGAATAGAACGGCATAACGGCGTTAAAAGGTTAAAGGGACATAAAGCTCAACATTAAAGGGATACTAAACCCAAATTATTTCTTTCAGCACCTGGGTTGCGCTTGCTGATTGGTGGCTAAATGTACTCTCCAATCAGTAAGCGCTATCTAGGGTGTTGAACCAAAAATTACCCGGCTCCTTAGCTTAAATTCCTGCTATTTCAAACAAAGATAGCAAGAGAAGGAAGAAAATGTGATACTAGGAGTAAATTAGAAAGTTCATTAAAAATTGCTGCTCTATCTGAATCATGAAAGAAAATATTTGGGTTTAGTGTCCGTTTAAAGTGTACCTTAAATTGTCCCCACTTTAATTTGTTCATAGGGATCCATTTTACCTGCTGGAGTATATTAAATTGTTTTTATTTATAATATGTCCACCTTTATGGAAAACGTCAATACTTATTGGCTATCAAAAGTCTATGTAAACACAACCAGCATAAGAAAACACAGTGTGTGTGTGTGAGTGTTGGGGGTGGGAGAGGAGGTAAGAGAGAAGTAATAAAATGTTCATTTGTAGTTATTTTATATATCGGATATATACATACAGAGATAAGATAAGGAAGAATGTGTGTGTGTATGAAAAGTGCTAAAAAAAGGAGATCTAGTTTCCATGCAAGCTCAGCCTATTTGAAAGTGTTATGTAAAAAAAAGAAGCTATTTCATATACAAAAATAAACATAAAGGATCTAATTATCATACATTTTATACTCTGCTGTTCATTGGAAACACATTAATTGAAAACCAATATTGCAGTACATTGCTCATACTTTTATGATTCAGACAGAGCAAATCTATTAAAAAAAAAAGTACTTTGTAATCTTGTTACCCTTTGTTGAGGACAATACCTAGGTGTGCTCAGTAATGTGCATATGTCGGTGTATAACATTGTTACAAACATTGTTGCAAAATTGCTGCCATATAGGGGTCTAAAACATGCACACTGCTTTGTCTATCCAGGCATGCTTGTGCAATGCCGCCTCCTGCACATTCGCTGCCAATCGGCTGCTAGCAGGGGGTGTCAATCACCCCGATCATATCTCAGAGGTGGCGGATGAGTTAAGGAGTATTAACCCAAACCTTCCTGGGAGAAAGTGAAAGAAGCACAATTTAAAGATGTATTTTACGGCAAAAGGCAGCAAAATAAATAATAAATGTATATTGCAATAATGAAACATGCTATACTTTGTTAAAATGTCAAGTTTAATGGTACTTTAAGAAAATAAAATATTTTACCATACTGAAAATGGTGCTATAACAATGCATAATCATCCAGGTAAAAGCCAAGATTTGCAAGTTTATCTGAAATGTCACCTCTAGCTGCTGCTGAAAAAAACTTTATCCGTAGAAATATCTAGAGTAATAAAATTGGGAGCCAGAAGTGAAATGTTACACTGGCTATAGAGCTTTGTCAAGCCGTCTCATTATCACAGAGTATACAGCTGACGACCATACACTCCCCAGTGACGCATGATATTTTACCTGATGAGGTTTCACTGATAGGATCCAGTGCGCCTCGCCGATACTCAAATGGAGAAGAAGGTGTTGGCGCAGCAGATATAAGGCACAGGAGAAACAGGAAAGCCCTGGAAACGGCAAATGGTAAATTACTTCATCTGTAATATTTATAGAGTATATTTTTACTATTTCAACCTGTTTAAAGGGATATTAAACAGTGCCCCTTTAGTATAAACAAATATGTTAAATCAAAGTAAATATAAAAAAGCTTGTGAGCCAGAGCAAAATCTCAGCAAATCTGACTCCCTGCCATATAGTCTATTCACTAGCCTAGAAGGTTTATAGCATAAGGCTAAGACACCGGTTTTCAAACCTCTCCTCAGGGTTCCCCAACAGGCCAGTTTTTCAGGATTACCGTGGGTGAGAGCAGGTTAATAACCATGTTTACTAATCAGCTGATTATTTCACCTGTGCTCCAGTAAATATATGCTCAAAAAATGTGGCTTAAACCAGTGGGCTAAGATAGAACTTCCTGCTAAGGTCTCCTCCTCCTTGGAGGGCTGTGACAGGAAGCACAAATATAGTGTAAAAAATAAATAGAATATGAAATAGATGAATAATACATATTGAAATGATTTATATTAAAGGGACATGAAACCCAAATTTTTTTCTTTCATGATTTAGAAAGAGCATACAATTTTAAACAACTTTCTAATTTACTTCTATTCTCTAATTTGCTTAATTCTCTTGATATACTTTGCTGAAAAGCATATCTAGATAGGCTCAGTAGCTGCTGATTGGTTGCTGCACATAGATGCCTTGTGAGATTGGCTCACACATGTGCATTGCTATTTCTTCAACAAAGAATATCCAAGGAATAAAGCAAATTTGATAATACAAGTAGATTGGAATGTTGTTTAAAATTGTATTCTCTACTTGAATCATGAAAGGACATTTTTGGGTTTAGTGTCCCTTTAAGTATAAGCAACAGCTTAGTGATTTTTTATTACAACAATGAAACAGACTGATTAACGTCCCTTTAATAATTTTATTGCCTACATCTGTTCTTACTTTTTCTTAGACATATATGATAAGAAAGTTTAACCTTTTAGCTTTACTGTTACTGCCAAAGGGTTAATTATATTCAAAGGTTATTTAAAAGGGACACTTAAGTCAAAATAAACGTTTATGATTCAGAAAGAGCAGCAGTTTTAAGATACTTTCTAATTTACGTCCGTTATCACATTTTTCCCAATCTTTTAATATTCACACTTTCTAGGGTACAAGATCCTACTGAGCATGTGCACAAGCTCACTGGGCATACGCATATACTAGTGTGTGATTGGCTGATGTCTGTCACATGATACAGGGAACCAGCAAACTAGAGAAAAAATAAATTTAGCAGAAAAAAATTACGGCTTATTTGAAATTCAGAGTAGGTGTTAAATCATTGTCTTTTTATTATGTACTTGTTAATTATGTAATTCTACTGCATTGAGTGGTCATTTAAATGTAAAGTGGAAGTAACAGGAAGTGCATTAAAGTAAAAATTAAACTTGTATGACCCAGAACATGTCATTTTAAGTCACTTTAAATTCTCTTATTTTTTTCAAATTTACTTTGTTCTCTTGGCTTCCTTTATTGAAAAGCATATGTGCTTAGCATCAGCAGCAATGCACTACTGGGAGCAAGCTGTCGATTAATGGCTGCATACATGCCTCTTGTCATTGGCTCACCAGCTGTGTTCTTCTAGCTCCCAGTAGCACATTGCTGCTCTGGCGCTGGCTTTAACTATGTGTTTAATCCCTTTGTAAAGGTTGAACACAGTTATATACAATTCTCTAACACATCAGATCATTTTCATACTGCACTTTTATATCCTTTTAAAAACAATTGCAGATTTTGCATCTGTGTAGTAAACAAATCAGCAGCTAGCACCCAGTAGTGCATTGCTGCTCCTGAGCCTATCTAGGTATGCTTTTCAACAAATGAGAACAAGGCAAATTAGATAATAGAAATACATTGACAAGTTGCATAAAATTGAAATCTCTATTGAAAGTTTAATTTTGACTTCACTGTCTCTTTAAACCCTACAACAGCATTAAACACTTGTGTTAAAGTGATGGTAAACTTGACATGTTTTAAAATCAGGTCTGGGATCTAGGTGATTATTTAGATGGACTTTAATTGATCACTTCTAATGAAGATGTGCTGTAACTTACTTAATCTAGCAGTGCCGTTCTAATATCCCCGCGCTCTGGCAACTCACTTCAAAATTCTTTTTTTTTTTTGTGAGCTAATGGTTTGAACTGTTCTTCGCTCTATATGTACGGCACTTTTTTGTAGCTAGAGAGCCCACTGGAAAACAAAACATTAACTCACAAAAACAAATTAGTTTAGCAGTGGGCAGCCAGAGCACGGGGAACGGCACAGCTAGATTAAAAAGTAAGTTACAGCGCATCTTCATTAGAAGTGATAAATTTAAAGTGATGGTAAACTCTCCCCTTTTTAAAAATCAGATCCGGAATGTCAGTGATATTTTAGATGGAGTTTAATTCATATTAGTTGTAAAGAAGATGCGCTATAACTTACAATTTAATATGAAAATTAAATTTCCGGTGCCCCGCCGCCCACTTCAAAAGTTAATTTTTCTGTGAGCAAAAGGTTTTAATTGTTGTCCAATCAGCGCTCTCCCCATATGGCACTTTTGCTGTAGCTAGAGCTCTTATTGGAGAACAATTCAAACCTTTAGCTCACAGATGTAGCTTTTAAAGTGTGCGGCAGAGCGCTGGGTATGTGAATTTCTATATTAAAAAGTAAATTATAGCGCATCTTTATTACAACAGATTAATTAAACCTTATCTAAAATATCACTAACATTCTGGAACTGATTTTAAAAAGGGGAGAGTTTACTATCACTTTAAAGTCCATCTAAAATATTGCTTGGATTACAGACATGATTTTAAAACCTGTAAAGTTTACCATTACTTTAAAGTCAACTCTTGAATTGCAATACACAGCCTATTGTAAACTGAGCACAGACAATAATTGCCAGCTACGCATATACGCCACGCCTGATTGGCTCAGCAGCCGTGTTCAGCTCTGGACCAGTAATAAATTGCCACTGCACAGCTGACTTTAACATAGGTATAGTTAATAATTAACAAGTAATAAGTAGCTGTAAATAGTGCTTGGTTCAGTTCTGAATTGACTCAATCTAAATAATTGTATCTAGTTTTAGTCATGTTATATTCCAACCCAAAACTGACTGTTTCACAATATCATTCTTATAAAGGAGCATTTTGATGGAATATATAGCAACAAACTATATAACAGCTGTAGTCTGAGTCCAGCTCACCTGTCTGTAGTATGGGAATGCACCATTGTCTGTTTCGCCTGCTAACTCACTGCAGTGACTGGTATGGTCTCTTGCCTTACAGCCTCGGTTAAATACCTCTCCCAGAATGAAACACAGCCCTATGTTGCTAACTGAGGTGTTATTTTTACATGAATATTGCTGCATGAACAAGTACATAGAAACAGGGATGGATCAAATAATGTAGTATCACTCAGGATTCCTGTATTCCGCAGGTACATGCAAAAAGCAGCTGTTTAGCAAAGGTTCCCAGTAGCCTGCTGTGCACAGAGGAGGTCACTTACACACGCCATAGTGGCTTGTTAAATTGTATTTGCAAATCAAAGGCCTGGTCTCCAAGAGTTTATTTCAGCTTGGTCAAACAGTAACAATATTTTTTCTCTTTTCAAGCCTTAGGAGCTCCATATACAAATAATTTCTTGATGGGTAAATTTTAGGCGTGTATGTATATATATACACACTAGCAGTTGCCCGCGGCTTTGCTGTGTGTATTTTGTGATTTGTAAAAAATAGTAAAAAACTTGACCACTCGCAACGTGTGCCCGTTCAGGTTGCACACTCGCTGACATGAACTTTGTGAGTTTTCGTTAATTCTCCATGTTTCTCATACATGGGCACCTATCAGCTAAGTTGTGAGTGAGGGGGGTGTCTGTCAAATATATGTTATTATGATTCTGTTTACAATTAATTTAATATTAAATTATAATTATATATTATGACTCAACTGTCAAAAGACAATTAATTTTTTTTTTGTTTGTGATATCCATATCTTAAGAACTACTGACGTTAGGAGGAAGAAATTTGGCATGTAAACTAACTTAATAATGAAGATTTTAAATTATATTTTTGTAACATTTTCATTTTTGAGATTTAGGCATCCTCATAAATCACCCCCCACAAACTTTCACCCCCTTTAAGTGGATTTTCAGGAAATGGTAAAACACATTTCTTTAATTTTACAGGAGAATGTAAATACCAATTTTTACGTCTGTAACATCCTCAGATTTTGAGATATAGGTATGCTCATAAATCACCCCCCTTAAGTGGATTTTCGGGAAATGGTTTAACACGTGTTTATTTTTAAAGGAGAATGTACAATTTTTACTTCTGTAACATCTTTTGTTTTTGAGATATAGGTATCCTCATAAACCACTCCCCCCATTTTCACCTCCCTTAATTTGATTTTTGGGAAATGGTAAAACAAGTGTTTAAAGGAGAATATGAATAAAAAATGTCACCTCTGTAATAACATCTTCAGTTTTTGAGATATAGCTATCCTCATAAAGCAGCCCCCCCTTTTAACCACCTTTAAGTGGATTTTCGGGAAATGGTAGAATACATGTTTCTTTTATTTTTAAAGGAGAATCTAAATACCAATTTTCATGTCTGTAACATCTTCAGTTTTTGAGATATAGGTATCCTCATAAATCACCCCACCCCCCAAGTGGACTTTGGGTAAATGGGTAAAAAACGCGTTTCTTTTTAAAGGAAAATCTAAATGCCAGTTTTCACATCTGTAACATCTTCAGTTTTTGAGATATAGGTATCTTCATAATAAAATCCACCCCCCTTTTTCACCCCCTTAGGAACGTAATTTCCCAAAATCCTTCCTTAGTGGGTGCCTACGTCATAAAAACAATGTACCTACCAAATTTAATGTTCCTAGGTTAAACTTGAGCTGGGCGTCGATGAGTCAGTCAGGACTTCATACACACACACACACACATATATATATATATATATATATATATATATATATATATATATATATATATATATATATATATATATATATATATATATATATATATATATATATATATATATATATATATATATATATATATATATATATATCTATATATATCAAAAATTATAAAAGAGAAGAGACCTCCATAATATCACTGGAAAGGCTGCACACTGAAATTCTAATTTAAAGCGTATTTATTGGCTTTTTGTAAAACCTTAACAGACACCCCAAACCCCTTACAGGTGAAAATTACACAAATAGAACATAAAAAAACACACACAATCAAAAAATGAGCCTATTTGCCCTCTATTCTCCTTTAGATTGGTTGTCAAGAAGCTTATTATTAGAGCACATAGTGTAAAACACGATCAAAAAGCCTTCCTAGGAGAAAAAAACACTGCTACAGTTCTCTTATTTGTATCCAATTGAAAATTACCACTTGCAATTCAATAGAGAGAAAAAAACAAACTAGCGTTTTGAAGTCCTGGACTTGTATCACTGAAAGGGAATAAACAACACCACTTTTCCGCTTAGAGCACATAGGGCTAGATTTATCAAAGCCATTCTCCTTTAATCTTGTCCAAAATAGCGCATACGACCTGATTGTCATATTCATCACAGCACTCTGCACCTATAATTGCGCAAATCTGAAAGAAACTTCTTCGCACTCCGCTTGCATTCGCCCAGACGCACTCCCGAGTGCAACAATATACATTAGTAATAGGCGTAATTTAACATCCCGACCTACAAATACGCCAAGTTTCTTATTTATCATTGCTTTGCGCCCATAGGGAACTGCAATTTCGGCTTCAATTGCGTGTTGTATATTTCGTCATACAGACTGAGGCGAACACCATTATAATACATGCTTTTACATCTTGTGATGCAGTACTTTCTTCTTTTAACTAATTTTTCAAAGGCTCAGCGCCAAGAAGAGACTGTTATTGCCAGAAATTTGCGATTCCCCTGGCGCATATGGGTACCAACAGTTTTATATATATAATTTATATTTGCGAACTTAAATTATCAACATATGGCAAAAACAGCACAGAAACATTATATAATATAAATATATGCTAAATATTAACTTAAAAAACATTTTTTTTAATAACCAAAACATGGCGACGTAAATATTTATAGGGATGTACTGTGATAAATAGGGAGTAAATGCTGTTTCCGACAGGCGAAATTTATCATTATTACGCCCCAGCTCACCTGCACAAAGTTACGTCTATTTTTTTTTTATAAATTCAGGCACACATGTGCGCTTCTCCGGAGGTGAGCTGGGGCGCAGTTACAGGCGAGGCACATACAGAGTTCGCCTAGCCTTTGATAAATCTAGCCCTTAGTGTGAAAACACACTTCAGCCCAATATCATGTGTTGAATCACTGTTAAGTGTAAGTGTTTGCTTTGTACCCCAAATTTCTCACTGCTCGATACTTCTTCATTCAAGTACTCTTTGGCATCTCGTCACAAAACTTTGGTCTTCAGTTAGACGTGCTTTTAGAGTGAATTCTTACATTGGTTCCCAAGTCCGGGTATAGCGGGTGGGGAAGCAGGCCGGGTAATTTTCAGCTCAGTTTGAAGTTGCCAATTAGATGAGAGCCAGAATATATATATATTTATTTAATACATTTGCATGCAGTGGTATTGCATAGTGGAACGCAAATATCGCTTGACGAAAGCGATATTTTGCTCTCCACTTGTAATCTGGCCTATTGTTTTATAAATGAGCACATTTTTAAGTATTTATAAAACAATTACTTTTATATAAAGTGGAGGACTTTAATAATGTGTATGTAGAAAGGGAGTTTGTTTATGCCCTTTACATTACATCTGCTTCCTGTAAGCAAAAAAAAAAAAGATTCAACCCAAATTTTTTTTTCTCTTTCTCTGAAGGAGAAACAAAGGGAGGTACATCGAAGCAGAGATCCCCACCTGTGACAAACGGTTAACTCTGCTTTAGTGCAAACAGGAGACATAGGAATATGTAGACATTATCAGTTTGTCATAAACCGGAGAGAACAACAGTTCTTTTGTGCAGTATTGCTGGTCAAACGTTATTTTGTGCAGTATTGCTGGTCAAACGTTATTTTGTGCAGTATTGCTGGTCAAACGTTATTTTGTGCAGTATTGCTGGTCAGACGTTATTTTGTGCAGTATTGCTGGTCAGACGTTATTTTGTGCAGTATTGCTGGTCAGACGTTATTTTGTGCAGTATTGCTGGTCAGACGTTATTTTGTGCAGTATTGCTGGTCAAACGTTATTTTGTGCAGTATTGCTGGTCAGACGTTTTTTGTGCAGTATTGCTGGTCAGACGTTTTTTGTGCAGTATTGCTGGTCAGACGTTGTATTGTGCAGTATTGCTGGACAAACGTTATTTTGTGCAGTATTGCTGGTCAGACGTTATATTGTGCAGTATTGCTGGTCAGACGTTATATTGTGCAGTATTGCTGGTCAGACGTTATTTTGTGCAGTATTGCTGGTCAGACGTTATTTTGTGCAGTATTGCTGGTCAGACGTTATTTTGTGCAGTATTGCTGGTCAGACGTTGTATTGTGCAGTATTGCTGGTCAGACGTTATATTGTGCAGTATTGCTGGTCAGACGTTATATTGTGCAGTATTGCTGGTCAGACGTTATTTTGTGCAGTATTGCTGGTCAGACGTTTTTTGTGCAGTATTGCTGGACAAACGTTATTTTGTGCAGTATTGCTGGTCAGACGTTATTTTGTGCAGTATTGCTGGTCAGACGTTCTTTTGTGCAGTATTGCTGGTCAGACGTTCTTTTGTGCAGTATTGCTGGTCAGACGTTCTTTTGTGCAGTATTGCTGGTCAGACGTTCTTTTGTGCAGTATTGCTGGTCAGACGTTATTTTGTGCATGTTGATTTTTTTTTTAATATTTTCTTTAATAAAGGAACATTCTAGTGTAAATTAAAAAAATCCCTTTTAATAATTTAATTGTTAAACTAATTATTTTACTAAATGTTTAACCCCTGTAAAATGAATGCAAAGCTAGCATCTAGATGAGGCTACAGCTGATAAACCAATCACACAAGCAGGCATACATGCGTATGCTCCAATCAATGGCTGTATCCTCATCTGGAGAAGAATGGGATTGTTCTTGGAGTAAACTCTGACTACATGTTTAACCCTTTTTGAAAAATTACACAAAGTAAATTAAGAGTTTCTTTTAAAGCAAAAATGATCTACTGAAATAGAGAATCTTAATTTAAAACTAATATCCCTTTAAAGGGATATAAAAGGTTTGCGATTCAGACAGAGCATAGTATTCTAAAAAGTTTCTAATTTACTTCTATTAACAAATTAGCTTCATTCCCATGATAATCTGTGAGATACCTAGGTAGGAGGTCCGGAGCACTACAGGGAGTGCAGAATTATTAGGCAAATGAGTATTTTGACCACATCATCCTCTTTATGCATGTTGTCTTACTCCAAGCTGTATAGGCTCGAAAGCCTACTACCAATTAAGCATATTAGGTGATGTGCATCTCTGTAATGAGAAGGGGTGTGGTCTAATGACATCAACACCCTATATCAGATGTACATAATTATTAGGCAACTTCCTTTCCTTTGGCAAAATGGGTCAAAAGAAGGACTTGACAGGCTCAGAAAAGTCAAAAATAGTGAGATATCTTGCAGAGGGATGCAGCACTCTTAAAATTGCAAAGCTTCTGAAGCGTGATCATCGAACAATCAAGCGTTTCATTCAAAATAGTCAACAGGGTCGCAAGAAGCGTGTGGAAAAACCAAGGTGCAAAATAACTGCCCATGAACTGAGAAAAGTCAAGCGTGCAGCTGCCAAGATGCCATTTGCCACCAGTTTGGCCATATTTCAGAGCTGCAACATCACTGGAGTGCCCAAAAGCACAAGGTGTGCAATACTCAGAGACATGGCCAAGGTAAGAAAGGCTGAAAGACGACCACTACTGAACAAGACACACAAGCTGAAACGTCAAGACTGGGCCAAGAAATATCTCAAGACTGATTTTTCTAAGGTTTTATGGACTGATGAAATGAGAGTGAGTCTTGATGGGCCAGATGGATGGGCCCGTGGCTGGATTGGTAAAGGGCAGAGAGCTCCAGTCCGACTCAGACGCCAGCAAGGTGGAGGTGGAGTACTGGTTTGGGCTGGTATCATCAAAGATGAGCTTGTGGGGCCTTTTCGGGTTGAGGATGGAGTCAAGCTCAACTCCCAGTCCTACTGCCAGTTTCTGGAAGACACCTTCTTCAAGCAGTGGTACAGGAAGAAGTCTGCATCCTTCAAGAAAAACATGATTTTCATGCAGGACAATGCTCCATCACACGCGTCCAAGTACTCCACAGCGTGGCTGGCAAGAAAGGGTATAAAAGAAGAAAATCTAATGACATGGCCTCCTTGTTCACCTGATCTGAACCCCATTGAGAACCTGTGGTCCATCATCAAATGTGAGATTTACAAGGAGGGAAAACAGTACACCTCTCTGAACAGTGTCTGGGAGGCTGTGGTTGCTGCTGTACGCAATGTTGATGGTGAACAGATCAAAACACTGACAGAATCCATGGATGGCAGGCTTTTGAGTGTCCTTGCAAAGAAAGGTGGCTATATTGGTCACTGATTTGTTTTTGTTTTGTTTTTGAATGTCAGAAATGTAAATGTTGAGATGTTATATTGGTTTCACTGGTAAAAATAAATAATTGAAATGGGTATATATTTGTTTTTTGTTAAGTTGCCTAATAATTATGCACAGTAATAGTCACCTGCACACACAGATATCCCCCTAAAATAGCTAAAACTAAAAACAAACTAAAAACTATTTCCAAAACTATTCAGCTTTGATATTAATGAGTTTTTTGGGTTCATTGAGAACATGGTTGTTGTTCAATAATAAAATTAATCCTCAAAAATACAACTTGCCTAATAATTCTGCACTCCCTGTACATGGCAGGAAATAGTGCTGCCTTCTAGTGCACTTGCAAACGGATAACATTCTTGCAAAACTGCTGCCATATAGTGCTCCAGAAATGGGTCGGCTCCTAAGCATACTACCCTACTTTTCAACAAAAGATACTAAAAGAACAAAGTGATAATAGAAGTAAATTAGGTCATTTTTAAAATCACATGCTCTATATGAATCATGAAAGAAAAATGTGGCATTTCATATCCCTTTAAAGGGCCATAATACCCAAATGTTTAAACACTTGAAAGTGATGCAGCATAGCTATAAAAAGCTGACTAGAAGATATCACCTGAACATATCTATGTAAAAAAGAACGATATTTTACCTCAAAAGTTCCTCAGTAGCCAACTCCCATGGTAAAGGATTTCTAAGCAGCATTTTAGTGTGTCTGTCCTGGGACAGCTTAGGGGATGAGCCTCGTGCACTCTCATATTATTTCCCTATTCAGCTTACTATGAAATCTCATGAGAGTTAAGTCAAATCTCATGAGATCACAGTAAAAGAGTTCATGACCTCAGCACTGCTGATGCTAATTGGCTGCTGTTCATTTCTTCATTTTTTTTTTTTTACCTGCAGCTGGGAGCAGGTGAAGTATAACTTTTTACACAGAACTTACTCTGCTGAGCTGAGGAAATTGTGAGGTAAAATATCTTCCTTTTTTTACATAGAGATGCTCAGGGGATATTTTCCTGTCAGCTTTTAACAGTTATACTGCATCAGTTTCAAGTGATTTAGCATATGAGTATTATGTCCCTTTAAGGAAATAAGGTACATAGCAAATAAAATAAAAAAAATACGTAGACATTAATATTGCAGTAGATTAAATTTAGAGGCTTCTAATACAATAAAAGATCTAGTAGCAAATGTACTTGGCATCTGTGTAAGTTGTAAAAGAAAGGCTAACACTATGAAACAGAATCACCTGCACATGCTTTGTTCAGTAAAGTGATAACTAGAATGTAAATGTTTGTCAAAAAAATAGAACCATGGGGGGCTGTTTAAGGTTACAATGGTTAAAGGGACAGTCAACAGAATGTTAGTTTTTATTGCATCTAAGGGAGAGAAGTATCAAATGTGTAGTATTTTATTTTCAGTAAAAAAGATGTCCGTATACTGTCCATCAATAAAGAAGCAAATGTTGTCCTTATCAGCCTGTGAGCAACCAGTCCTTAAAGGGACATTGTACACTAGATTTTTCTTTGCATAAATGTTGTGTAGATGATCCATTTATATAACCCATCTGGGAGTGTTTTTGTAACAATGTATAGTTTTGCTTATTTTTAAAGAACATTGTGCTGATTTTCAGACTCCTAACCAAGCCCCACAGTGTCAGATGTATACTGATGTCTACAGACTCTCGCTGCTCCTATTTATGTTATCTGTCTTTTCATATGTGGGGGAAGGGCGAGTGTCTGCTCTTCTTGCTTTCTCAACTCATTTCAGTAGATGTCCCAGACTTACCTCACCAACAGTACTAAACTGGGAGCTTCAAAGTAAGTTTTTAAAAGGTTTTATACTGATGTTTATATCAGTATCTATGCATATTCTTTATAGTAGCGTCTATTACATGTTATATGAAAATTGGGTACATACTGCCCCTTTAAAGGAACATGATACCCAAATGTTAAATCACTTGAAAGTGATGCAGCATAGCTGTAAAAAGCTAACTAGAAAATATCACCTGATCCTCTCTATGTAAAAAAAGGAAGATATTTAACGTCAAAATTTCCTCTGTAGCCCCATCCCATTGTAAAGAGATTTTAAGCAATCAGGATGATAGTCCCAGGACTTGCTAGGGAGCGAGCTTCTGACATTTGAAGGCACAGTATTAGCACTATAGCTACAACAAAAGTGCCATATGGAGAAAGTGCTGATTGGAGAACAATTAAAACCTTTAGCTCAGAGAAAAATTAACTTTTGAAGTGGGCGGCAGAGCGCGGGGAATTTAAATTTCAAATGAATATTAAAAAGTAAGTTATAGCGCATCTTCATTACAAGTGATGTATTAAACTCCATCTAAACATTCTGGATCTGTTTTTTTTAAAAGGGGAGCGTTTACCATCATTTTAAGGACCAGTTACTGAATTGGTATTTTTACCATCCAGTTGCTGAATGTACTACGGTAACTCTATTTAACCCTTTTACATATATAAAGAGATTTATTCATTATGATGCAAATGCTCATCAGCTTCGCTCAGTGGAGCCTGCAAATTATATTTATGAAGTAACGCTGCTTCCTAAACCCTGTTTGCCAGCTTAGAGTTGGTCATATGCGGATAGGCTCACAACATGTGAACCTTGTCCAGCTAGCCCACTGGTTTTCAATCCTGCCCTCAGGCCTCCCCAACAGGCCAGGTTTTCAGGATCACCTTGGAGGAGAGCAGGTAAAATTACCATGTTTACTAATCAGTTAATTATTTCACCTGTGCTCCAGTAAAGATATCCTCAAAATGTGGCCTATTAGGGAGCTTGCGGACAGGTTTGAAAACCAGTGATCTAGCCCAAAGTCCCGCTTCGTAGCAGCACTTCATTCTCACCTATGAGTAGAACGCGCTCAGTTGCAATAGGCCACACCCAAACATTACTGTGTTTATCCCATGTAGGGATTAAACCCATATGTATGAAGGACTGTTCATGAAACAATAAAAATAGAACATTTTTGCATTAAAGGAACGTTTAAACAATTAAAAAAAAATAATCAGGCTCACTATTTTTAAATATGCTTAAAAAAAACAACTGAATATCAAAAAGGTTAAAGGGACTCTCCAATACAAAATAATTGTATGTTTTCTTTTGTTAGGGCATATAGTTTCTGCATGACTAGCCCTAGATAACTGTGTTTAACCCCTGTTAATGGCTTAAAGGGCCACTGTAAGTAAATATTTTCTATGCCTGTTACTAACTACCCCAAATACGCTTTTTATCAATAGCATTTCATTAACATATCTCTACCGTATATCAGAAATCTTGTCTGCAAATTTAATGGTTTTCCAAACCCACTCCGTGGGTATCCTTTGCTCTGTACCAATCCGTTTACAATACCTAGGTTTCAAAATGGCGCTTTAAACACAAGTTATTGGTTTAAGTATTTTGAACACGCAGTGCTGAAAATAGTGGGCAGGATAACGTGACATCATCGGCGAATAAAAGATATAACTTTTAGAACGTTATGAAACTTCGTTTTGGAGAAAATATGTCAGTAGGTTTTAATTAATGTTTATTAACTTTAATATGTTAGTTGTTTAGCTTAAAAATTATAACAGAAAGTAATCCTTTAAACATAAAACAAGAGAAGTTACTGTGATTGAAAAGCGCACACTATATTCACCTGAAACCAGCTGTAACGGTGCGGTTCTATCACAGCACAATGGAGAGTGGGCGGGGTGGACAAACAAAAGTAGCCAGAGCAGCAGGAAACGTGTCTGCTCAACACGCCAAAAGGTAAGTGGACATCCAGAAAGAAGCACACTGAAGTTCACAGGATAGTCCACAAAAAAGATAAAAAGTCTCAATTTATTTCCACATATTAAAACCATAATGAAAGGCTCAGCACACATGAAAACAGGTTGTGTGATTTAGGTCTAAAGCAGACACGTTTTGTGCGTATACGCACTTGATCACTGCATACCAGAGACCAGACCGCACCTTACTTAATGTCGACATTTTTAAAGGTACAAAATCTTTTTACAAAAAAACGTATATAACCTATTGTTCGCTTATTGAAATATCCCTATATGCATACTGTCTTAAGCATAGAGAGCTGTCATCAGTTGGGTTACACTTACGATAATATGTTTAATTTAACCGTATATTCATAAATCTCCAACTTTATATCAAAACATCTTACACAATTAGTTTTTAGTCATATTTAAACATTTTAGTTATCCACCAATTTTGAAGACCATTCGATATGTAACTATAGCTAATTTGATTGCTATTGAGAAATATTATATACATTTCAAGTAATACATATTTGACTATTGTATCAAACATGGACACACATTTCCTTAAGTTCATTCTTTGCTATTTACAATAAAACACATAGAAGAGATTTGATATGCATTTAGATATTATTCCAAATTACAGATATTACGCATTTGCGCATTTAGCCATATAACAATTAAAAGATTTAGTACAAGAAAGGCAAATTATGTGAAGAGATCCAAGTGCATTTTGACATTTTTTATACAGCTAGACCGTGCTCAAATGTGCTCTATAGATTGCATTGTGCTCACTCCCGTGGAGTTACCTAGGAGTCAGCATTAATTGACTAAAATGCAAGTCTGTCAAAAGAACTGAAATGAGGGGCAGTCTGCAGAGGCTTAGATACAAGGTAATCACAGAGGTAAAAAGTGTATTAATATAACTGTGACTAGTGAGATGCATTGTATTTAAAAAAAAAAAAAAAATATATATATATATATATATAGTGCAAGAGATTATTCACCCCTTTTTTGCACCTGTGGGGTAAGTTGCAGGCTCTCAGCAGTATAACCTTACCATGTACAAAGACACAGAGGCCTCCATTACATATGCAGCGTCGCACGCAAAATCGTCCGCCGCCAGTTTTTATGCGGTTTTGGTATTACATATACGGCGTAGCATACAAGTTATGCGCGTATATTTCACCCTTCGCTAGAAATTATTACTCCCATAGGCTAACATGGGACCGCGTCGTAAATCGGTATCCAATATCCAGCGCAAGGCCTTATGTGGCGAAAATGGAGAAATCTTACTCCATTTTTACCTCGCCATAAAAGGCAGCCGTAGCTGAGTATGGGAGCACCGTAACTCCCGAAAATGTCTGCAAAAATAAACTAACACCTAACGCATGCGCAATGTCTATCTACCTGTCAACCGCAATCCCCCACCGCAATAACTAATAGTCTATTAACCCCTAAACTGCCATAGCCCACACCGCAAGTAATAGATAAATTATTAACCCCTAAATCCACCAACCCCAACATCGCAAACTGCCTCTTAAAACGATTAACCCCTAATCCGCCATTAACCCACAACGCAATAAACCTATTCAAGTATTAACCCCTACACCCCTAACCCCTACACCACCATAGCCCACATAGCCTATTAAATGTATTAACCCCTAATCTGCCGCCGCCAGTCTAACCCTAACACCCCCCTAACTTAAATATTATTTAAATAAATCTAAATAAATGTACTATTATTAACTAGATTAATCCTATTTAAAACTAAATACCTATAAAATAAACCCTAAGATAGCTACAATATAATTAATAATTACATTGTAGCTATTTTAGGATTTATTTTTATTTTACAGGCAACTTTGTATTTATTTTAACTAGGTACAATAGTTATTAAATAGTTAATAACTTCCTAGCTAAAATAAGTACAAATTTACCTGTAAAATAAACCCTAACCTAAGTTACAATTACACCTAACACTACACTATCATTAAATAAATTAACTACAATTACCTAACATTAAATACAATTAAATAAAATAAAGTACAAAAAAACAAACACTAAATTACAGAAAATAAAAAAAAATTACAAGAAGTTTAAACTAATTACACCTAATCTAAGCCCCCCAAAATAATAAAATTCCCTACCCTATACTAAATTACAACTAGCCATTAAAAGGGCTTTTTGCGGGGCATTGCCCCAAATTAATCAGCTCTTTTACCTGTAAAAAAAAGAAATACAACCCCCCCAACATTAAAACCCACCACCCACACACCCAACCTTACTCTAAAACCCACCCAATTCCCCCTTAATAAAACCTAACACTACCCCCTTGAAGATCACCCTACCTTGAGCCGTCTTCACCCAGCCGGGCAGAAGTCTTCATCCGATCTGGGCAGACGTCTTCATCGAATCCGGGCAGAAGAGGTCCTCCAGCCGGGCAGAAGTCTTCATCCAAGCGACATCTATCTTCTTCCATCCGACGAGGAGCGGCTCCATCTTGAAGACATCCGACGCAGAGCATCCTCTTCCATCGACAGTGACTGTAGAATGAATGTTCCTTTAAATGATGTCATCCAAGATGGCGTCCCTTCAATTCCGATTGGCTGATAGAATTGTATCAGCCAATTGGAATTAAGGTAGGAAAAATCCTATTGGCTGATGCAATCAGCCAATAGGATTGAGCTTGCATTCTATTGGCTGATTGGAACAGCCAATAGAATGCGAGGTCAATCCTATTGGCTGATTGGATCAGCCAATCGGATTGAAGTTCAATCTTTTTTTATTTTGATAGGGCTATTAGATTAGGTGTAATTAGTTTAAATATCTTGTAATTTGTTTATTTTCTGTAATTTAGTGTGTTTTTTTTTTTGTACTTTAGCTAATTTAATTTAAATTTATTTAATTGTTGTTAATGTAGTTAATTTAATTATAGTGTAGTGTTATTGTAACGTAGGTTAGGTTTTATTTTACAGGTATTTTTGTATTTATTTTAGCTAGGTAGTTATTAAATAGTTAATAACTATTTAATAACTATTCTACCTAGTTAAAATAAATACAAACTTGCCTGTAAAATAAAAATAAACCCTAAGATAGCTACAATGTAACTTTTAGTTATATTGTAGCTATCTTAGGGTTTATTTTACAGGTAAGTATTTAGTTTTAAATAGGAATAATTTAGTTAATGATAGTAATTTTATTTAAATGTATTTAAATTATATTTAAGTTAGGGGGTGTTAGGGTTAGACTTAGGTTTAGGGGTTAATAAATATAGTAGAGTGGTGGAGGCGTTGGGGGCAGCAGATTAGGGGTTAATAAATGTAGGTAGGTGGCAGCGATGTTAGGGGCGGCAGATTAGGGGTTAATGATATTTAACTAATATTTGCGAGGTGGGAGTGCGGTGGTTAGGGGTTAATATGTTTATTATAGTGGCGGCAATGTCCACAGCGGCAGATTAGGGGTTAAAAATTTTATTATAGTGTTTGCGATGCGGGAGGGCCTCGGTTTAGGGGTTAATAGGTAGTTTATGGGTGTTAGTGTACTTTTTAGCACTTTAGTTATGAGTTTTATGTTACGGCGTTGTACCATAAAACTCTTAACTACTGACTTTTAAATGCGGTAGGACTCTTGACGGGGTAGGGTGTACCGCTCTCTTTTTGGCCTCCCAGGAAAGACTCATAATACCGGCGCTATGGAAGTCCCATAGAAAAAAGACTTTACAAAGTTTACGTAAGTCGTTTTGCGGTAAGGCCAAAAAAGTGTGCGGTGACCCTTAACCTTCAAGACTCGTAATACCAGCGATAGTAAAAAAAAGTAGCATTAGGACCTGTTAACGCTGCTTTTTTACCCTAACACACAACTCGTAATCTAGCAGTAAGTTTCTTGATAACTGTTTTAGGGTATTTATATGGGTGACCGGAAGAAGTCGTATAGCTTTGGGAAAAATAGCCCAACTAAGGCAGTTTGGGGGACTGGCATTGCCCATAATATTCCTCTATAATAGTATTTGCTTAGCTAAAGTAGCCATGGACTGGCTCACTGGAGGGGACTATGTTGCATATCTAGAAGCTAAACAAAAATTGGTTTACCCCTTCTCTTTGAGCGTCCAACTACATTGCCCCAGGAAGTTTATTCCTAATAAAATTAAGAAAAGACATACCATATATTATATTATTAAAGCTTGGCAGTTTATTAGAACCACTTTAAACTGTAATCCGTATATCTCTGATTTAGTACCTATTACGGGGAACCCACATTTTATTGGGGGTCTCAATAATAAGCTGTTTAACAGATGGGCCAGTTACGATTTGATATATTTATGGCAATTTAATTAAATTGATACACCCAGAGTTTTTACTTTTGAGACTCATAAAGACCACTAGATTTCTATGCATACCTACAAGTACGCCATTGGTTCTTTTAAACAACCAAAGATTTTAATATGGTATGGTCGCATCCAGGTATAAAAATGGGCCTATCACTGTTTAAAAGGAGTAAGCACTCTATTAGTTATTGGTATAAAATGATATTAATTATCACAAGAAAAGACAATGGCACTACTCGTAAGTAATAAACGTTCCCCTTTAAATTTTTATTTATAATAATAATATATTAGGGATTGGTGCTTGTACTGGTCATAAATTTTACAAAAAATCAGTAGAGAACTGACAGAGTACAAATGTAGCACTCTTGAATGTTAAATAAAGATATATGTGGAAAAATAAAATATAACTTTTACTATGTATTATTAAAAACTGGGGGTATACATACAATTTAAAAGAATGTATATGTCTACTGAAATAAAGCCCAAGAATATATGGACTCACTATTAGACAAAAAACACCTGTTAGGATATTAGATTTGTCTCCTAAGTAGATAACTGAGAATAATAATGACCACTGGTATAGTATGGAGTTTAGATGTACTTGTTGATTCACCATTAGTAATCGCTTGGAGTGTGAATTGCTGAGAAAAACCAGAACATAATCGCCTAGATTTGGAATTTTGCCGGTAACGAGCTTTTTTTTTCTTCCAGCGCACCCTTAAGACAACGCTGGTATTACCAGTTTTCTGAATGGCTGCGTTAGCCTCAGAAAAGCGAGCGTTGAGCCAAATCTAGCTCCACATCTACTCTCAATACCAGCATTGCTTACGGTAGTGGTAAGCTGGAAAAACGTGCTCGTGCATGATATCCCCATAGCATACAATGGGGCTGAGTTGGCTGAAAAAAAACCTAACATCTGCAAAAAATCAGCGTTCAGCTCCTAACGCAGCCCCATTGTTTCCTATGGGGAAACACTTTCTAAGTCTACACCTAACACCCTAACATGAACCCCAAGTCTAAACACCCCTAACCTTACTTATTAACCCCTAATCTGCCGTCCCCGCTATCGCTGACACCTACATTATATTATTAACCCCTAATCTGCCGCTCCGGACACCGCCGCAACCTACATTATAGCTATGAACCCCTAATCTGCTGTCCCTAACATCGCAGACACCTATATTATATTTATTAACCCCTAATCTGTCCCCCCCAACGTCGCTGCCACCTACCTACACTTATTAACCCCTAATCTGCCGACCGCCCTGAAAATCACCCTACCTTGAGCCGTCTTCAGCCAGCCGGTCACCGATGGGAGAGAAGAGGACATCCGGACCGGCAGACATCTTCATCCAGGCGGCATCTTCTATCTTCATCCTTCCGGAGCGGAGCCATCTTCTATTCAGCCGACTCGCAGCCATCCTCTTCTTCCGATGTCCTAACGCAGAATGAAGGTTCCTTTAAATGACGTCATCCAAGATGGCGTCCCTCGGGTAGGATTCTATCAGCCAATCGGAATTAAGGTAGGAAAAATCCGATTGGTTGATGCTATCAGCCAATCGGATTGAAGTTCAATCTGATTGGATCACCCAATAGAATGCGAGGTCAATTCTATTGGCTGATCCAATCAGCCAATCAGATTGAACTTCAATCCGATTGGCTGATTAAACCAACCAATCAGATTTTTCCTACCTTAATTCCGATTGGCTGATAGAATCCTATCAGCCAATCGGAATTTGAGGGACGCCATCTTGGATGACACCATTTAAAGGAACCTTCATTCGTCATTAGGACATCTGAAGAAGAGGATGGCTCTGCGTCGGCTGGATAGAAGATGGCTCCGCTCCGGAAGGATGAAGATAGAAGATGCCGCCTGGATACAGATGTCTGCCGGTCCGGATGTCCTCTTCTGCCCGGATAGGATGAAGACTTCTGCCGGTCCGGATGTCCTCTTCTGTCCCATTCGTGGCCGGCTGGCTGAAGACGGCTCAAGGTAGGGTGGTCTTCAGGGGGGTGGTGTTAGTTTTTTTTAAGGGGGGATCGGGTGGGTTTTAGAGTAGGGGTGTGTGGGTGGTGGGTTGTAATGTTGGGGGGGGATTGTATTTCTTTTTTACAGGTAAAAGAGCTGATTACTTTGGGGCAATGCCCCGCAAAAAGCCCTTTTAAGGGCTGGTAAAAGAGCTGATTACTTTATTTAGTTTAGGGTAGGGAATTTTATTATTTTGGGGGGCTTTTTTATTTTATTAGGGGGCTTAGATTAGGTGTAATTAGATTAAAATTTTTGTAATATTTTTTTTATTTTTTGTAATTTAGTGTTTGTTTTTTTGTATTATAGTTTAGTTTATTTAATTGTATTTTAGTTTAGATAAATGTAGTTAATTTATTTAATTAATTAATTTATTGATGGTGTAGTGTTAGGTGCATTTGTAACTTAGGTTAGGATTTATTTAACAGGTAATTTTGTAATTATTTAACTAGGTAGCTATTAAATAGTCAATAACTATTTAATAGCTATTGTACCTAGTTAAAATAAATACAAACTTGCCTGTAAAATAAATATAAATCCTAAAATAGCTACAATGTAACTATTAGTTATATTGTAGCTATATTAGGGTTTATTTTATAGGTAAGTATTTAGTTTTAAATAGGATTAATTTATTTAATGATAGTAATTTTAGTTCGTTTTATTTAAATTATATTTAAGTTAGGGGGTGTTAGGGTTAGGGTTAAACTTAGGTTTAGGGGTTAATAACTTTTATAGTAGCGGCGACGGGGGCGGGAGATTAGGGGTTAATAATTGTAGGTAGGTGGCGGCGATGTTAGGGAGGGCAGATTAGGGGTTAATAAAATGTATTATAGTGTTTGCAAGGCGGGAGTGCAGTGGTTTAGGGGTTAATACATTTATTATAGTGGCGGCGATGTCCGGTCGGCAGATTAGGGGTTAATAAGTGTAGGTAGGTGGCGGCGACGTTGGGGGGGCAGATTAGGGGTTAATAAATATAATATAGGTGTCGGCGATGTTAGGGACAGCAGATTAGGGGTTCATAGCTGTAATGTAAGTGGTGGCGGTGTCCGGTCGGCAGATTAGGGGTTAAATAATTTTATTATAGGGTATGCAATGTGGGGGGGGGGGGCGCGGTTTAGGGGTTCATAGGTAGTTTATGGGTGTTAGTGTACTTTGTAGCACTGTACTTAAGAGCTTTATGTTCCGGCGTTAGCCCATAAAACTCTTAACTACTGACTTTTTTTTATGCGGTAGGAGTCTTGGAGGTAGAGGCTGTACTGCTCACTTTCTCAAAGACTCGTAATACCAGCGTTAGGCAAATCCCATTAAAAAGATAGGATACGCAATTGACGTAAGGGGATTTGCGGTAGCCTCGAGTCGCGGAAAAAAAGTGAGTGCTACACCTGTACCTGCTAAATTCTAAATACCAGTGGGCGTTAAAAAGAAGCGTTAGGAACCCTTAACGCTGCTTTTTAAGGCTAACGCAGAACTCTAAATCTAGCCGAATGTCTTTTGGACCTTGGATAAACAAGAGGTGAGATGGATACATATATCTGTACCTATACCAATAGTTACAGTGTGAATACCTAGGCTTGAAAATATCAGACACCTCTACCTTGTAATTACCGTTAGTATCAACTTAGTAACAGTCTGGAAATACCAGAACAAAATACCTGTTAGTTTACCCTGGATTGTAAGAGGTAAGGTAAGTGAATATGTCTATTCCTATACCTTGGATTACCCTGTGAGTACCTAGGTCTGGAAGTACCAGACACCTATACCTTGTAATTACCGTTGGTCACAAATATATTACAGTCTGGAAATACCAGAACAAAATACCTGTTAGTTTACCCTGGATTGTAAGAGGTAAGGTAAGTGAATATGTCTATTCCTATACCTTGGATTACCCTATGAGTACCTAGGTCTGGAAGTACCAGACACCTATACCTTGTAATTACCGTTGGTCACAAATATATAACAGTCTGGAAATACCAGAACAAAATACCTATTAGTTTACCGTAAATAATGGAAGGTAAGGTGAGTAAATATATCTATGCCTGGAGTTGCCATATGAGTGCCTAGGTCTGGAAATACAGGACACCTATACCTTGGGATTACAGTTAGTAACAACTATGTAACGGTCTGGAAATACCAGAACAAGATACCTGTTAATTTACCTTTGATGATGAGAAGTAAAGTGAATAAATATATCTTGGCCTATACCTGTGGTTACCGTATAAGTACCTAGGTCTGGAGATTAGTGATGTCGCAAACTTAAAAATTTCGGTTTGCGAACGGCAGACACGAACTTCCGCGACTGTTTGCGAACCGCGCAAACCGCCATTGACTTCAATAGGCAGGCGAACTTTAAAACCCACAATGACTCTTTCTGGCCACAATAGTGATGGAGAAGTTGTTTCAAGGGTACTAACACCTGGACTGTGGCATGCTGGAGGGGGATCCTTGGCAAAACTCCCATGGAAAATTACATAGTTGAAGCAGAGTCTGCTTTTAACCCATAAAGGGCCTAAATCACCTAACATTCCTAAATTGTTTGGAATAACGTGCTTTAAAACATCAGTTATGATGTTGTATCGATCAGGTAGTGTAAGGGTTACGCCCGCTTCACAGTGACAGACCAAACTACAAGTGTAACGCACCGCAAACAACCACAAACAGTCCATTTGCACAACCACGAGATAGATAGATTTGATAGATAGATACATAGATTACATAGCTCAATAGATGCAATATACATTTGATATATACAAATTACATAGATCAATAGATGCAATATCCATTTGATAGATATGAATTATATAGATCAAAAGATGCAATATACATTTGATAGATACGAATTACATAGATCAAAAGATGCAATATACATTTTATAGATACGATTGATAGTTAGATAGATTTGATAGATAAATAGATAGATTTGAAAGATATATAATTTCCCTGACAGAGTATAACAATAAGACATGCGGTCTGGGCCCCGTGGTGTGTTAAGTAGTACTATTAGCAGTTTACTACTACCTGTTACTCCCCCTATCGGGGGAGGTCTATATGGCCTGCATTTTTGGAAAAGGAAGATGGATGAAGATGATTGGTCTGTCCTCCTACTTCAAATTTGTCCTAAACACAAGTGGCTGTCTCAAAACAGTCCGGCCACGAGATAGATAGATTTGATAGATAGATATACATAGATTGATAGTTAGATAGAATCGATAGAAGATAAATAGATAGATTTGATAGATATATAATTACCCTGACAAAGTATAATAATAAAACATGCGGTCTGGGACCCATGGTAACTAGGTTGTGTTAAGTAGTACTATTGTTGGCACTTTAATCCCTGTTACTCCCCCTATCGGGGGAGGTCTATATGGCCTGCATGATTACCCTCACAAAGTATAACAACAAAACATGCAGTCTGGGACCCATGTTAACTAGGTTGTGTTAAGTAGTACTATTCTTAGCACTTTAATTCCTGTTACTCCCCCTATTGGGGGAGGTGTATATGGCCTGAATTATTAACCTGACAAAATATAATAAGACATGCGGTCTGGGACCCATGGTAACTAGGTTGTGTTAAGTAGTACTGTTCTTAGCAGTTTAATCCCTCTTACTCCCCCTATCGGGGGAGGTCTATATGGCCTGCATGATTACCCTGACAAAGTATAATAATAAGACATGCGGTCTGGGACCCATGGTAACTAGGTTGTGTTAAGTAGTACTATTCTTAGCACTTTAATCCCTGTAACTCCCCCTATCGGGGGAGGTGTATATGGCCTGCACGATTACCCTGACAAAGTATAACAACATAACATGCGGTCTGGGACCCATGGTAACTAGGTTTTGTTTATATTAGTACTATTCTTAGCACTTTAATCCATGTTACTCCCCCTATCTGTGTAGGTCTATATGGCCTGCATGATTACCCTGAGAAAGTATAACAACAAGAAATGCGGTCTGGGACCCATGGTAATTAGGTTGTGTTTAGTAGTACTATTCTTAGAACTTTAATCCCTTTTACTCCCCTTATCGGGGGAGGTCTATATGGCCTGCATGATTACCCTTACAAAGTATAATAACAAGACATGCGGTCTGGGACCCATGGTAACTAGGTTTTGTTTATATTAGTACTATTCTTAGCACTTTAATCCCTTTTACTCCCCCTATCGGGGGAGGTCTATATGGCCTGCCTGATTACCCTCACCAAATATAACAACAAGACATGCGGTCTGGGACCCATGGTAACTAGGTTGTGTTAAGTAGTACTGTTCTAATTAGTTGAATACCTTTTACAACCCCTAATGGTGGGAGGTCTATATGGCCTGCATGATTAGCCGGACCAAATAAAACAACAAGACATGCGGTCTGGCACTGGGAACCATGGCTAACTAGGTTGTGTTAAGTAGTACTATTCTTAGCACTTTCATCCCTGTTACTCCCACCGATCGGGGGAGGTCTATATAGCCATCATGATTAGCCTAACAAAGTACAACAATAAAACCTGCGCTCTTGGAACCATTGTAACTAGGTTTATTTCAGTAGTACTGTTCTTATTAGTTTAATACCTGTTACAACCCCTAATTTTGGGAGGTCTATATGGCCTGCATGATTACCCTAACCAAAATATAACAACAAGACATGCGGTCAGGGACCCATGGTAACTAGGTTTGTGTTTATATTAGTACTATACTTAGCATTCTAATCCCTGTAACTCCCCCTATCGGGGGAGGTCTATACGGCCTGCCTGATTACCCTCACCAAATATAACAACAAGACATGCAGTCTGGGACCCATGGTAACTAGGTTTTTGTTAAGTTGTACTATTCTTAGCACTTTAATCCCTTTTACTCCCCCTATCGGGGGAGGTCTATACGGCCTGCATGATTACCCTCACCAAATATAACAACAAGACTTGCGGTCAGGGAACTATGGTAAGGTTACTTCCTTTTGCACAATCAAGTATACCAGTTGCAGACAGAGGTTCTGACCCTGCATTATGGCTGCACCTCTCCCTAAAAGAGGGATCTGTTACAGAGTCTGTGGGCCTGTATGCAAAGAGCTGGCCTGCCTAAAAGGAGCAGCAAGGCAGTACAGGTTGTTCTCCTTCAGCCTTTTTATACGATGGCCCACGACCCTCAACAGGCACAACAGCATGAAACACCACATATGCCATCCTTTTGCACAATAGAGTACAGGTATGGCATTGATTTGAGGAACCTGGAGATAATTTAGAGGAACTGGGAATATTGAACAAAAAACGTGCTTGGATACCCAGTACAGGTCGTTCTCCTTCAGCCTTTTTATATGATGGCCCACGACCCTCAACAGGCACAACAGCATGAAACACCACATATGCCATCCTTTTGAACAATAGAGTACAGGTATGGCATCGATGGAACCCGGAGATAATTTTTCAGAACCGTGAGATGGAAAAAGATGCTTGGTCGGTCCTCCTACTTCAAATTTGGGGCACTGCGCGTGCAATGTACTGTGCCACCAGATATGAGTGGTGTGTTAAGTAGTACTATTCTTAACAGTTTAATCACTGTTATGTGCCTTTTTTTTTTTTTTTGCTTTGAGTTTTGTAGCCACAGTGCAGCAGCAGAGGCCAGAAAAATTAGGCATGTACAAATGCCTTAAAAATTCGGTATTGTTGCAGCCGCTGCTGTAGCAGCGCCCAGAAAAATTGATGTTTGTAAAACAGTTAGAAAGTGCCCTAAAACCTTGCGGCTTGAACACTAGTTGTTGGATAAGTCACGCAAGTCATCTTCTCAGTGACAAAACCTCCTGCTGCACTGAAGGTCCTTTCTGACAGGACACTTGAAGCGGGGCAGGCCAGAAGTTCAATTGCAAATTGGGATAGCTCAGGCCACAGGTCAAGCCTGCACACCCAGTAGTCAAGGGGTCCATCGCTCCTCAGAGATCCGAGAGTTAATGCTAGGTAGTCTGCTACCTGTTGGTTGAGTCTTTCTCTGAGGCTGGATCCCGAAAGGCTCTGGCGATGCATAGGAGTTAAAAAGGTCCGCATGTCCTCCATCAACAACACGTCAGGAAAGCGTCCTGTCCTTGCCGCCGTGGTCGTGGGAGGAGGATTACTTTCATCTCTTCCCCTGTTAGATTCCCGTTGTGCTGTGACATCACCCTTATACGCTGTGTAAAGCATAGTTTATAATTTATTTTTGAAATGCTCCATCCTTTCCGACTTGCGGGAATTTGGTAACATTTCAGGCACTTTATTCTTATACCGGGGGTCTAGTAGCGTGGACACCCAGTACAGGTCATTCTCCTTCAGCTTTTTTATACGAGGGTCCCTCAACAGGCACAACAGCATGAAAGACCCCATTTGCACAAGGTTGGATGCCGAGCTAATCATGTCCCGTTTCTCGTCCTCACTGATGTCACTGAGGGTATCTTCTTCCCCCCCCCCAGCCACGTACAACACCACGGGTACCAGATAGGTGACAACAACGAGCACCCTGGGATTCCTGTTGTGCTTGGTCTTCCTCCTCAAAGCCACATTCCTCCTCTGACTCCTCTTCCACACAATCCTCTTCCTGCATTGCCGCAGGTCCAGCAAGCGATGCTGATAAGGCTGTTTTTGGTGGTGATGGACACCACAACTCTTCCTCTTCACGCTCATCTACGGCCTGATCCAGCACTCTTCGCAGGGCACGCTCCAGGAAGAAAACAAATGGTATGATGTCACTGATGGTGCCTTCGGTGCGACTGACTAGGTTTGTCACCTCCTCAAAAGGACGCATGAGCCTACAGGCATTGCGCATGAGCGTCCAGTAATTTGGCAAAAAAATCCCCAGCTCCCCAGAGGCTGTCCTAGCACCCTGGTCATACAAATACTCATTAACAGCTTTTTCTTGTTGGAGCAGGCGGTCAAACATTAGGAGTGTTGAATTCCACCGTGTCGGGCTGTCGCAAATCAAGCGCCTCACTGGCAGGTTGTTTCGACGCTGGCTATCGGACAAGTGCTCCATAGCCATGTAGGAACACCTGAAATGGCCACACACCTTCCTGGCCTGCTTCAGGACGTCCTGTAAGCCTGGGTACTTATGCACAAAGCGTTGTACAATCAGATTACACACATCTGCCAACTTGCCCAATTTCAATGCTGCCACCAAATTACTTCCATTGTCAGAAACAACCTTGCCAATCTCCAGTTGGTGCGGAGTCAGCCACTGATCCACCTGTGCGTTCAGGGCGGACAGGAGTGCTGGTGCGGTGTGACTCTCCGCTTTCAGGCAAGTCAACCCCAAGACGACGTGACACTGCCGTATCCGAGATGTTGAATAGTACCTGGGGAGCTGGGGGGGGTGCCGTTGATGTGGAGCAAGACGCAGAAGCAGAAGAGGACTCAGCCGAGGAAGAGGTTATGGAAGAGGATGGAGTAGGAGGAGTAGAGGAGGTAGCAGCAGGCCTGCCTGCAAGTCGTGGCGGTGTCACCAACTCCTCTGCAGAGCCACGCATTCCATGCTTGTCAGACGTCAGCAGGTTTACCCAATGCGCAGTGTAGGTGATATACCTGCCCTGACCAAGCTGGCGGGCTAAGAGTTCAGACAAGCCAGCTGTCAGATGCCGGGCAAGGGGGTGACTTTGAGAAATTGGCTTCTTATGCTCAAACATGTCCTTGACAGACACCTGACTGTGGGCAGATGACCAGGAACTGCTACGTAAGAGAGACTCAGTGGAGGATGGTTGAGAGGGGGCAAGGAGGACAGCAGTGGTTGACGTGGCTGAAGATGCTGGAGCAGGAGGAGGATGGCGGCTTTGAGTTTGTGTGCTGCTTCTACTCATGTGTTCCTCCCATCGGCATTTGTGATGTGAGACCATGTGCCTTCGCAAAGCAGTTGTACCTAGGTGGGTGTTGGACTTCCCACGACTCAGTTTCTTTTGGCACAGGTTGCAAATGGCATCACTGTTGTCAGAGGCAGACACACACAAAAAAATGCCACACTGCTGAGCTCTGCGATGATGGCATTCTGGTGGTGGCGACGGCGTGCTGTCTGGCTGACCCCGGGTGCCGATGCATGCTGTCTGACTGTGCCACTAGCTCCTTGCGACGACCTCCCCCTGCTTCCAACTCGTCTCCTCCTCCTCCTCCTCTCTGTCTCCCCATCTGAACTTTCCCCCTCTTCTTCTTCTCTTCTAGCAGGCACCCCCGTGACATCCACCGACACATCATCATCAACCGCTTCACTTGTATCTGACACATCAACAAAGGAAGCAGCAGCGAGTACAACATCATCATCATCACACCGTACCTCCATGTCTGTAATGCTGCCTGACTGAGACATATCACTGTTATCTACATCCTCTGTCAATGATGGTTGCGCATCACTCATTGCTTCCAACTGATGTGTCAATAACTCCTCTGACAGATCAAGTGAAGTGGCTGTGGTGCTAGTGTTGGTGGTGGCGACAGGCGGGCGAGTGGCACTGGTCACTTGAGAGGTGCCCAAAGCACAGCTGGAGGTAGATGGTGCGTCAAGGTTAGGAGGACTAGGAGCGGAAGCTGTAGAAGATTGAGTGTCCTGTGTTAGCCATTCAACTAGGTCCTCCTCAGAACTTTTTGCGTCCCCCCTGGCCTCTGAACAATGTGCATATTTGTAGGGTTTAAAGGAATCCCAGCACCACGACGGCACCTGTGGGGTGGCCTGCCTCTGCCTGTCATTTTTTTTTTAAATGTACACTTACAATACTATTAAACAAATTATGAGTGGTGGCACTGGGCAAGTGGGCACAGTATACGCTGTGAGCCTGACACCAAAAAACAGACTGATGTTTCAAAGTCAAAAATGTTTATTTTTTAAATATTAAAAGTACTGTGACAACAAATATGATTGGTGGCACTAGTTGGCAAGTGGGCCTGGCTGGCACACAAGCTGGGAGGAAGGCAACTGCAATTAGATTACACTAGCTGACTGATGCTTCCCAGTCCAAATTTTTAAAAAAATTTTTTTTTTACAATACTGTTAGAACAAATATGATTGGTGGCACTAGTTGGAAATGGCAAGTGGGCCTGGCACACACGCTGGCAGGCAGGCAACTGCAGACTGATGATTCACAGTAAAAAAAAGTTATGATTTAAAAAAAATTCAATAATGTTACAACAAATATGATTGGTGGCACTAGTTGGCTAGTGGGCCTGGCACACACCCTGGCAGGCAGGAGGAAACTGCAATTCAATGGCACTAGCCAATATTTTCAAACCTGTTAGAACAAATATGATTGGTGGCACTAGTTGGCTTGGCAAGTGGGCCTGGCACACACGCTGGGAGGAAGGCAACTGCAATTAGATTACACTAGATGACTGATGTTTCACAGTCAAGAATTTTTTATTTTAAATATTTACAATACTGTTATAACAAATATGATTGGTGGCAGTAGTTGGCAGCAAGTGGGCCTGGCACACACGCTGGCAGGCAGGCAGGCAACTGCAATTCAATGGCACTAGCAGACTGATGATTCACAGTCAAAAAAGTTTTGATTTAAAATATTTTCAAAACTGTTATAACAAATATGATTGGTGGCAATAGTTGGCAGCAAGTGGGCCTGGCACACACGCTGGCAGGCAGGCAACTTCAATTAGATTACACTAGCAGATTACACTTTCACAGTCAAAAAATATATTTTTTTAAATATTTACACTACTGTTATAACAAATATGATTGGTGGCACTAGTTGGCAAGTGGGCCTGGCACACACGCTGGGAGGAAGGCAACTGCAATTAGATTACACTAGATGACTGATGTTTCTCAGTCAAAAAAGTTTTTATTTTAAATATTTACACTACTGTTATAACAAATATGATTCGTGGCACTATTTGGAAAGTGGGCCTGGCACACACGCTGGCAGACAGGCAACTGCAATTAAATAACAATAGCAGACTGATGTAACAGTTTGTTTTTAAAAAAGTTACACTAATGTTACAACAGATAGGAGTGGTGGCACTCAGGATAGAAGTAGGCACAGTATGTGCTGGCAGCCTGACACACAGGCTGGCACTAGTGGCAGGCTGGCCTGGAAACTAAAATTAAATAACACTAGAAGACTGATGTAAAAGTTTTTTTTTTACAAAATGTAAACTGTTACACCAGATAGGAGTGGTGGACTGGCACTGAGGATGGAAGTAGACACAGTATATGCTGGCAGCCTGACACACAGGCTGGCACAAATGGCAGCCAGGCTGGCCTGGCAACTAATATTAAATAACACTAGAAGAGGACTGATGTAAAAAATATTTTTTTTTTTTAAATTTACACTAATATTACACCAGATATAAGTGGTGGAAAAAAGAGCTATTAATAACACTATATGATGTGGGCCTGACACACAGGCCTGATGGAAAATGAAATTAGATTACACTAGCAAAATTATTTAATTTTTTTTTTTTTTTAAATTTACAATAATGTTTATGAGTGGTGGCGAGCACAGCAATTAACCACAGTATGCTGTGTAAGCCAGAAACACACAGGCCTGATAGAAAATTAAATTAGATTACACTAGCAAAATGATTTAAAAGTTTTTTTAAAAAATGTTTAAATAATGTTAAGCAGATATGAGTGGTGGCTGCTGGCACAGCAATTAAACAACGTTGTATGCTGTGTAAGCCTGACACACAGGCCTGATAGAAAATGAAATTAGATTACACTAGCAAAATGATTTAAAAATTTTTTTTTTTAAATTATGTTAAGCAGATATGAGTGGTGGCTGCTAGCACAGCAATTAACCACAGTATGCTGTGTAAGCCAGAAACACACAGGCCTGATAGAAAATTAAATTAGATTACACTAGCAAAATTATTTAAAAGTTTTGTTGGTTAAATTTACACTAATGTTAAGCAGATATCAGTGGTGGCACTAATCACAGTATATGCTGTGAGCCTCACACACAGGCTGAAAGCCAGGCAAATGCAAATAAAATTACAAATTAAAAAAAAAAAAATGACTGAAGTTATAGCCCTAAAAAGGGCTTTTTGGGGTGCTGTCCTTACAGCAGAGATTAGATGAGTCCTTCAGGACTGTAGTGGACACTAAATACACTAGCCTAGCTATCTATTTCCCTATTATGTCAGCAGCAGCAACACTAAAGCTCCTCTCACTAAGAAAGCAAGATCGTAATGAATCTAAAATGGCTGCTGCCAAGGAGCTGGGAGGGTCTGTGAGGGAGTGTCTGCTGCTGATTGGCTCAAATGTGTCAGAAGGCTGTGAGATACAGGGTCAAAGTTTCCTCAATGATGACACATAGGGGGCGGATCAAACATCGCATATGTTCGCCCGCAGCGGCGAACGCGAGCAAGCTATGTTTGCCGGGAACTGTTCTCCGGCTAACAGTTCGCAACATCACTACTGGAGATGCCAGACACCTATACCTTGTGATTACCGTTAGTAACAACTTTGTAAAAATCTGGAAATACCAGAACACCTATACCTTTTAATTACCGTTAGTAGCTACTATATGACAGTCTGGAAATACCAGAACAAGATACCTGTTAATTTACCATAGATAATAAAAGGTAAGAAAAAATATATCTCCGCCTATACCTGGGGTTACTGTGTGAATATCAGAGTCTGGAAATATCGGACACCTATACCTTGTAATTACCGTTAGTAATAACTTTATATATCTATTGATAAGTGCCAAATGCCTCACCATATGGGTACCACTGTCTGGAGATACCAAACACCTATACCTTGTGATTACCATTAGTAACAGCTAAGAATACCTATTAGTTAAATAACGAGTATCTGTGACCTCTGATTATCAAACGCCTATACCAGTTATCAAAAGCCTATACCTTTAAATTACCGTTAGTAGCGGTGAGGTACTGGATTAAATTATGCAGGCCTAGGCTGGTTGGAAAACCATACCTGGGGTAAGGTAGACCCTCAGAGTGGTCAGTACAACATAGAATATCAGATAGTTACCATTTAATAATAAAGTAGACATAACGTTAAAAAACATAAAAACAACAAGAAGGGAAGACGGCGGGATACCCCTGACGCGTTTCACCACCTCAGTGAAACACGTCAGTGGCATCCCCCCTCTTCCCTTCCTGTTGTTTTTTATGTTTTTATATATAGTATGTATATTTTAGTTTTTATAGATATGACATGAATATTGGACATGTATTGTTTCAATTTTTTCTTTTTCTTCTGTTTATGTCATTCTGAGCCCTTAAAAAAATTATTAAAAAAAAATGGCTGGATTTTCTTAAGCTATATGGGAGCAATCCCCAGAGACAACTGATGACCCCTTTTCAAAATCTCGGGATCAACGGACAAGGAGATTAGCGCCCTAGATTCTCTATAAATCTCCCTTATTTTGGGTTAAGGAAGGGTCCCCCTTCGGGGGGTTTTTTCCCTTTTTTTTTTCTTCCCCTTCTCCCCCCCGTCCCTCTCCTCACTCACCAGGATTAGTGATGTTAGATATTCTGTGTTAAGGATGCTGTTCTTTGTTTTTCCTTCTTGTTTTTTTTTTCAAAAAAAGCTTTATTGAAGAAAGTATAACCATTATATACAATGTAAAATAAAGGTACGTACATATACAACAGTGTTTCGCTAGTCAGGAGACATGAATAACAACTATGGGGCCTATTTATCAAGCCGTCAACTTACTTGCATTCGACGGCACCAATACGCTCGCCTAAGATTACCTAACATCGCTGCCGCAGACCTGAATACGCTCTCCTTATATTAAAAAAAAAGCTGTGAAAAAGCCGCGTACCAAGTACGGGGCGATAAGCAGTGGACTGTTGTTAACTAACAGTCATCGATCTCGCTGCTCTTCGGCTTTTTCACAGCTTTATTTGTATACTGTCACTAAACACCGCCACTATACTAAACTGTTTAACCCCTATCGCTCCCGGACCCCGCCGCAATGAAATAAACTAATCTGCCGCCCCCTACACCGCTGCCACCTACATAAAGTTATTAACCCCTATCCTGCAGCTCCCGGAGCCCACCGCAACGGAATAAATGTATTAACCCCTAAACCGCCAGCCCCCCACATTGCCATAAACTAAATTAACCTATTAATACCTAAACCTAACAACTCGTTAACTTTATATTAAATATTAACTCACAATATGGGTTGGGAAAGGGAGACTAGTATAACCTTAAGTATATAACTTTACCTCGAGCTAGAAAATAATGCTCAGGTGATTGTAAAACCTTATATGAAGGAAATAAAGAGGTGTGCAGACCCTTAAACTAGTTATGTATTCACAGTATAAAATAAGATAGAATAACAACCGTAATTAGATTGTTATTAGGAAAGACAGGGATTTCAGCACAACCATTTTTAATGTAAATGCTAAGCGAATGCAAAGCTCCGCATTTAGCGGTATGTGAAGTCCATTCTCGTCAACCACAGACTTCCAGGGCATACAAACAGAAACTGATATTCTTATATAAGACACATGAACCAAATGAACAAAAGAAGCACAGATAGACGTTATGCTTGAAACAGTTTACGCTGTCAAATTTTATTAAGTATATTTGATTTTTCAAAAGGTTCGCTGAAACTTAAAACTGTAAAAGGTATGGACTGACAACACCTCCACTAGAGGGTGGTTACGTACTAGATGTAAAATCCGCCACCATAGTGATCCTTGAGGATCTATGCCAGTACACAGAACTGTGTTTATAACCTAAACCAAGCAGCATAAATAAATTTAACAGCTGAATCATATGTAATGGAGCTAATATGTAGCTCTAAGTATTGTGCACAATACGTAATTTAGCCAATATTTCAATAGTCATACCCAAATCTTATAACAAAGGACAGTATAGACTGTGGGGGATGAAAAAACAACTCCAGTAACAGCGGGCACCACCAATATAGTAAGAGGTATCTGGTGTCATGAAGATTAGTTCTGGATCTATGTTTAACAACCCCAAGATACATTCTAACTGAATGCTAGCAGCTTAGATTTAAACATACAATTTCTTTAATACAGATATATGATAAGACAAAAAAGGACTATGGGGGTGAGAAAAACAACTCCAGTATTCAGCGGACACCACCAATATAATAAAAGGTATCAGGCGTCATGAATATGCAAGTATCCGGATCTATGTTTAACAGCCCCAAAGCGAGTCGTTTTGTCTTTACAGTTTATATTATGCAGATAGCATCATAACAAAGTCTTGCAATATCTATCAAACATAATCAAATAATGAAATGGTTGCACACAAGTGGTTGTTAAAGTGGTGTATAAATAACACCCACAGACAGTCTTTGATATATTCAGCTAAACAAAGTGGATCCGCTTTGCCCTGAGGAAACCCCTGTGATCTCTGGCAGTCACGTGGGGGTGAAACGCGCGTAGGCAGTGACGTAGGAAGTGGAGGTGGACGTGCCTGCATGACTGTTCGCTGTTGCGTTCACACTGTTTATACCGGTTCGGTGGTGAACCTATAATGCTGATCCAGTTTGCTTAACAACAGAATTGGGAAGTCTGTTCACTGAACGGAATAATACGGTTGTATAACAAGCTGACTCTATAATTCTATAACTTTGATACACCAGTCCATTACTATACCCGGATTCCTGAGGGTGTTTGATGCACTATATTGAAATACGGCACTGTTTAACGGGATATATCAAAGACTGTCTGTGGGTGTTATTTATACACCACTTTAACAACCACTTGTGTGCAACCATTTCATTATTTGATTATGTTTGATAGATATTGCAAGACTTTGTTATGATGCTATCTGCATAATATAAACTGTAAAGACAAAACGACTCGCTTTGGGGCTGTTAAACATAGATCCGGATACTTGCATATTCATGACACCTGATACCTTTTATTATATTGGTGGTGTCCGCTGAATACTGGAGTTGTTTTTCTCAACCCCATAGTCCTTTTTTGTCTTATCATATATCTGTATTAAAGAAATTGTATGTTTAAATCTAAGCTGCTAGCATTCAGTTAGACTGTATCTTGGGGTTGTTAAACATAGATCCAGAACTAATCTTCATGACACCAGATACCTCTTACTATATTGGTGGTGCCCGCTGTTACTGGAGTTGTTTTTTCATCCCCCACAGTCTATACTGTCCTTTGTCATAAGATTTGGGTATGACTATTGAAATATTGGCTAAATTACGTATTGTGCACAATACTTAGAGCTACATATTAGCTCCATTACGTATGATTCAGCTGTTAAATACATTTTATTTATGCTGCTTGGTTTAGGATATAAACACAGTTCTGTGTACTGGCATAGATCCTCAAGGATCACTATGGTGGCGGATTTTACGTCTAGTACGTAACCACCCTCTAGTGGAGGTGTTGTCAGTCCATACCTTTTACAGTTTTAAGTTTCAGCGAACCTTTTGAAAAATCAAATATACTTAATAAAATTTGACAGCGTAAACTGTTTCAAGCATAACGTCTATCTGTGCTTCTTTTGTTCATTTGGTTCATGTGTCTAATATAAGAATATCAGTTTCTGTTTGTATGCCCTGGAAGTCTGTGGTTGACGAGAATGGACTTCACATACCGCTAAATGCGGAGCTTTGCATTCGCTTAGCATTTACATTAAAAAAGGTTGTGCTGAAATCCCTGTCTTTCCTAATAACAATCTAATTACGGTTGTTATTTTATCTTACTTTATACTGTGAATACATAAATATTAACTCATTCCTATCTTATAATAAATTTAAACTTGCCTTTTAAAATTACATTAAACTATATTAAATTAATAATTAACCTACCCTAACTGTTATAATAAAATTACATTAAACTATATTAAATTAATAATTAACCTACCCTAACTGTTATAATAAAATTACATTAAACTATATTAAATTAATAATTAATAACTTAACTTTTATACTAAAATAACATAAAACTACAAATTAAAATAAATATATTATATATTTAAACACCTAACCCTACTCAAATAATTTAATTCTACACTAAAAAATTACAAAGTTCCAAAAAACTAAATAAGTTACAAAAAATAACAAACACTAAATTACACAAAAAAATAAACACTAAGTTACAAAAAATAAAAAAGAAATGATCAAAGCTTTAAACTAATTACACATACTCTAACGGCTAGATTTAGAGTTTTGCGGCCAAAGGGGTGCGTTAGCTACGCGTGTTCCCCCCCCCCCCCGCACCTTTTAAATAACGCTGGTATTGAGAGTTCTCTGAAGGGCTGCGTTAGGCTCCAAAAAGGGAGCGTACAGGCATATTTACCGCCACTTCAACTCTCAATACCAGCGTTGCTTACGGTAGCGGCTAGCTGGAAAAACGTGCTCGTGCACGATTCTCCCATAGGAAACAATGGGGCAGTTTGGGCTTAAAAAAAACCTAACACCTGCAAAAAAGCAGCGTTCAGCTCCTAACGCAGCCCCATTGTTTCCTATGGGGAAACACTCTCTAAGTCTGCACCTAACACTCTAAAAAGGAAATATTAAGATCAGCTCCAAGTATATTATCCTAAAGCCCCCTTGCAGGTAATCTTCCCTATGATTAACCAAATGAGTATATGTGAATAGCAACAAGAAATATAGGCCTAGAATTGGAGTTCGGCGGTAGCCGTCAAAACCAGCGTTAGAGGCTCCTAACGCTGGTTTTAGGCTACCGCCGGTATTTGGAGTCAGTGATTAAAGGGTCTAACGCTCACTTTTCAGCCGCGACTTTTCCATACCGCAGATCCCCCTACGCCATTTGCGTATCCTATCTTTTCAATGGGATCTTTCTAACGCTGGTATTTAGAGTCGTTTCTGAAGTGAGCGTTAGAGCTCTAACGACAAAATTCCAGCCGCCTGAAAATAGCAGGAGTTAAGAGCTTTCTGGCTAACGCCGGTTCATAAAGCTCTTAACTACTGTACCCTAAAGTACACTAACACCCATAAACTACCTATGTACCCCTAAACCGAGCTCCCCCCACATCGCCGCCACTCGATTTAAATTTTTAACCCCTAATCTGCCGACCGCCACCTATGTTATACTTATGTACCCCTAATCTGCTGCCCCTAACCCCGCCGACCCCTGTATTACATTTATTAACCCCTAACCTGCCCCCCACAACGTCGCCGCCAGCTACTAAAAATAATTAACCCCTAATCTTCCGACCGCAAAGCGCCGCCACCTACGTTATCCTTATGTACCCCTAATCTGCTACCCCTAACACCGCCGACCCCTATATTATATTTATTAACCCCTAATCTGCCCCCCTCAACGTCGCCGACACCTGCCTACACTTATTAACCCCTAATCTGCCGAGCGGACCTGAGCGCTACTATAATAAAGTTATTAACCCCTAACCCGCCTCACTAACCCTATCATAAATAGTATTAACCCCTAATCTGCCCTCCCTAACATCGCCGACACCTAACTTCAATTATTAACCCCTAATCTGACGACCGGAGCTCACCGCTATTCTAATAAATTGATTAACCCCTAAAGCTAAGTCTAACCCTAACACTAACACCCCCCTAACTTAAATATAATTTACATCTAACGAAATAAATTAACTCTTATTAAATAAATGATTCCTATTTAAAGCTAAATACTTACCTGTAAAATAAATCCTAATATAGCTACAATATAAATTATAATTATATTATAGCTATTTTAGGATTAATATTTATTTTACAGGCAACTTGGTATTTATTTTAACTAGGTACAATAGCTATTAAATAGTTAAGAACTATTTAATAGCTACCTAGTTAAAATAATAACAAATTTACCTGTAAAATAAATCCTAACCTAAGATATAATTAAACCTAACACTACCCTATCAATAAATTATTTAAATAAACTACCTACAATTATCTACAATTAAACCTAACACTACACTATCAATAAATAAATTAAATAAACTACCTTTAATTATCTACAATTACACCTAACACTACACTATCAATAAATTAATTAAACACAATTGCTACAAATAAATACAATTAAATAAACTAGCTAAAGTACAAAAAATAAAAAAGAACTAAGTTACAAAAAATAATAAAATATTTACAAACATAAGAAAAATATTACAACAATTTTAAACTAATTACACCTACTCTAAGCCCCCTAATAAAATAACAAAGCCCCCCAAAATAAAAAATTCCCTACCCTATTCTAAATTAAAAAAAGTTACAAGCTCTTTTACCTTACCAGCCCTGAACAGGGCCCTTTGCGGGGCATGCCCCAAGAATTTCAGCTCTTTTGCCTGTAAAAAAAAACATACCATACCCCCCCCCAACATTACAACCCACCACCCACATACCCCTAATCTAACCCAAACCCCCCTTAAATAAACCTAACACTAAGCCCCTGAAGATCTTCCTACCTTGTCTTCACCATACCAGGTTCACCGATCCGTCCTGGCTCCAAGATGGCGTCCCTCGAATTCCGATTGGCTGATAGGATTCTATCAGCCAATCGGAATTAAGGTAGGAATTTTCTGATTGGCTGATGGAATCAGCCAATCAGAATCAAGTTCAATCCGATTGGCTGATCCAATCAGCCAATCAGATTGAACTCGCATTCTATTGGATGTTCCGATCAGCCAATAGAATGCGAGCTCAATCTGATTGGCTGATTGGATCAGCCAATCGGATTGAACTTGATTCTGATTGGCTGATTCCATCAGCCAATCAGAAAATTTCTACCTTAATTCCGATTGGCTGATAGAATCCTATCAGCCAATCGGAATTCGAGGGACGCCATCTTGGATGACGTCCCTTAAAGGAACCGTCATTTGTCGGGAGACAACGGAAGAAGAGGATGGATCCGCGTCGCCTGCTTCAAGATGGACCCGCTCCGCACCGGATGGAAGAAGATTGAAGATGCCGCTTGGAGAAGATGTTTGCCGGTCCGGATGTCCTCTTCTTGCCGGATAGGAGGAAGATTTTGGAGCCTCTTCTGGACCTCTTCAGCACCGGATGATGGATCGCCAACCCCCGCTTGGGTTGGATGAAGATGTTGGAGCCAGGACGGATCGGTGAACCTGGTATGGTGAAGACAAGGTAGGAAGATCTTCAGGGGCTTAGTGTTAGGTTTATTTAAGGGGGGGTTTGGGTTAGATTAGGGGTATGTGGGTGGTGGGTTGTAATGTTGGGGGGGGTATTGTATGGTTTTTTTTTACAGGCAAAAGAGCTGAAATCCTTGGGGCATGCCCCGCAAAGGGCCCTGTTCAGGGCTGGTAAGGTAAAAGAGCTTGTAACTTTTTTAATTTAGAATAGGGTAGGGAATTTTTTATTTTGGGGGGCTTTGTTATTTTATTAGGGGGCTTAGAGTAGGTGTAATTAGTTTAAAATTGTTGTAATATTTTTCTTATGTTTGTAAATATTTTATTATTTTTTGTAACTTAGTTCTTTTTTATTTTTTGTACTTTAGCTAGTTTATTTAATTGTATTTATTTGTAGCAATTGTGTTTAATTAATTTATTGATAGTGTAGTGTTAGGTTAATTGTAGGTAATTGTAGGTAGTTTATTTAATTAATTTATTGATAGGGTAGTGTTAGGTTTAATTATATCTTAGGTTAGGATTTATTTTACAGGTAAATTTGTTATTATTTTAACTAGGTAACTATTAAATAGTTCTTATCTATTTAATAGCTATTGTACCTGGTTAAAATAATTACAAAGTTGCCTGTAAAATAAATATTAATCCTAAAATAGCTATAATATAATTATAATTTATATTGTAGCTATATTAGGATTTATTTTACAGGTAAGTATTTAGCTTTAAATAGGAATAAGATATTTAATAAGAGTTAATTTATTTCGTTAGATTAAAATTATATTTAATTTAGGGGGGGGTGTTAGTGTTAGGGTTAGACTTAGCTTTAGGGGTTAATACATTTATTATAGTAGCGGTGAGGTCCGCTCGGCAGATTAGGGGTTAATAATTGAAGGTAGGTGTCGGCGATGTTAGGGAGGGCAGATTAGGGGTTAATACTATTTATGATAGGGTTAGTGAGGCGGATTAGGGGTTAATAACTTTATTATAGTAGCGCTCAGGTCCGCTCGGCAGATTAGGAGTTAATAAGTGTAGGCAGGTGTCGGCGACGTTGAGGGGGGCAGATTAGGGGTTAATAAATATAATATAGGGGTCGGCGATGTTAGGGCAGCAGATTAGGGGTACATAGGGATAACGTAGGTTGCGGCGGTTTACGGAGCGGCAGATTAGGGGTTAAAAAAAATATGCAGGGGTCAGCGATAGCGGGGGCGGCAGATTAGGGGTTAATAAGTGTAAGGTTAGGGGTGTTTAGACTCGGGGTACATGTTAGAGTGTTAGGTGCAGACGTAGGAAGTGTTTCCCCATAGGAAACAATGGGGCTGCGTTAGGAGCTGAACGCTGCTTTTTTGCAGGTGTTAGGTTTTTTTTCAGCTCAAACAGCCCCATTGTTTCCTATGGGAGAATCGTGCACGAGCACGTTTTTGAGGCCGGCCGCGTCCGTAAGCAACTCTGGTATCGAGAGTTGCATTTGCGGTAAAAATGCTCTACGCTCCTTTTTTGGAGCCTAACGCAGCATTTGTTTAAACTCTCGATACCAGAGTTAAATTTATGGTGCGGCCAGAAAAAAGCCCGCGGAGCGTTAACAGCCCTTTTACCGCCGAACTCCAAATCTAGGCCATAGTTTGGGAGCGCTAAAAAGCTGAATAAGATAGTCTGGAGACTGATATACAATTTTACAGAAATGCAATTTATTAAAAAATTAAAACAGATCGTGGGACGTCTCCCTTAGAAGATGTATAAAATAAACAATTTTTTAAAAATATTAATATACTCAAATATAAATTCCACCTTATCGACAATCTTGCAGCAAGAATGTGAAAGTTAAACACTTATCATTACTTCAGCTTCAGTTCTTAATGATAGACTTGGTTTTATCTGTATTGCTACGTGTTACCAAAATGAAAGATTGTCTGTTTGGTTATATAATTCGACACAATGTTGTCTTTGACTGACGTTGGTTACTTCTATTAAATAGATACAGTCTTGTAGCAATCTGGTCTCTTAATATATTGTATGCTGGAATGATACCAGTGATTGCAAGAGTTCGGTATGTAGTGTAATTTGTTACCGGGTCTTCTGACACTTCTGTGTCTAGTTGTACTTCGGTCTCTCTTACCGGTAATGTGTTGAGCCTCTCCTCTACCTTCCGGACTTGTACGATACAAGTTTCGCTGATATTGGAAACCTAGACCACGCTCCTGCGTGTGTGGGTGTTTTTTCTTCTCTCGGCTTAAATTAGCTTTGGCCCCTGTTTCTTGGATATTTATTTCCCGGGCAGCTTCTTGAGGCAAATGATTGCGATGCACACTCCAGCGTGTATATAGGAACTCGGACTCCGATGTACAAACGGCCGTTTATTAGCACTCTATTCCCCACTGCTCATTTGGATCTGTGGTTAAGCGGGGGATATTAGAGTTGTTGTCCAGTTCTTAGATATAAGTAACGTCTACGCGTTTCGCCAGCAGGCTTTATCAAGACGGATAATGTTTGGTGTTGGCCCGGCATTTAAAAAGCCCTCCTTTCCCTCTGATTGGTCCGTGAGTACTTCTTTCTGATAGGTGATATACTTAAGGTGGATTTCATTGGTAGTATAAGGTGGAATATCGAAGTCTTACTGCTTACTTTAAAGACCATATATATCGAGTTAAAATAACTTTAAGTTACAGCTTGAATACAACATATACATATTATATTGAATAAAACTGTATATATATACTGTTGAATAAAAACAATGTATTATGGCAATAAGTTGAGAAATATATAACTAGTTAAGTGCTGCAATCTATCCCTGTTTATTTATATATCAGAGAATAATATGTTAAAAGACTCTACCAATACAAATAATAAATAAGGCATAAGAGGATACTAAGTTATATATATACTGTAAAAATTATAGATGTTGAATTCCTCCCCGCGACTAACAATTTTTAGTTCTAACAAATTCCTATTTCTTTCTTATTTTTCCTCTTATATATTTTTTTCTTATATTTTATTTATGTTTAAAAGTGTTAAGTTATTATATATTAAATATTTAAATAAGTTAAATGATTTAGAGATTCCACCTTACATTTTCAATATAATATGTATATGTTGTATTTAAGCCGTAACTAAAAGTTATTTTAACTCGATATATATGGTCTTTAAAGTAAGCAGTAAGACTTTGTTATTCCACCTTATACTACCAATGAAATTTACCTTAAGTATATCACCTATCAGAAAGAAGTACTCACGGACCAATCAGAAGGAAAGGAGGGCTTTTTAAATGCCGGGCCAACACCAAACATTATCCTTCTTGATAAAGCCTGCTGGCGAAACGCGTAGACGTTACTTATATCTAAGAACTGGACAACAACTCTAATATCCCCCGCTTAACCACAGATCCAGATGAGCAGTGGGGAATAGAGTGCTAACAAACGGCCGTTTGTACATCGGAGTCCGAGTTCCTATATACACGCTGGAGCGTGCATCGCAATCATTTGCTTCAAGAAGCTGCCCGGGAAATAAATATCCAAGAAACAGGGGCCAAAGCTACTTTAAGCCGAGAGAAGAAAAAACACCCACACACGCAGGAGCGTGGTCTAGGTTTCCAATCTCGGCGAAACTTGTATTATACAAGTCCGGAAGGTAGAGGAGAGGCTCAACACATTACCAGTAAGAGAGACCGAAGTACAACTAGACACAGAAGTGTCAGAAGACCCGGTAAGCCCTTCTAAATTACACTACATACCAAACTCTTGCAATCACTGGTATCATTCCAGCATACAATATATTAAGAGACCAGATTGCTACAAGACTGTATCTATTTAATAGAAGTAACCAACGTCAGACAAAGACAACATTGTTCACTCATTCACCTGTTCTCACGTGACTCCCATTCTTTTGCAACAGTGCCATCTTGTGGACAACCAGAATATACATTTCTTTTTTTGTTGCAATAGACATTCTGACTAATCACATGAGAAAAGTTCAAAACAATAAAAAAAATGTATTGTTTTGAACTTTTCTCATGTGATTAGTCAGAATGTCTATTGCAACAAAAAAAGAAATGTATATTCTGGTTGTCCACAAGATGGCACTGTTGCAAAAGAATGGGAAGTCACATGAGAACAGGTGAATGAGTGAACAGGTGTAGGGTATTTAAATGACGAACCTGTGTATTCTAAGTATACATGACTAAGGGCCTATAGCAGGCCTGAAACGTTGTATTTTTTTGCTTAGACCCAAGAATATGAGACAATAAAGGTCTTTTAAATTACTGGCGGCTGGAACAATTTTTTGTCTATTTGGAGTACCTGCAGGAAAAGGCAGACCCTGGGTTCCGTGCCCCATAAACCATATATACTGAGGACTGAGGTGCTGTCTTCCAAACCACTATTGAAAAAGACAACATTGTGTCAGATTATATAACCAAACAGACAATCTTTCATTTTGGTAACACGTAGCAATACAGATAAAACCAAGTCTATCATTAAGAACTGAAGCTGAAGTAATGATAAGTGTTTAACTTTCACGTTCTTGCTGCAAGATTGTCCATAAGGTGGAATTTATATTAGAGTATATTAATATTTTAAATTTTTTTTTGTTTATTTTATATATATTCTAAGGGAGACGTCCCACGATCTGTTTTAATTTTTTAATAAATTGCATTTCTGTAAAATTGTATATCAGTCTCCAGACTATCTTATTCAGCTTTTTGCGCTCCCAAACTATATTTCTTGTTGTTATGCACCTAACACTCTAACATGTACCCCGAGTCTAAACACCCCAAACCTTACACTTATTAACCCCTAATCTGCCGCTCCGGACACCACCGCAACCTACATTATACCTATGTACCCCTAATCTGCTGCCCACAACATCACCGAACCCTATATTATATTTATTAACCCCTAATCTGCCGCCCAATCAGATTGAGCTTGCATTCTAATGGCTGTTCCAATCAGCCAATACAATGCGAGCTCAATCTGATTGGCTGATTGGATCAGCCAATCCGATTGAACTTGAATCTGATCAGATTTTTCCTACCTTAATTCCGATTGGCTGATAGAATCCTATCAGCCAATCGGAATTCGAGGGACGTCATCTTGGATGACGTCATTTAAAGGAACCTTCATTCGGTGTTAGGACGGCGGAAGAAGAGGATGGATCCGCGCCGGCTGCTTCAAGATGGACCCGATCCGCTCTGGATGGAAGAAGATAGAAGATGCTGACTGGATGAAAACTTCGGACCCTCTGGAGGACCTCTTCTGGCCGGATAGGATGAAGACTTCAGACCCTCTTCTGGACAGATCGGATGGTACCTGGCTGGGTGAAGACAAGGTAGGAAGATCTTCAGGGGCTTAGTGTTAGGTTTTTTAAGGGGGGTTTGGGTGGGTTAGATTAGGGGTATGTGGGTGGTGGGTTGTAATGTTGGGGGGTATTGTATGTTTTTTTTACAGGCAAAAGAGCTGATTTCTTTGGGGCATGCCCAGCAAAAAGCCCTTTTAATGGCTGGTAAGGTAATAGAGCTGTTAACTTTTTATTTTAGAATAGGGTAGGGCATTTTTTTATTTTGGGGGGCTTTGTTATTTTTTTAGGGGGCTTAGAGTAGGTGTAATTAGTTTAAAATTCTTGTAATCCTTTTTTTTTTTTTTGTAATTTAGTGTTTTTTTTTTGTAGTTTAGTTGATTTAATTGTAGGTAATTGTAGGTAGTTTAGTTAATTAATTTATTGATAGTGTAGTGTTAGGTTTAATTGTAACTTAGGTTAGGATTTATTTTACAGGTACTTTTGTAATTATTTTAAATAGGTAGCTATTAAATAGTAAATAACTATTTAATAGCTATTGTACCTAGTTAAAATAAATACAAAGTTGCCTGTAAAATAAATATAAATCCTAAAATAGCTACAATGTAATTATTTATATTGTAGCTATATTAGGGTTTATTTTACAGGTAAGTATTTAGCTTAGGGGTTCATAGGGATAATGTAGGTGGCGGCGGTGGTGTGCGATCGGCAGATTAGAGGTTAAATAAATTTATTAGAGTGGCGGCGATGTGGGGGGGGGCTCGGTTTAGGGGTACATAGGTAGTTTATGGGTGTTAGTGTACTTTAGAGCACAGTAGATAAGAGCTTTTTGGGCTAACGCCGGTTTATAAAGCTCTTAACTCCTGACTTTTTTTCTGCGGCTGGAGTCTTTACGGTAGAGGCTCTACCGCTCACTTCAGCCAAGACTCTAAATACCGGTAAAAAGCAGCATTAGGACCCCTTAACGCTGGTTTTGACGGCTAACGCAGAACTCTAAATCTAGGCGTAAAAGCCCCCCCAAAATAAAAAAACCCTAACCTACAATAAACTACAAATAGCCCTTAAAAGGGCCTTTTGCGGGGCATTGCCCCAAAGAAATCAGCTCTTTTACCTGTAAAAAAAAAATACAAACAACCCCCAATAGTAAAACCCACCACCCACACAACCAACCCCCCAAATAAAAAGCTATCTAAAAAAACCTAAGCTCCCCATTGCCCTGAAAAGGGCATTGCCCTTAAAAGGGCATTTAGCTCTTTTGCAGGCCCAGGTCCTAATCTAAAACTAAAACCCACCCAATAAACCCTTAAAAAAAATCCTAACACTAACCCCAGAAGATTTACTTACAGTTTTGAAGATCCGACATCCATCCTCCAAGAAGCCGGGAGAAATCTTCATCCAAGCGGCCGAAGTCTTCATCCAAGCTCGCAGAAGTCTTGAATAATTCTGGTGTAGAAGGAAGAGAGTCTGTATTGTATGAGGTTTAGAATCCCAAGACCGCCTAATTCTTTGGAGCGGTATAGTGTGGCAGTAGCTATCCTTGGTCTTTTATGTTGCCATATGTAAGAAATGAGGGTTTTTTGGAGACTATAGATTAGTGGGTTAGGGATTGGGATCGGTAGGGTCTGAAAAAGATATAAGAATTTAGGGAGAAGAATCATTTTAACCAAGTTGATCATACCTATCCACGAGAGTGGCTTACTGCTCCAGGATCTCAGCATAGTTTGTATCTCATTTCTTATGGCTTTGTGATTGGCGTCAAGTGTTACTTGTGTGTGTGGGGATATATGTACCCCGAGGTACTTTTATTGAGTGGGGTTGGATGTGGAAATGTGCAAGTGTTTTAATCACCTTGAGCTCTTCTGCGTGTAGTTTAACTGGGAATAGTTCTGATTTTGTGATCTTTATCTTAAAATTGGAGAAGGTGCCATAGGTGTGTAGCGTCTGTATAAGGGGGGGGGGGGTATTGATTTGTGAGGTTGTGTAAGCGTGAGGAAAAGGTCATCTGCATATAAAGTGGCTTTGTATTCCTTGTATATTTGCATTGTTTCTAATATATGAGGCTAATACTTCCATAGCGAGTATAAATAGTATGGGAGAGAGAGGGCATCCCTGTCTCATACCATTTGTAATGTCAAATGGGCAGGATAGGGTATCATTTAATTTAATTTGGGCTTGGGGGTTATTATAAAGGGATTTTTTTTCCCAGATGAACGTTTTGTCGAAACCGAATTGAATAAGTGTTGCTTGTAGAAATCGTCAGTTTAGCCTGTCAAAGGCTTTCTCCGCATCCATTGAGATGAATGCGGAGGGGATGTTGTTGGTAATGGTGTGTTCCATCAACAGTAAGATTTTAGTGGTGTTGTCTTTGGCTTCTCTGAGTGGAGTAAAGCCTGCCTGATTGATATGTATAATTGAAGGGAGGATTGAGTTAATGAGGGTGGCCAAGATTTTAGCATACAATGTTGATGTCTGTTTAGAAGGGAAATTGGGCAAATATTTGCAGGTGTATTGGGGGGTTTACCTGGTTTTGGTAACACTACCACCTGTGCCTATAGCATTGATTGAGGGAATGGGTTAGTGTCTGTGATCTCGTTAAAGAGCTGGGTGAGATGGGGTGAAAGTAGTGAGGAGAAGGTGTGATAATATTTTCCGGTGAAACCGTCTGGTCCTGGGCTTTTCCCGTTATTGAGCGCTATTAATGGCCGCTAGGAGATCAGGTTGGGAGATAGGGTTATTGAGAGTTTTGAGTTGGTCAGATGTTATACTGGGTAATTCCGCATGGGAGATATAGGAAATCAAGTCTGGGGAAAGCCCTTGTGTTGGGGTATCTTTTTGAATATTGTAGAGAGTGGAATAATAATCATGAAAAGATTGTAGAATGTCCTTTGTTGTTTTAAGGGTGCCAGGAGGGTTGGGTATGTGTAATTCATTGATATATGATTTTAGCCTCTTTTTTTTTTTTTCAAAGCTCTCGCTAAGAGCTTGCCCGATCTATTACTTTCATAGAAAAATATACTGTTAGTTTTTGCACAAAGTGTCTGGTATTCGATTTGTAGGAAGCCATCTAGAGCTTGCCTGGCGTGTTGTAAGCCTTTCGCTATAAAGGGGTCAGTGGGGGATAATTTGTGAGCCAAGTCTAGGTGGGCGAATGCATCTGACAGTTCTTTGTATTTCTGTCTGTATCATTTTTGGTGTTGAGCCCTTAATTTAATCAGTTCACCTCTAATCACGCATTTATGCGCTTCCCAAATTGCATAGTTATTGGTTGTTGAGTGCGCGTTTAGTTGGAAATATTCCTTGATACTGACATTAAGTGTTGTGACTGTATCTGGGTTGTTGAGTAGAGTGTTGTCTAATTTCCATGTATAGTGTGTTAATGGTGTGTTTGTCCAAGATATTTTCAGTTTTACCACTGAGTGATGTCACCACAATGTGGGGGAAATATTGCATCTATTGACTAGAGCTAGGGCTGTTTGATTGGAGAAGATGTAGTCTATGCGACTGTGTGTTTTTATTTGGGTGTGAAAAGAAAGTGAAGTCTTGTGTATCCTGATGGGTGAAGCGCCAGGTATCGTGCAGGTTGAGACTCCTCAGACCTGTCCACAGTACCTTAGTGACTTTTTTTGAAATTGCTATGGTGGGATTGGAGCTATCTTTGGCTGGTTGAAGGGGGGCATTAAAGTCTCCGGCTACAAAGGTGGGTCCTTTTGTAATGTCGACAATATGATTAAACATGCGTTTAAAGAAGGAGGTTTGGTTAGTGTTTGGGGCATAGATATTTACTAGGGTGATAGGCCTGCCATATAGCAGGCCTACCAAGCCCAGAAATCTTCCATCCAAATATTTTGTTGTTTGGATTTGGGTAAATGTGAGCGATTTGTGCAGGAGGATGCTGACTCCTCCTCTCTTGGAGGTGTTAGAGCTGTGATAATGGGTGGTAAACATTTTCCCAAAATATTTGGGTTCCCTGTTTCTTTTAAAATGAGTCTCCTGTAGGAACAGGATATCAACCTGTCTTTTTGATAGGTCTAGAAGGGCCTTGGATCGTTTGTGGGGCGAGTTCAGTCCCTTGGTGTTCTGTGTAAGAAGAGTTAGTTTACGATTCCCGTCATCCATAGTCGTGGGGTTCATGGTGTTTTTTCTGTGGTACCCTGCCAAATTGTGGTGGTGTAGGGACGTTAAACCTGGTGTGCATGTGTAGTTGTGGTATGAGTGGGTGAATCTCTGCCGGAGGAGAACATGTGAATAACTGGTAATAGAGTAAGTGGTGATGGCATCTATGTAGCTGTAGCATTTGTGTATATGAGTAGATCTCTGCAGGAAAAAAACAATTGTATAACAGGTAACACAATAAATAGTGTGTTGTGACTAACTTTGTAACATCATTAACAATAATAAACAGGAACATAACAACAAACAACACAAAGTCTATCTTCCTATTATAGGGAATAAATGAGAGTAGTTTGGGGGTATTGCCACAATTTGCCCAATAGGTGGTATCTGTTTGGTAATTTTAAGAGGTTGGGTATCCTGGTCTGACCCATGAAGGGAGAAAAAGAAAGGGGTTGGGAAATGGGGGGAGAGAGAAGGAGGGGAGGGGCGACGGGCTTGGGGAAATGAGAGATAGGGGAGAGGTATGGGACAGTCCAGGGAATTAGGGTATATCAGTCTCCATATTCTAGGATAACAGGAAATGGTGGGGTACTAAGTAACAAGGCTGATACTGAAGTTACTTGCCTGTCCTAAGGAGCAGACATTGTCCAGAATCAAGTCTGTTTATTACAGCACTGCAAGTAAAGGATACAAGTTCACGATAGTGTGTTATCAGAAGAAGCAGAGCTAGTGGTGGTGTGCCTTCTGTTGGCGGTGTCCTTTGGCTTGATTTTCTTAGGAAGGACTATATGCCAGGATTCTCCTGGATTACTCAGTCTTTTGGGGGTTTGTGAGCTTCGTGGCTCAGGAGGGGGTGCGTCTGAGGGGCTATCAAGTCCAAGTGCTGTACAGAAAGTTTGGATGTCTTCTGGAGTCTTACAGACTATACGGGTGCTGTTGCTGATAGTCCAGAGATGGGTTGGAAAGCCCCACCTGTAGGGTATTCTTTTGTTTCTTAACAAAGTAGTAAGGGGCAAAAATTCCTTTCTGCGTTGTAAGGTGCGGGTTGATAAATCCTGGAAGAACTGTAGGACATTGCCTCTGAATCTTACTGGTTGAGTTTTGCGGGATTGATTTAAGAGCATTTTTTTGTTCCTGAAAGTTCTTAAAACGGATCACAATATCCCTTGGTGGGGCTGAGTCTGGTGGCTTTGGTCTCAAAGTTCTGTGAGCTCTGACCCATGGGATATCATCAGTATAAGAGGGATCTTTCAAATGCTGGAACAGGTCCTGCAGATAGACGGGGAAATCTCTAGGTAGGACCGATTCATGTACTCCCCTGATGCGCATATTTTTGCGCCTGCTTTGGTTCTCGAGATCATCGAGCTTATCTTGAAGTGAAAATATGGTCTCCTGCTAAGAAGTTAGTTGCTCTGTCAACTGTTGCATGTCTTCTTTAATGATGTCCTGATTGCTCTCTAAGGTTTTAACCTGAAAGCCTAGTGTGTAAATGTCCTGCTTCAGTTCCACCAGCTCCTCTCTGATGCAAGAACGGACTAGGTCTGCGATGTCTTGTTTCGAAGGTAAGTTTTGCAAAAAAGTAGGAAAGAGCTGACAATCTGCTGGTAGATTCCTGCTAGCTTGAGGTTCTTGTGACTGTGCCAGAGGAGTTTTTTCCCCATCTTTATGGTTAGTAGTAGAGGTGTTTGCCGTACTAGAGCTGTGGACATTAAATTAGATTTCCCTGAAGTAGATTTTGGCATTTTGTCCTGCTTGGTGCTGCGTTTGGAGGCCATTTTGGACAAGAGTTGCACTTGGAGCGGTACCAAGGTTGCTGTAATGGGGCTACCCAGCGCTATGCAGCACTTGTAATTTGTGTGCAGCAAGTGAATTTAATATCTGGGGTGCTGAAAAAAGAGAGAGAAAAAAAGTGGCAATGCCTGTCAGTTTACTGATGGTGTATGTCAGCAGTCTGCTGCATGCTGAAGGGGTTAAACCGGTGCTGCAGTCACAGTGGTATATTATTGAAAGGAGGTCTGGGTCTCTGAGCAGTTTTTTGGAGGCCTAGAAAGGTAGACTTTGTGGGCTTGTCTGCTAGAGAGGCTGCAGAGTGGGTATTTTGGATTAACTAGCCCAGTGCTGCTTAACAAATATTTCCAGGTTGAGGATGAGGGCTGCTTGTGGGGACTGGTGGTGAGAGATGGTGGAGCTGCAGCTTCTATTAAAGGGTGCGAGTGTAAAAAGCAAGGTTGTGCAGCCTGTCTTTTACAGAACAGGTCCTGTGGTAGGCCCAATCCCCGACCTAGATTTTTGGCTACAGCCTGGTCTGTGTAGGAACAGGCTGCTAGATGTTGCTGGTTTGTGTAGTGGTGGGCCTATCTTCGTGGGGGTAAGCTGTTGTAGTGAGATATCTGGAACGCTTACCCACAGTGAAATGGAGCTCTGTTGTAGGCCCGATCCCCGGACTTAATTTTGGATGCGGTCCCTTTCTATTTGCCGGTGCCGTTTTCAATGTCCCGCCTTCTGTGACTCCATAACCGACCACCTTGCACCCCATGCCCTCGCCTCAAAGGACTACATCCTACTCGCCGACCTCAACTTCCATCTAGACAACCCCAATGACCACAACACCACCAACCTCCTGGAAAACCTTGGAACCATTGGACTGAAGCAACTTGTAAATGCCCCAGCCCACATAGCCGGACACACCCTCGACCCGATCTTTTCCACAGGCAACCACATCTCAGTCAACCACATAACCGAACTCCACTGGACTGACTATCACTGTATACACTTCTCCTTCAACAAACCCACCACGCACCTACGGCATCACCACCCGCCCCGCAGAAACTGGAACATCACCCAAGGACAACTGCACTCCACCCTGATCAAGTCCCCCCCCCAGTGACCTCCACTGACGCCAACTGCTCCGCCCGCCACATACATCGCTGGATCACAGACTGCGCAAATACCCTCACCACCCTCAAGAAACCGTCCAGCCGCCAGCCCACCAACAAGGCCAGCTGGTTCACCCCCACCCTCCAGGACTCCAAACGCCACTGCAGATGATTAGAGAGAACATGGAGATCCAGCAAGTCCCCCTCAGAGAAATCTGCCTACAAAGAAGCCGTCACCACCCACCACCACCTCATCAAAACCACAAAGAAAACCGCTATCCTAGACAGTATCCACGCCAAAACCCACAACAGCAAGGAGCTGTTCACAGTCATCAAGGAATTCTCCAAACCCAACAGTGATACTAATGACATCCCACCGTCCCATGACCTCTGCGACATCGCTACTTACATCCACCGCAAGATCATCAACATCTACAACAGCCTCAAGCTCCGGAACTCAACAATCACCACCGACCCACTAACCCCCACCTCCCCCAAACCCGCCACCGTCTACGGACTACCTGGATCCCCCTCACCACGGAGGACACATTAAGAATCATGAAATCTATCCACTCCGTAGCACCCTCAGACCCATGCCCGCACCACATATTCAACAAAGCGGGTTTTACCCTTGCCGACGAACTCTGCCTCACCATAAACTGCTCCATCAAAACTGGCACCTTCCCAGAAGACTGGAAGCATGCAGAGCTGAAACCCCTGCTGAAGAAACCCACAGCTGAACCCATAGATCCTAAAAACTACCACCCAACTCTCTACTCCCCTTTCCAGCCAAAGAAATCGAGAAGGCCATCAACTCACAACTTGTTGACCACATCGAGACCAACCACATCTTGGACACCTCCCAATCCGGTTTCAGGAGCAATCACAGAACCAAGACCACCCTCCTCGCCGCCACAGACGACATCCCTCCTCGCCGCCACAGACGACATCCGTGCCCTGCTCGACCAAGGAGAGACTCATCCTTCTAGACCTCTCAGCCGCATTCGACACTGTAGTCCACAGCACCCTCCCAACGCTCCTACACTCTTCTTCTCCAATCCCACAGCAATCGGCTGCGTCGTACTTCAAGGCTCTTCTCTTAGTCCCACCCTCTTCAACATCTACATGCCCCCCCTCACCACCATCGTCCGACAACACAACCTCAACATTGTCTCCTACGCCGACGACACCCAGTTAATCATCTCGCTCTCTCAAGACCCTGCCACCGCCAAGAAAAACGTCCACGAAGGACTTACAGCAATCGCCACCTGGATGAACAACAACCGTTTCAAACTCAACACTGACAAGACCGAAATCTTCCTCCTCGGACCCACCAAATCTGCATGGGATGACTTCTGGTGGCCCACAGCCCTCGGACACCCTCCTACTCCAACACATTATGCACAAAATCTAGGCGTCATCCTCGAATCATCACTTCCCATGGACTGCAAAGTCAACACCGTCTCTTCGATTTGTTTTCACATACTCCACCTACTGCCAAAAATCTTCAAGTGGATCCCCACCGAAACTAGAAAATCTGTCACCCACACCATTGTCAGTAGTCGACTGGACTACGGCAATGCACTCTACGCCGGGTCTACCATCAAGCTTCAGAAACGACTCCAATGCATCCAGAACACTTCGACCAGACTCATCCTGGACATCCCTCGCCAAAACCACATCACCGAACACCTAAGGAACCTACACTGGCTCCCCGTCAACAAGAGAATCACCTTCAAGCTCCTAACCCATGCATTCAAGGCCCTCCACAACATCGCTCCTGAATACATCAACCACCGTGTCAATTTCTACACCCCCTCCAGACAACTCTGCTCTACCGACCAAGCACTCGCAGTCATCCCCAAGAAAAAAAACAGCTGGAGGAAAATCCTTCTCCTATATGGCAGCAAGGTCATGGAACTCCCTCCCGTTGCACCTCAGACAATCCACCTCCCTTACAAACTTCAGGAAGGACCTCAAGACCTGGCTCTTCGACTGAATTGTCTTCCCTTAGCCCCCCTCTCCCCCCCTCCCATAGTGCCTTGAGACCCTCACGGGTGATTAGTTTGTGCTTTACAAGTACCCAATAGATAGATTATATTCGAAACTAAGATTTATGTATCTGGCCTCTTTTTCAATTTCTGCTTTTAAAATGTTGTTATACTCCAGATCCTTATGAATTAGAATAGCCACACCTCTTTTCCTGCCAATATACGGGGTGGCAAATATTTCTCCAACCCATCTTGACTTTTAGTTTCTGAGCCTCATTAAGTGATAAGTGTTTCCTGCAATAAAGCAATACTCGTATTCAGGATTTTCAAATGGTTAAGATAAGTTTTTCTTTTAATGGGGGAGGTTATCCCACCTACATTCCATGACATCAATCTTAACTTCAACATTTATTTATTTATATAAAACCAAGAAAGAAACCAGAACTAATACTAAATTGCAATGGGTGGAACGGGGGAAATACTGCCCATTCATTCATTCTACATAATACACCATATAGCTTAGTAATATCAACTATGACCTTTTTTGCTATTATCTAAACATTGTTTAGCTTCTTCAACTGAGCTAATAATAGTAATCCCAGTGTTTAAATTTATCTTTAATCTGGCTGGGTATAACATTGTAGCCCTTAAATCCATATTTATAGCTTGCGTGCATAAGGGAGCCATCTCTTTTCTTTTGTGAATAGTTTCCATAGAATAATCCTGAAAAAGCAAAATACGATTCGGATTTATTTTAACTGGGCTTTAAAGTTCTATATGCTTGCATAATTTCAATCTTATCTTGAAAGGAATTTAATCATGATTGGTCTTTTGCTGCTTCCAGCTTCTTTGTTGCAACTGATCGGCCCTAATCTATGGGCTATTTCTACTATAAAGGGGTATCAATACCAAGGAGATTATGTAAAGTGATAGACGCAAATTCAAACAAATCAGCATATTCAGGAATTTCTGGTAGATCCATAACTTTATCATTGTTTCTTCTCATCCTATCCTCTAAATCCTCCAACCTAGTTTGCATATTTAATAGTCTGCTCTCTTGCTGTCTAATTGTTTCTTGCTGACTATTTGTCAAATCCTCAATATTAGAAATTCTGCTTTCTGCTTCACTTAGCCTTTTAGCAAATTGCTTAATATCACCTTTAATCTCTGATAACTCGGTTTTAACCTTTTCAAATTGCGGTAAAAATAAATCGGAGATTTTTTTGATCAGCATTTGTGTATCAATGTTGGACAAGGTTATATTACTAGGTTCTACATATTCTTCTATAGCATCATCGGTCTTATGTCTTAAAGACTTTTTTCTCTGGTTTTCACTCCAGTGCTAGGTGATTTATTTTTGTGCTGTGTTACATATTTTTCCATATTCGTGAAAAGTAGAAATAAGTATTTTAAAAATAATGAGTATTAATATACTAATAGGATCAGACAAGTGAAGGCATGAGTGCCAAAAGGAGAAACAAAAGAAAGAAGATAAATAAATAAATTAATATTTACCTTAATAGATACAAATAAGAGGAGAAGTGCAATAAAGAAGGGGCTTTCCGGGGAAAGTACCGTATATAAAATATTACATAGACATATTTCCAGTAATTAGAGTTCTAAGTATAACGGTTTAACAAAATGTAGAATAGAGTATAATAACTTCTGATACAATTATTTTTCCCAGTCAAGCAATATAAAGTGTCTTACCAAGTTGTAGCCTGTATATAACACCGTTCAAGCATTGCTTAGTTTACTATCAAGTGTAAGTCTCCTACTTTGTTATTAATTTGTTATAAAACCAAACCCTAGTTATTCATCATACAGAAAAGAAACATACATATATTATTAACTAGTAAGGACAATTCTCACTAAGGCCACATGTATTATATCACCAGTTATTTAACTTTTAGGTAGGGGAAAAAAAGGACGTCTATAGGAGTGAGGAAACTACTATAATATGCCAGGTGAGAGTTACCCTTAACACTCCTTTAAATCTTCTTTTAAAGTATCTAAACCTGAGAAGGAAAAAACAAATACAATACAAAAATGTAGACCTTTCCCACTTGTACTCCTTCAAGTGGAATCAGAATATAACAAAAGTGGGTCATTATTACAGCTTAAAGGGGAGGTTCAACCAGACTGCTCCATGACACATATACATCCTTGAATATTTATTTTCAATCACATGTTCTTTCTCTATTTCCTCAGGCACAACCTTTCTGAGAGTCCCCGCCTTGCCAGGGCTAAAATTTAGCACATCAATTCACTGTTGTTGAGTCTCAGACCTATGGCACCATATGTGGATTATATCATGTTATCAACAAGTACGGCCAGTTCTTTTCCAAATAGCCAGCTATATTAAATGATAAAGAGAAAGTACTTAGCTTATAACCAACTGGTCAGCGGATTCTTGTAGGCTTACTACAATCGATTTCTTCTCTTTAACTTTAATCTGCACGACACCTTTACAAATATTCTATGCTTCAATGAGCATCTCTTACCCACCCTCGAGACCAAGATGTTGCAAAGGCAGATTGGCTATATACTCGACTCAACTCTACTTTCAAAGTCTCCGCGGGTCTTAGGAGTGTTGGTCAGCGGGTTCGTGCAGACTCACTGCCGCCGATTACTTCTTCTTAGCTTTGTCCTGTACAACACCAGCTCCTTTACAAATATGAGATACAAATGAAACCTGCTCAACGGAGCGCCCCTGGGGTATGTAAAAACAAATCCTGAGAATATGATACTAATAGAGTGAGGGTATATGTGAAAAAATATATAAATGATATCCTAGGCGGCAAGCAAATATTCCCAGTGCGTCTGCACACGCACAAAATAGCAACAGTCCATCCAATGTAGGGAAAAATAAGCGCTCCAAGCCCACAGATATATAAAAGTTCAATTTTATTCCAAACTTGTTAAAATCATACAAGATAGATTAAAAAGTGGTAAGCACAGTAGTGCAAAAACAGGTTGTAGAACAGGTGCAAAAAACAGCAAACATTTCGTGCTCCATGCACTTGGTCACTGCTAATTGATGCACCTGTTCAGAGCTCTATTTATACCAAATTTCTTAAAGTGTTATCACAAATTTTCATTAACCTGTACTTTGCCATTTTGTAGGGGAGCCTATGACAAGAAACATGTATTTACTTTTTCCTTTCCATGTACATAAAGTGTTACAATATAAATATGCAGGATGATATTTGTTGGTTAAGGCGTGACTATGTTTTGTGAAAACAATCTATTTTGCAATATATTTAAATCATTACATTTATGAAAAGAAGCATACACATTGCTCTATAAGTCATTACCTTCAGTGTTAAATATAATCAAAACCATGTTTATATATTGTTTAAACTACTCATAATATAAAAATCCTTAATTTGAAAAGTATGAAATTAGATATGCAATAGATGAGCCTATGACAAGAGCCTGATTTCCTAAGACATCAAAATAAGTGTATGTATAGTAATCTATTTTCTCTCTCATAAAGGAAAAATTGGGCTGGCAATAATAGTGAGAAAATGTCTCATATCAACATATTTTCTTATTTCTTAATTATTTTTAGGGGAATGAGCCCATGACAAGAGACATACCTATAAATTCAAAAATTTCCCAAAAACATTAAATGATTTATTAAATTTTCCTATTTCTTAATTCTTTTTAGGGGAATGAGCCTATGACAAGAGACATATCTATAAATTCCAAAAAAAATTAAAAAATTTCTTTTTAAAATAAATTACTAAATTTTTTTTTTAGATATTTATTATTTGGTGAATAAGTCTAAATCCCTTCTCATGTTGAGGCCCTCAGGGTGTGTAGTCTGTAAATTGAACATCCACATAACTTCTCTTTTGTCAAGTGTTGTCTCTCTATCACCTCCTCTTCTCCATTGTGGGACAAAATCTATCCCCTGTAGGATAAGAGCAGATGTATCTGCATTGTGTAGAACCTTAAAGTGCCTTGATACAGGTGTGTCTGTGTTCTCATCCTCTATGGAGCGCAAGTGCTCCAAGAACCTCTCTTTTAACGGTCTCTTTGTTTTTCCTGTATATTGTTTGTGGCAAATTTTACATGTGAGAAGATAAACCACATGTGTTGTAGAACAGTTGATATAATGATGTATCTTATAAGTCTTATTGGTAATAGTAGAATTAAATTCCTCTCCTTCCTTAACAAAGTCACATGTTGTACATATTGGGCGTCTGCACTTATAAAAACCCTTTCTCTGTTTTAACCAGCAGGATGTTTTTTTGGTTTTTACATCAGATGGAGAAATAAAATTTGCTATCGTCTTACCTCTTCTAGATACAAAATCACAACCTTCTTTGAGAATCTCCTTAAGGATAGGGTCTGAGTACAAAATTGGTATGGAATCTTTAATAATATTGCACACCTTAGTGTATTCCATACTGTAAGTTGTAATACATTTGATCTTGCTATTTTCTGATGTTCTTTTCTGTTTATTCCTATATTTTAGCAAGTCTTGTCTGGGAATTAAATCTACACTAGATTTTGCCTCTTTAAGTAACTTCTCACTGTAGCCTCTATCCCTGAACCTTTGTGTTGCCTCTTTTGACTTCACCTGATATTCATCCTCATTTGTGCAATTTCTTTTAATTCTGGTATATTCCCCCTTAGGGATACCCTTCACAACATGTCTTGGGTGGCATGAATTGTACTTGAGGATGGTGTTCCCAGCTGTAGACTTTCTATATATATAGTAGTTTCAACTGTATTTTTGTCTGTGCTTATTAATGTGATATCAAGAAAATTAATTTCTTTATCACTCTGTTCACTGGTAAAGTTTAAGTTGAGGTTGTTATTGTTCAAATATTTACAAAAATCCTCTGCCTCTTGCTGATCTCCCTCAAGCACACCAGCTCCTTTACAAATATGCTCTGCTTTGGCAAACACCTCCTACCCACTCTCGAAGCCGGAAGATTTAGCAAGGGCAAGCCAGGTATACACCCAACTTCACCTCCGCTTTGTAGATCTCTGCGGGTCCTGGGAGGTCTGGTTTACAGGAAGAGCATTTTTGTATCACAATCTCTTGCAGCTATAGACACTCATAATGCGTCCGGTCCCAAGGCAGAAAGTAACCTTTTGGTCCTGAAATTTTTAGGAGCTTCCGTGGTACTGCTGTGTCTAGTATCCGCTCCTCTTTTTTTTTTTTTTTGGTGTTATCCGAATCCTACGTGCGGTGTTAGTGAGTCTAAGAAGCTGGCTGCTGCCTGCGCCACTAGGCAATTCAAGGTGTGTTAGAGGTTTCCTCTGTGCACCTGGCTCATAGTCAGGCCCTTGCTCCAGCAGGTTGTGAGAGCTTCCCCCGCCTAGGAGTAATACAGATTTAAGATAGGTTTGGCGAGATGCCCACAGGACAAACTCGGTGCTCAGCGCATCTAGAAGTCTTGCAAGCGTGCTACTCTTCTGGCGCCGCCCACACCGGAAACCTCTCTCTCTTTGGCTTTATTTAGATAACAGAAACGACAGGAACAGCACACACACCAGGATGCAGTGCTCGAGTGACCTAAGGACACTGCCAAGTCCTTAAACACATAGAAATACAGCACAAGGTCCTCAGCACTTTCAATAATCATATATAAGTTTAATGTCACATAGGAAAACGACGTTTCGGAGTCGCAGCCCCTTATTCATGCTTGATAACATTATGGTGGCCAAATACACATTTAAATGCCCTTACCTTCACACTTGGAGAGGTGCTCCCTCTAGTGGCCAAATGTATGCATACACAAATTGATTACCTATACATTTAAATAACATTAAAGGATTACTTTCTGTTATAATTTTTAAGCTAAACAACTAACATATTAAAGTTAATAAACATTAATTAAAACCTACTGACCTATATTTTCTCCAAAACTAAGTTTCATAACGTTCTAAAAGTTATATCTTTTATTCGCCAATGATGTCATGTTATCCTGCCCACTATTTTCAGCACTAAGTGTTCAAAATACTTAAACCAATAACTTTGTGTTTAAAGCGCCATTTTGAAACCTAGGTATTGTAAACGGATTGGTACAGAGCAAAGGATACCCACGGAGTGGGTTTGGAAAACAATTAAATTTGCAGACAAGATTTCTGATATGCAGTAGAGATATGTTAATGAAATGCTATTGATAAAAAGCGTATTTGGGGTAGTTAGTTAGTAACAGGCATAGAAAATATTTACTTACAGTTGCCCTTTAAATAACCGCTACATATTCAACTATCTCTTAACCATCATAGAAAACCTAACTATTAATTAAAAAAAAAAAAAAATGCAGTATATGTTAAAAAATTACTACTTTGTTGCTAGGATATAAGAAATATTGTTGTGATTAAAAGTAGCAAGACAGATCATAATCTCTATTGAGCCCTTTAGGTGTGAGAGTTTCCAATTTATGGACCCACCACATTTCTCTCTATTAGTACCCATCCTATTCTGGGGAATGTGATCTATTATTTGCCAACTTAAATGGCTGATACTGTGCCCTTTCTGAAGGAAATTACCTGACACTGGGGCTTCAAAATTCCTACATCTGATATGTGAACGGTGCTGGCTCATACGGTCCCTAGCTTTACGGGTTGTTTCCCCTAAGTAGACCATAGAGCACGGACACTTAATTAAATAGACTACATGAGTAGTCTCGCAGGTGTAGAAACCCTTTATAGTAAATTTTTCCCCACTATGAGGATGGTGGAAGTTAGCCCCTCTAATGATAGAATTGCAGCTCATGCAATTAAGACACGGGAAAGTCCCCATGTTTTTGTTAACCAATAACAATTGTTTGGATTGTTTACCAACCCCTATATCTGTGTGTATAAGGTGGTCCCTCAAGCTCTTGACCCTTTTATGGGCCATTAGGGGGGGTTCCTCAAATTGTTTGATGTCCATATTACATTCCTTTAGGATATGCCAACTTTTTCGAATGAGACTTGATATTTTATAGCTTAGTGGATTATATTGGCTCACAAAAACCATTCTATAATCTTTGTCTTTTAGATCTTTTATTTTTGGTTTCATTTAATGTCTCAACTGTACTATCCAAAAGTTTTACTGGGTAGCCCCTGTCAATGGATTTCTTGGTCATTTCCTTAAATCTCTCAATTTGTCTGTCCTTGTTATCAACTATTCTTTTTACCCTAAGAAACTGGCTTCTGGGTAATGAGTTTACCAATGATCTAGGGTGAAAGCTGTTGTATTTTAGAAGACTGTTCTTGTCAGTATCCTTTATATAGAGATTAAACTCCAAGTGGTGTCCTCTCTTAAGCACTCGATTGTCTAAAAAAGGTATAGACTCCTCACTAAAACTTACTGTGAATGAAAGGTCCCCCACACATTGAGTTAGGGACTACACGTCGCCCCACCAGACGCCAAATACATTGTCTATATATCTCCACCAAATGGCTCCATATTGTTTAAACAATTCATTTTTATAGACAATGTTTTTCTCAATTTCACACATAAAGGGTTAGCGTATGATAGGGCCACGTTGCAGCCCATCGCCGTACCCTTTGTCTGTACAAACCAACGATCTTGAAATAAAAAATAATTCCAATAAAGGATCAAACTCAACAGGTCCTCAACAAACTTAGACTGTTCATGACTGTACCCCTTGTTCACCAATAATGTCTTCCTTATGACAGCAATACCTGTCTCATGCTTGATAGAAGTATACAGACTTCGCACATCAATGGTGAACAAGAGGTAATTGTCACTAGGGAATTCAAGATTTCTGGCTTTCTCCAGAAAATTATTTGTATCCTTCAAGTAACTTGACATTTTGATGACCTCAGGTTGGAGAATCTTATCTATAAATTTTGAGATGTTGGTATAAACAGACTCAACACTGGAGACTATTGGCCTCCCTGGGGGCCTATATTTGTCCTTATGGACTTTAGGGACGGTATAGAAAATGGGGGTTCTGGGGCAGTGACATATAGAAAATCAAATAACTTTTTTTCAATAATACCTGAATCCAATGCTCGTGTGAAGAGAATACCAAGAGGTCTGCGTATGAACACCTGCCCCACATTATTGAGCAACAGTAAGGCATATTGTGATACATTCAAAGCTATCTTAAATAAATGCTCATACAATTTAATCGTTTGGACTGTGGAGTCATTGCAGAGAGAAATGGAAGCCCAAGAGGTAAACATCAAGAAATGCAGGGATGAGCTGCTTACCTGTATGACTAAGGAAGAGTTTGAAGAAATGGAACAAAAAGTTGCAGCCAAAATACAAAGTGAGCAGAAACATGAGAGATGAGGAGGACTACCGTCAAGGTAATGTGTATCAATGGCGTTCCGGTAACCATGGAAACCGATGGGCACAGGGACCCAGAGGCAGACGCAGATTCAGGCTGCGCAAGGAAGGACAACGTCATGGAGATGTGACGGGCAAGTCTAGCACGACGGATACGTCATCTTAAGGATCCTCCCCTTTAGAGTTGAGCAGTGGCGACGACAACGCCGGACCCACAGGGGGGCAGGAAACATCAGAGCCAAAACAAACGAAGTGCGCAAATCCGATCGTAAGAAGACATTGAAAAAATAAACAAAGGTAACTCTACACTTACAAATGTTAATGACGAAAAACATGAGACAGTTACTAATATAGAAGAAAAGCATGATATAGTCATTAACACATCTGAACATGTCCTTGATCAGAAATAATTGGAATGGCTAAATAAGGGACTTTCATTTTGTCCATTCCGTGATACTGATTTTTTTGAACTTGAGAAAGACCTGCAAAGACTGTACCGTAACATTAAGTTCAGAGTGTGGTTTAAAAACGACCAGGGCACGAGAGAGACTAATGAGCAGACTAAGGAATGGTCATTACAGAGGTTGGGTTTTTTCCCTGTTGTTTGCCATGTGCTGCTGGCAGCCATTTTACTCACCTCTCTTCCTGACTATGGTGCATTGTGGGGGATGTTGCTCATTTCCTACACTTCCTTTTACGGCCAGACTGGTGTGCATCATCCATGTGAGACAGGATGCAGTCTCAGAATTGTGTTGTCATCGCTTTGCCTTTGCGTTGTCTCAGACCTGTTTGTGAAAGTTCCTGTGTATTACTGTCTCAGACCTGTTTGTGAGAGTTCCTGTGTATTACCTGGCTGCCTGACGTCCTTCCTGGTTCCTGATCCCTGGCTTGTTCCTGACTCTGCTGTTTTCCTTGTTCCTGATTCCGGCTTGTCTGACTATTCGCTTTGGCTCCTGACTCGGCTCGTCTGAATACCAGCTCTGGTTTTGACTCCTGGCTTGTTATTTGACTTGTGGACTTTTTATTATTAATAAAAATCACACAAGAGTATGGCAAAAAGGTGAACAAATTACTCTTACCAATTTTTGTAAAGGTGAAGGCAAGGTTTTGGAGAATTTAAAGAAAAAACAGAATATAATATTTAAGGCGGCCGATAAGGGAGGGGCCACCGTCCTACTAGATAAAACCTATTATGTACAGGAGATATTGTCCCAATCAGAAGATACAAATACCTATAGGTTACTAAAAGGAAATCCCTTACCAGAAATTAAAAAAAAAATTATGGTTATTTTGAAAAGAGCATTGGATTCAGGTATTATTGAAAAAAAGTTATTTGATTTTCTATATGTCACTGCCCCCAGAACCCCCATTTTCTATACCGTCCCTAAAGTCCATAAGGACAAATATAGGCCCCCAGGGAGGCCAATAGTCTCCAGTGTTGTTATACCAACATCTCAAAATTTATAGATAAGATTCTCCAACCTGAGGTCATCAAAATGTCAAGTTACTTGAAGGATACAAATAATTTTCTGGAGAAAGCGAGAAATCTTGAATTCCCTAGTGACAAGTACCTCTTGTTCACCATGGATGTGTGAAGTCTGTATACTTCTATCAAGCATGAGACAGGTATTGCTGTCATAAGGAAGACATTATTGGTGAACAAGGGGTACAGTCATGAACAGTCTAAGTTTGTTGAGGACCTGTTGAGTTTGATCCTTTTATTGGAATATTTTTTTATTTCAAGATTGTTGGTTTGTACAGACAAAGGGTATGGCGATGGGCTCCAACGTGGCCCAATCATACGCCAACCTCTTTATGTGTGAAATTGAGGAAAACATTGTCTATAAAAATGAATTGTTTAAACAATATGGAGCCATTTGGTGGAGATATTAAGACGATGTATTTGGCGTATGGTGAGGCGACGTGGAGTCCCTGACTCAATTTGTGGGGGAATTAAACTCAGAGGTGAGGGACCTTTCGTTCACAGTAAGTTTTAGTGAGGAGTCTATATACCTTTTTTTAGACACTCGAGTGCTTAAGAAAGGACACCACTTGGAGTTTGATCTCTATATAAAGGATACTGACAAGAACAGTCTTCTAAAATACAAAAGCTTTCACCCTAGATCATTGGTAAACTCATTACCCAGAAGCCAGTATCTTAGGGTAAAAAGGATAGTTGATAACAAGAACAGACAAATTGATAAATTTAAGGAAATGACCAAGAAATTCATTGACAGGGGTTACCCAGTAAAACTTTTGGATAGTACAGTTGAGACATTAAATTAAACCAAAAATAAAAGATCTAAAGACAAAGATAATAGGATGGTTTTTGTGAGCCAATATAATCCACTAAGCCATAAAATATCAAGTCTCATTCGAAAAAATTGGCATATCCTAAAGGAATGTAATATGGACAACAAAAAATTTGAGGAACCCCCCCTAATGGCCCATAAAAAGGTCAAGAGCTTGAGGGACCACCTTATATACACAGATATAGGGGTTGGTAAACAATCCAAACAATTGTTATTGGTTAACAAAAACATGGGGACTTTCCCGTGTCTTAATTGCATGAGCTGAAATTCTGTCATTAGAGCGGCTTTCTTCCACCATCCTTATAGTGGGGAAAAAAATTACTATAAAGGGTTTCTACACCTGCGAGACTACTCATGTAGTCTATTTAATTAAGTGTCCGTGCTCTATGGTCTACTTAGGGGAAACAACCTGTAAAGCAAGGGAACGTATGAGCGAGCACCGTTCAAACATCAGATGTAGGAATTTTGAAGCCCCAGTGTCAGGTCATTTACTTGAGAAAGGACACAGTATCAGCCAATTAAGGTGGCAAATAATAGATCACATTCCCCAGAATAGGATGGGTACTAATAGAGAGTGCCTTTTAAAACAGAGAGAAATGTGGTGGGTTCATAAATTGGAAACTCACACCTAAAGGACTCAATAGAGATTATGATCCGTCTTGCTACTTTTAATCACAACAATAAGTCTTTTCTCCTATCAACAAAGTAGTAATTTTTTAACATATACTGTATATTTTTTAATTAATAGGTTTTCTATGATGGTTAAGAGATAGTTGAATATGTAGCGGTTATTTAATGTATAGGTAATCAATATGTGTATGCATACATTTGGCCACTAGAGGGACCGCCTCTCCAAGTGTGGAGGTAAGGGCTCCAAAATAAGGGTATTTAAATGTGTATTTGGCCACCATAATGTTATCAAGCATGAATAAGGGGCTGTGACTCCGAAACGTCGCTTTTCCTATGTGACAATGAACCTATATATGATTATTGAAAGTGCTGAGGACCTTGTGCTGTTTTTCTTTGGCTTTATTTAGGATAGTCTCTTCATACCCTCTTTCTGTTTAGTCTTTTTCTAATTATTTAATGTTTGTTTTAAATACACTTCATGTTTTATCTGTAAAATATTCCCCTTTCGGGATGCCTCTCACTACATGTCTTGGATGGCATTAATTAAATTGGATGGTATTTCCAGCAGTGGGCTTTCTGTACAAGGTTGTTCTCCCACCAGTGTGATTCCACAATTGTTGTCATTAAGATGTTTACAGAAGGAATCAGTTCTATCAGTATTTCCATCAAAAATAAAAAACAGATCATCTATGTATCTGTAATAATGTCTGATTTCACCCCTGAATGGATTCCTCTCTCCAAAGATGTTGAACAGCTCCCACCAACTCATAAAAAAGTTGGCATAGGAGGGGCAAATTTGGCCCCCATTGCTGTTCCACGTCTCTGGAGAAACATAAAAAAATATGAGTTAGAAGATATTCTATTGCTCTCAACAGAAATTGTCTAGTAGCTGGTTCATAATCACTATAATAGTTTAGAAAAAAATTCCAATGTAGTTATGCCTTTCTCATGCTGTATACATGTTTATAGTTTTGCTATGTCTACAACTAGAAATATGAAAGTAGGTTTCCATTCTATAGAATTTAGTTTAGATAACAATGCAGTCATGCCCTTTATATAGCTGGGCAAGTGGCTTAAACATAAAGGATATGTCCCACATGGGAGCTTTAAACCCTTCATGCCAGGGGTAAGTGTTTAACATCATAACAAAGTTCAGATGCAAACATTTGCTTGAAAAACAAAATCACATGATCTTCGATGCGATCATGTGTTTCAAGGCCGGGATTGGATCACGGGGGACTTCCTACAATGCTAGGTACACCCCCAGTACAATTATAATTTTACTTAAAGCAGGAGGCTGCAGGACGCCAAATAACATAGGACATTCCATGCCGTCCTAAGGGCGTTAAAAAGCCTGGCGCTATTAGGGCGGCACAGAACGCCCTAAAGGCATTAAGCTATTAAGCTTTGCAGTTTCCAAACAGAACACAATAACAGAGACAAACAGGAGCAGAAGTTGCACAAAATGCCAATTACTGGGCGTGTTCTGCTCAAGAGCAGCAACAAAAGACTTATTTTATGGATTTAACCCTTTGTGAGAGTGAACAGTTATTTAGGGTCAATAAATGAAATAATATTTGTTCTAACAGATAAGAGTAAGCTGTTTTTTGCATCAGAATAAGCTAATACTATTTATTATGATTCTGAAACTAGTAGGAAGCGTGTGTCTATATACAACCTAAGGAATGACATTGGCTGACAAGCAGAATTCTCACTTTGTTGTTGGTGCACTGTAATGTACTTCCCATTTTCTCAGCATAGGAACATCTTAGATGAGCCCAAGAGAGAGAGAAAAAAAGTGTCCCCTTAAGAATATTGGTTGTTATTAATTTAATTTAAAAATATATATTTTTTGAGAGCTACAGCTCGGTTTTCATAATCAAATAAAGCTAGGAATATTAATATTATACTCTTGGCTGCTTTTGATTTATCTCTATTAACATTTCTCCTGAACCATTCTCCACCATTCACCTGCAAAAGCTTACTTTATTCAGAATCATATTAAATTGTGCAAACTTCCTTATTCCTCTTCATTAAAGGGGCATAAAGAGGTTAAAGCAGAAAGACTGGATTTTTTATTGTTGTTGTTGTGGACGGGAGTGGCCCCACCACTGGTTTCTAACTTTTACTGATACTATAGACGCTTGTTTCTTTTGTTATATTTGTCTGACACCTTCTATAGCATTCCTGACAATAAAATCAGTTGCTCTCCCTATATCTTGCTATGTGTTAAGGTCGGCACTATGTTGATAGACAATAGAGAATCAGTCAAAAGTCTGATGCTACCTTCCCTCTTAAATAGGGTGACCATATTGCCGCTTTAAAAAGGGGCACATATGAAAAATACATATGTCAGGGCTGTTTAAAGAAATGTTTTGTATAAGAACCCTGACATGTATTTTTCATATGTGTCCCTTTTTAAAGCGGCGGTATGGTCACCCTACTCTAAAATGGCATACCCTGGAATACCTGAGGGCGTCATTAATGTGACAATACTCCTACTACCTCTCCTTCTTTTTGTCTTCTTTTGTTAATGCTATATTGTCTGGACTCTCCTTTTAGGGATTTTGAGATTCTTTTAAAGTTTTTAAATTAAAAGTTAAATGGATTTGAAACCTAACATTTTTCTTTCATGATTTAGATAGAGCATGTGATTTTAAAAAGCTTTCTCATTTACTGCTATTATCATTTTTCTTTGTTCTCTTGGTATCGTTTGTTGAAAAGCAGGGATGTAAGCTCAGGAGCCGGCCCATTTGTGGAGCACTATATGGCAGCTGTTTTTCATTAATGTCATCAATTTGCAAGACCCCTAGATGGCAGCACTATTTCCTGCCACGTACAGTGCTCCAGATGACTACCTAGGTATCTCTTCAACACAGAATATCATGGGAACTAAGCAAATTAGATAATAGACGTAAATGGGAAACTTTTTTAAAAATGGTCTGCTCTGTCTTAATCACAAAAAGAAAATATTTGGGGTTCATATTCGTTTAAGTCTTAAAGGGACATTGTACATTAGATTTTTCTTTGCATAAATGTTTTGTAGATGATCCATTTATATAGCCCATACATCTTCTTTTTTTTTTTTTTTTTTAATTCAGACTCTAACCAAGCCCCAAAGTTTTAGGAGAATACTGGGGCGCGATCCGATATACGGCGTACTTTTCGGCGCAAGCGAGGGAACCCGCGCCGCCTGTAGTTTCACCTCGCACATCGGGGTATCCAATATACCCCGCCGGCAGTTGCTAAAGTGCTGTAAGTTGGACAAACTAGAGATGTCCAGAAATAAGCGTAAGTACAAATTTCTGGAGTCGTCAGTGACTTACGGCACTTTAGAAAACTGCCAGCGCCTACAAAAACTTACTAAAGTATAAAATCTCCCGTAACTGTCTAACACGCCTCCCAAAAATAGCCCGACACGTATACCCCTCTATCTGCAATTCCCCCTCTCACTCCTAACAATAAATGTATTAACCCCTAAACCGCCGCTCCCGGACTCCGCCGCCACCTATATTATATGTATTACTCCTAATCTGACTCCCCTACACCGCCGCAACCTACATTAAAAATATTACCCCCTAATCTGACCCCCCTACACCGCCGCCACCTACATTAAATATATTACCCCTAATCTGATCCCCCTACACCACCGCCACCTATATTAAATATATTACCCCCTAATCTGATCCCCCCCTACACCGCCGCCACCTATATTAAATTTATTAACCCCTAATCTGATCCCCCTACACTGCCGCCACCTATATTAAAAATATTACCCCCTAATCTGATCCCCCTACACCGCCGCCACCTATATTAAATTTATTAACCCCTAATCTGATCCCCCTACACCGCCGCCACCTATATTAAAAATATTACCCCCTAATCTGATCCCCCTACACCGCCGCCACCTATATTAAATATATTACCCCCTAATCTGACCCCCCTACACCGCTGCCACCTACATTAAATATATTACTCCCTAATCTGACCCCCCTACACCGCCGCCACCTACATTAAATATATTACCCCCTAATCTGATCCCCCTACACCGCCGCCACCTATATTAAATATATTACCCCCTAATGTGTTCCCCCCTAAACCGCCACCACCTATATTAAATTTATTAACCCCTAATCTGATCCCCCTACACCGCCGCCAACTATATTAAAAATATTATCCCCTAATCTGATCCCCCTACACCGCCGCCACCTATATTAAATTTATTAACCCCTAATCTGATCCCCCTACACTGCCCCAACCTACATAAAATATATTACCCCCTAAACCTAAGTCTAACCCTAACACCCCCTAACTTAATTATTATTTAAATACATTTAAATAATATTAACTAAATTATTCCTATTTAAAATTAAATACTTGCCTATAAAATAAACCCTACGATAGCTACAATATAATTAATAATTACATTGTAGCTATTTTAGGGTTTATATTTATTTTACAGGTAACTTTGTATTTATTTTAACTAGGTACAATAGCTATTAAATAGTTAATAACTATTTAATAGCTACCTAGTTAAAATAATTACAAAATTACCTGTAAAATAAATCCTAACCTAAGTTACAAATACACCTAACACTAAACTATCAATAAATTAATTAAATAAACTACAATTATCTAAACTAAAATACAATTAAATAAACTAAACTATATTACAAAAACAAACACTAAATAACAAAAAATAAAAAAATATTACAAGAATTTTAAGCTAATTATACCTAATCTAAGCCCCCTAATAAAATAAAAAAGCCCCCCAAAATAATAAAATTTCCCTACCCTAAACTAAATTACAAATAGCCCTTAAAAGGGCCTTTTGCGGGGTATTGCCCCAAAATTAATTAGCTCTATTACCAGCCCTTAAAAGGGCCTTTTGCGGGGCATTGCCCCAAAGTAATCAGCTCTTTTACCTGTAAAAAAAAAAGAACAATCCCCCCCCCCACATTACAACCCACCACCCACACACCCCTACTCTAAAACCCACCCGATCCCCCCTTTAAAAAAACCTAAGTCTAACCCCCAAGTGGTCCTTACCTGTCCTGAAGACCGGCGGGGAAGGTCCTGTTCCAGGTCCTGAAGACCTGTTCCGGTCTTCAGGACAGGTAAGGACCACTTGGGGGTTAGACTTAGGTTTTTTTAAGGGGGGATCGGGTGGGTTTTAGAGTAGGGGTGTGTGGGTGGTGGGTTGTAATGTGGGGGGGGTTGTTCTTTTTTTTTTTACAGGTAAAAGAGCTGATTACTTTGGGGCAATGCCCCGCAAAAGGCCCTTTGAAGGGCTATTTGTAGTTTAGTTTAGGGTAGGGAAATTTTATTATTTTGGGGGACTTTTTTATTTTACTAGGGGGCTTAGATTAGGTGTAATTAGCTTAAAATTCTTGTAATATTTTTTTATTTTTTGTAATTTAGTGTTTTGTTTTTTTTGTAATATAGTTTAGTTTATGTAATTGTATTTTAGTTTAGATAATTGTAGTTTATTTAATGAATTTATTGATAGTGTAGTGTTAGGTGTATTTGTAACTTAGGTTAGGATTTATTTTACAGGTAATTTTGTAATTATTTTAACTAGGTAGCTATTAAATAGTTATTAACTATTTAATAGCTATTGTACCTAGTTAAAATACAAAATTACCTGTAAAATAAATATAAACCCTAAAATAGCTACAATGTACTTATTAATTATATTGTAGCTATTTTAGGGTTTATTTTATAGGTAAGTATTTAATTTTAAATAGGAATAATTTAGTTAATAATATTAATATTGTTTAGATTTATTTAAATAATAATTAAGTTAGGGGGTGTTAGGGTTAGACTTAGGTTTAGGGGGTAACATATTTTATGTAGGTGGCGGCGGTGTAGGGGGATCAGATTAGGGGTTAATAAATTTAATATAGGTGGTGGCAGTGTAGGGGGATCAGATTGGGGTAATATATTTAATATAGGTGGCGGCGGTGTAGGGGGATCAGATTAGGGGGTAATATATTTAATATAGGTGGCGGCAGTGTAGGGGGATCAGATTAGGGGGTAATATATTTAATATAGGTGTTGGCGGTGTAGGGGGATCAGATTAGGGGGTAATATATTTAATATAGGTGGCGGCGGTGTAGGGGGATCAAATTAGGGGGTAATATATTTAATATAGGTGGCGGCGGTGTAGGGGGGTCAGATTAGGGGGTAATACATTTAATGTAGGTGGCGGCAGGGTCCGGGGGCGACGGTTTAGGGGTTAAACACTTTATTAGGTATTGCGGTGGGGGATTGCGGTTGACCGGTAGATGGACATTGCGCATGTGTTAGGTTTTATTTTGCAGGCAGTTTAGGGAGTTACGGTGCTCCAATACTCAGCGCAAGGCTTGCTACGCCTGCATTTTGTGGCAAGTTGAAAATGGAGTAAGATTTCTCAATTTTCGCCACGTAAGTCCTTACGCTGTATATTGGATACCAAATTGCGCGTGTTTTCTATATCAGTCTATGGGCCAAAAAACTACAGGCGAAGGCAGAAATATACGAGCGTAACTTCTATGTTATGCCGTATATATGTGATATCAAACCCGCGCAAAATATGATGTTGCCGGCTTCTGCGGGCGACGCTGCATATCGGATGGGGCCCCTGATGTATGCTTACTCCAGTTTGCTCCTGTTTGTGTAAAGAGTCTTTTCATATGCAAAGGAAGGGGAAGAGGGGAGTGTCTGCTTTTTTTTTGCTATAGAACCACTTGTAGTGGGTGTTCCAGCTACCTTTTTAAGAGCTAAACTGGGAGCTTCTAAGTACGTATTTAAACAGTTTTATGCTGGATTTTTAGATCAGTATCTGTGCATATTATTCGTTATAGTAGTGTCTATTACATGCAGTTAAATTTAAATTGGTGTATACTGTCCCTTTAATAGTGATTTAGTCTGTTAGGAGATTGTGCACTAGCCCCCTTTTCCTCCCCCCACACACTTTTTCCTTCCCTTTTATTTCATAATCTCACTATATCTTAACACTAGATGTTTTCCACCAGGCATTTGTCTAGGACATTTTCTCTCTCTCTTTTCTTTCTTGCTTTTTCTTAGTAATGGTTATATCATTTTAAATGATAGTTTTCAGACTGTTTGGTCTATTGTTGTGATTTCTTAGTGATTTTTATAAAAAACTAGGAATACACTACATCCTATGTTCTGTCTAGATGGCATGTTCACAAAGGTGGGTACAGTGGGTATTGCTGCACTTTGCCCAAAAAATCCTTTTATGGCTGTTTTGAAAAAATGATCAAAGGTCACGTTAATTCAGGAGAAAACAACCAATGGCATGGGGGCTTACAGTGTTTTTTTGTGGCAGTCGGCTAAGAACGTCCCCCGTCCCCCCTATTTTTAATGCTTTGAGAAAAATCAAAAGAATAACATTTTGTGACATTTGAGTAAAATTGAATTTGCAACGTCCGTAAATAAAGTTTTACTGGAACATATTCTCATTTGTTTATGTATTTATATGGCTGTTTTTTCATGTTACATAGCAGAGTTGAATAGTTGTGACAGGGACCATCTGTGGCCCTCTCATCGCTTTGCACTACTGTGCGACACACTACAATGTACGCGGACAAAAATTTTAAACTCAAAGGAAAGCAATGGTGAGAAAAATTAGAAACTTTACAAAATAATAAAGATCAAGGAAAAAACCCTATTAAGAGAATAGGGAAAAGTATGCTCTTTCTACACATAAAGAATATATTTTTCCACTTAAAATTTAACTTTTACTAGTTATAATTAAAAAAAAAGGCAGCAGAAATAGAAGTTGTATCTAGCGTGCCAGAAAAATAGTTAAAAACACAACTCTGTAACTGTGACTTGTATCAAGTATGTTGCTGATTTTAGGTTGTCTATCACACATGAGGAGGTGAAAAGTCAATGATATTAGGTAAAAGTAAGAGCCTCTATTTAGGAACTGTGTCCTGTATTGCCCTATATTAGGGTAGATAAGCCACTTTTTTTACACTAAATATACTATATATTCCTTCCCCATCCTTCCCACAATATGCCCCAAATGTTACAACAACAAATAAAAAATATCAATTAGTAGATAGTCTGAAATTAAGAGTGCAGTTAAAATAAACACGAAGCCCCTGACGCGGTCGCGTTTCACTTATATGCTTCTTCAGAGGAAGTGGCAGCCTGGCAAAGGGTTACTCAGGAACAGCATGAGGTAGAGAGGTGTCCAAACCCCAGGTTCCCGAGTGAGCTCTCTCTTAGGAATCACCCCAGCCCATGCCCATCAAAGGTATGACAAGTCCCAGAACAGTGGAGCTCTGGGGCAAAGGGCTTCTGGAACGACCTATGTTAAAGTTTAGCGGGGATCTCTAGCGATCCCAGCCGGCACGGCAAGTAGTTCCATAAGATTCCGGCTGGGACTTGGCAAGGCAGGAAGGGGCCAAGCGGGGTAGTGATCAGCTCTTTTCAGGGCAAAGTTCAATCATAACAAACAAAAGGGGAACTGGTGAGAAACACAATAATCAAAATAGTAGAGGGGTGGCCTTGGCAGCCTGGTATCCGTGACAGAGAGAATTTACCTTTCAATTTCGCTCTAAGTAGTTCATTAATAACCTTAAATATTGCTGTCTCTGTGGAGTGGAAATAGGGCAATAGTTGGATGGGGAGGTTGGATGAAGAGAAGGTTTTTTGAGAATTGGTGTGAATACTGCATGTTTAAGAGATGACTGAAATAAACCAGTGCTGAGGGAGAGGTTGAAAATATTTGTGAGGATAGGAGTAGGCGATAGGGTAGTAGCTGTGAGGGGATGGGGTTGAGGTGATAGGTAATGAGGTCAGAGGAAAATATAAGGGCAGAAACTTCTTTCTCTGTAACGGGCAAAACAGCTAAATTTGTGGGTTTAAAAATATGGAACAAATGAACCACTCACAAATTGCCTTAAGCCTCATTTACATTTGTTTTACCCCTTTTTGTGAAAAAATTCTGCTGTAACAAGATATCTTTATTATTTTACACCAGTGCTGAGGGAGAGGTTGAAAATATTTGTGAGGATAGGAGTAGGCGATAGGGTAGTAGCTGTGAGGGGATGGGGTTGAGGAGATAGGTAATGAGGTCAGAGGAAAATATAAGGGCAGAAACTTCTTTCTCTGTAACGGGCAAAACAGCTAAATTTGTGGGTTTAAAAATATGGAACAAATGAACCACTCACAAATTGCCTTAAACCTCATTTACATTTGTTTTACCCCTTTTTGTGAAAAAATTCTGCTGTAACAAGATATCTTTATTATTTTACAAAACAAAGGGAAGTGATCCCAGATTTGCTGGAAAAGGCAAAAATTATATTGTCTCCCAGCTGACCTTGTCTATATTATAGATAGAGGTAACTGGCTGGGAGTGTGCTTAGAGCATATTACAACATTTAAATCAAGGAGAAAACCCTATTAAGAGAATAGGGAAAAGTATGCTCTTTCTACACATAAAGTTTATATTTTTCCACTTAAAATGTAACTTTTACTAGTTGTAGTTAAAAAGGCAGCAGAAATAGAAGTTGTATCTAGCGTGCCAGAAAAATAGTTAAAAACACAACTGTAACTATGACTTGTATCAAGTACTTAAATGTTACTAAATATTGTAGAATTACAAACTAGTCCGGAGTCCACATACTTGAACAACTACAGCCTTACAGGAGTCATTCTAATTCTTTCAATTTACAGGTTGATACAAAATATCACTCCTGTAACATAATAACAAGAGGAAAGCTTGTTTCAAATCATCACAATTTTCCCTCTTTCTCATTCAAGGTACTAAGTATAGTGATGTCGCGAATAGTTCGCCGGCGAACATAGCTTGTTCGCGTTCGTCGCAGCGGGCGAACATATGCGATGTTCGGTCCGCCTCCTATTCGTCATCATTGAGTAAACTTTGACCCTGTACCTCACAGTCAGCAGACACATTCCAGCCAATCAGCGGCTGACCCTCCCTCCCAGACCCTCCCACCTCCTGGACAGCATCCATTTTAGATTCATTCGGAAGCTGTATTCTTAGTGAGAGGAGGGACAGTGTAGCTGCTGCTGATTTAATAGGGAAAACGATAGCTAGGCTAATGTATTCAGTGTCCACTACAGTCCTGAAGGACTCATCTGATCTCTGCTGTAAGGACAGCACCCCAAAAAGCCCTTTTTAGGGCTAGAACATCAGTCAGCTTTTTTTTTTTCCCCTGTGTAATCTAATTGCAGTTGCCTGCCTGCCAGCGTGTGTGTCAGCTCACAGCGTATACTGTGCACACTTGCCCAGTGCCACCACTCATATCTGGTGTAACAGTAGTGTACATTTAAAAAAAAACACTTTTTTGACTGTGAAATAGCAGACAGCTGCCAGTACCCAAGATGGCTGCCAATAAGGCAGATGGGGAGGGTTAGAGAGCTGTTTTGGGGGGGGATCAGGGAGATTGGGGGATAAGGGGGGATGCTACACCACAGCATATGTAAATATGCTAAAAAATGTTTTTTAAAAAAACCTTTTATTTTAGTACTGGCAGACTTTCTGCCAGTACTTAAGATGGCGGGGACAATTGTGGGGTGGGGGAGGGAAGGGAGCTGTTTGGGAGGGATCAGGGGGTCTGATGTGTCAGGTGGGAGGCTGATCTCTACACTAAAGCTAAAATTAACCCTGCAAGCTCCCTACAAACTACCTAATTAACCCCATTCACTGCTAGCCATAATACACGTGTGATGTGCAGCAGCATTTAGCGGCCTTCTAATTACCAGAAAGCAACGCCAAAGTCATATATGTCTGCTATTTCTGAACAAAGGGAATGCCAGAGAAGCATTTACAACCATTTGTGCCATAATTGCACAAGCTGTTTGTAAATAATTTCAGTGAGAAACCTAAAATTGCAAAAAAAAATGTTTTTTTTTAAATTTGATCGCATTTGGCGGTGAAATGGTGGCATTAAATATACGAAAATGGGCCTAGATCAATACTTTGGGTTGTCTACTACACTACACTTAAAGGGACATTATACACTCATTTTTTCTTTGCATAAATGTTTTGTAGATGATCTATTTATATAGCCCATAAAGGTTTTTTTTAAATAAATGTATAGTTTTGCTTATTTTTAAATAACATTGCTTTGATTTTCAGACTCCTAACCAAGCCCCAACGTTTTATATGAATACTGTCAGCTACCTTCTCCAGCTTGCTCCTGTTTGTGTAAAGGGTCTTTTCATATGCAAAAGAAGGGGGAGGGAGGGAGTGTCTTATTTGCCACTTGCAGTGGGCTTTCCAGCTGCCTTTTCAACAGAGCCAAACTGACAGCTTCTAAGTAAGTTTTTAAACAGTTTTATACTGTATTTTTATATCCGTATCTGTGCATCTTATTCTTTATAGTAGTGTCTATTACATGCAGTTATATGAAAATGAGTGCATACTGTCCCTTTAAACTAAAATTAACGCTACAAGCTCCCTACATGCTCCCTAATTAACCCCTTGACTGCTGGGCATAAAACACGTGTGGTGCGCAGTGGCATTTAGCAGCCTTCTAATTACCAAAAAGCAATGCCAAAGCCATATAAGTCTGCTATTTCTGAACAAAGGGGATACCAGAGAAGCATTTACAACCATTTATGCCATAATTGCATAAGTTGTTTGTAAATAATTTCTGTGAGAAACCTAAAGTTTGTGAAAAAGTGAACAATTTTTTTTTATTTGATCGCATTTGGCGGTGAAATGGTGGCATGAAATATACCAAAATGGGCCTAGATCAATACTTTGGGATGTCTTCTAAAATATATATATATATATACATGTCAAGGGATATTCAGGTATTCCTGACAGATATCAGGGTTCCAATGTAACTAGCGCTCATTTTGAAAAAAAGTGGTTTTGAAATAGCAAAGTGCTTCTTGTATTTATTTCCCTATAACTTGCAAAAAAAGCAAAGAACATGTTAACATTGGGTATTTCTAAACTCAGGACAAAATTTAGAAACAATTTAGCATGGTTGTTTTTTGGTGGTTGTAGATGTGTAACAGATTTTGGGGGTCAAAGTTAGAAAAAGTGTGTTTTTTTCCATTTTTCCCTCATATTTTACAATATTTTTAATAATAAATTATAAGATATGATGAAAATAATGGTATCTTTAGAAAGTCCATTTAGTGGTGAGGAAAACGGTATATAATATGTGTGGGTACAGTAAATGTGTTTAGCTGTAATTTTCCTCTTACTCAAACACTGCAGAAATGTAAAAATAGCCCTGGTCCTTAAGGGAAAGAAATTGAAAAATGGCCTTGGTCCTTAAGGGGTTAAAAAAAAAAACCTAGAAATTTGACTGTGAAATAATAGCAGTCAGTTTCCTTCACGCGTGTGCGTTTCAGGGCCTGCCAGGGCACAGTGTCACACCAGTGCAACTCATATCTGGTGTAACAGTAGTGTACATTAAAAAGAAAAAACAATTTTGACTGTAATAGATTGAATAGCAGTTAGTTGTCTGCAAGCGTGTGTGTCAGACCTACAGCGTCTACTCTGCCAACTTCTGCCAGTGCACAGTGCCACTCATATCTGTTGTCACAGTAGCTTGCACGGATAGTACCACTAATAAAAAAAAAAAAAGACAGGCAGAGGCAGGCCACCCCCAGGGGCCATCGTGGTCATGGTGCTGTGATTCCCTTTGGCCCTAGAATAATGCCCAGTGTTCAGAGGCCACGTACCCTGAACTCGAAAAGTTCTGAGGACATAGTTGACTGGCTAACACAGGACACCCAATCTTCTACAGCTTCCGCTCGGAACCTTGACTCACCATCCTCCTCCAGCTTAGCTTCGGGCACCTCTCAAGTTACCACTCACCCGCCTGCCGCCACCACCAACACTAGCACCACAGCCGCTTCACTTAATCTGTCAGAGGAGTTATTTACACATCAGTTGGAAGAAATGAGTGATGCGCAACCATTATTGCCAGAGGATGTAGATAACAGGGATATGTCTCAGTCAGGCAGCATTACACACATGGACGTACGGTGTGATGATGATGATGTTGTACCCGCTGCGAGAGTTTGGTCTGTCACTGTGAAGCGGGCGTAACCCTTACACTACCTGATCGATACAACATCATACCTGATGTTTTAAAGCACATTATTGCAAACAATTTGGGAATGTTAGGTGAGTTATGCCCTTTATGGATTAAAACCAGACTCTGCATCAACTATGTAATTTTCCATGGCAGTTTTTCCATGGATCCCCCTCCGGCATGCCACAATCCAGCTGTTAGTCCCCTTGAAACAACTTTTCCATCACTATTGTGGCCAGAAAGAGTCCCTGTAGGTCTTAAAATTCGCCTGCCTATTGAAGTCTATGGCGGTTCGCTCGTTCGCGAACATTTGTGGAAGATCGCGTACCCAAATTTTTATGTTCGCGACATCACTAAGTATACTATCTGCAGTTGTGATCCAATATTAGATATCGTCAGTATAAAACAAGTTATTGAACAACCTTACAGTGAGAGACATGGTAAGAGTGTTGGCATCCTGCTCTCACCTTCCTGCACCTATCAGTACCTGCCTCCACTCCCATATCTCTCCTTATCCTCCTTTGAAGTCAACTGCATTTGCCTGTTCTCCCCTCTCTCTAAGAGTGGCAGTCATTTATCGCCCTCCTGGACCAACCTTCCAATTCCTCAATAACTTTGCTGCCTCACATTCTCTCTACAAATATACCTACTCTAATACTTGGGGGCTTCAACATCCCCATTGACAACCCATCTGCCCCTGCTGCCTCTAAACTCCTTTCACTCACATCCTCCTTTGGTCTCCCACAGTTCACCCTATTCCCTACTCACCGTGACGGACACTCTATGACCTGGTATTTTCCTACCTCTGCTATATATCTGACTTCATCTGTCGTCCCTTTCCCATTTCAGACCATCACCTGCTCACCTATAATCTTAATATGTAGAATATATGAACACACACAGTGCATCCCAAAACTCAAATGTGTTTAATCAAACAATTATGTGCTCAAAAAATTAAAGCACTTTAACTAGAAGTACTGTATGTAAAAGGCTTACATATAAAAAGATGAAGTCCTTATATTATGCAGTTCCCGATCAGTTATAGCGATATGTCCTTTTTCAGTTTCTTGGCTATAATCAATGTACCATGTTGTTCGTAATCAAGCCTATAAAGCTTCTGGAAACCTGCAACGGATCCTTCTAGAGGACACAATACCAAGAGTATTGAAACCCTGAACTGAAAAAGGACATATCGCTATAACGGATCGGGAACTACATATGAGGACTTCATCTTTTTATATGTAATCCTTTTACATACAGTACTTCTAGTAAGTGTGTTTTTATGCTTTGCACACATAATTGTTTGATTAAACACATTTGAGTCTTGGGATGCGCTGTTTGTGTTCATATATTCTACATATCTGATTATTTGCTTGCCTTAATGGGACAAACAAGCCACCTCTACAGCACCACCACTCATAATTCAACAAGCTAACTGTTCATATAGGATTCTTCTGATGTTAAAGTGAAGGTAAATTTAGATGATAAAGTGCCCGGTTTTTAAAAATCTGATTAAAAACAGGGGAGCTTTAATTAATCAAAATTTACATTTCACTCGTGTTGTGAAAATACTTATAATCTTGACAGCCGCTGCATCGCTTCCCCCGCCCGGAAAATCTCTTACCGGGCCTAAAATGAGGAATCCAGTTCCTCCAATCACAGCGTTGAATCAGACTGTCAGCCGCTCTGGAATCAATCCGGGATGTAACCCAACTGCTAGCGTGAATTGAAAGCACACGCTAGCACACTGAGAAATATCCAGGACGTGACCCACTCAGGAAGCAGATTAGAAGATAACAAAAATGAATATTGTTCCAGAATGCAGGAAAGCCACAAAGGATAAAACGTCCCTTTAAGTAGTACAAAGAACAAAAAGGAAATGCTCTTACTTTGAAGCTTCTGAAAAAGGTCCTCTTTAGCAGGCTTGTAAAACAAAGGAAAAGTTCTCTTTTGCAGCTTGTAAAAGTATAATGTCCCTTTAAGCAGGTTTATAACAAACAGAAAGGCAAAGTTCTCTTTTGCAGCTTGTAAAAGTAAATGTCCCTTTTAAGCAGGTGTATAACAAACAGAAAGGCAAAGTTCTCTTTTGCAGCTTGTAAAAGTATAATGTCCCTTTAAGCAGGTTTATAACAAACAGAAAGGCAAAGTTCTCTTTTGCAGCTTGTAAAAGTAAATGTCCCTTTTAAGCAGGTGTATAACAAACAGAAAGGCAAAGTTCTCTTTTGCAGCTTGTAAAAGTAAATGTCCCTTTTAAGCAGGTGTATAACAAACAGAAAGGCAAAGTTCTCTTTTGCAGCTTGTAAAAGTAAAATGTCCCTTTAAGCAGGTCTTGTTTAACAAAGAATAGGTTTAAAGGTAAAGGCCAAAGCAAGGTCAGGCAGGCAGAAGTCGGCATCCAAATATCAGCAAAAGGTATAGGCAAAAGACAGGGTCAGGCAAGCAGAAGTCGGCATCCAAGTGTCAGCAAAAGGGTAATAGCTACAGGCAAGGTCAGGCAGGCAGAAGTCAATGTCCAAATATCAGCAAGTAGGGATTAGGCAAGAGGCTTGGTCAGGCAGGCAGAAGTCGGTACACAGAAGAATAAAACTGATATGGTACTCACAATCCAGGGAAACAAACAAACGGGCCCAGATTCAGATCTCCCGCCGAGATTTAAAGGGCAGGAGCGTAACCGTCATCAGAGGGGTGTGAGAGAAAGCGTCATGTTGCTAAGCAACATGACGTCAGAGACACAGAGGAGTTCCGGGAGCCGCGGCGACACGGCGATGAACGGAAGCGCTCATGACAGCACCCCCTCCTCAAGGGCCCCTCCGGGGGACAGGACCAGGTCTATCAGGATGAGTCTTGTGGAAGGTCTTGACCAATATTGGAGCATTTACTTGATGAGCAGGTTCCCAAGAACGTTCCGTGACTGGATAACCCTTCCAATGAATGAGATAATACAATTTCTTGCCCCGCAATTTGGAATCTAGAATATGGCTGATCTCAAACTCAGGATGTCCATGCACCAATAACGGTGGAGGTTTAGAAAAAGGCTTAGAATACCTGTTAATCATCACAGGTTTTAAAAGAGAAACATGGAATACCGGATGGACTTTGAGAGACTTGGGTAAAGCTACCCGATAAGCAGTGGAACATACCTGACCCATTATTCGGAAAGGACCCACATATCGTGGTCCCAATTTGTTAGAAGGTTGTTTCAGGCGAAGAAATCGAGAGGAAATCCAAACTTTATCACCAGGGCGATATTTGGGAGCCTTTTTCCGTCGAAGATCCGAAAAGAACTTGTAACGTCTAGAAGTTACAGAAAGAATACGATGTATCTTCTGCCAATGTCGAGTTAATCTTCGGGCTGTAAGATCAGAAGCAGGATTCACTGTGGAGGAAGTATGCAAAGGGAACGTCCTAGGCTGATATCCGTAAGCTGCATGAAAAGGAGAAGTCTGAAGGGAGGAATTGTACCGGGCATTATGGGCCAATTCAGCCAAAGGAAGGTAAGAAGTCCAGTTAGAATGATAATGATCCACATAATGTCTAAGATATGTTTCAAGACACTGGTTTACTCTTTCAGTCTGACCATTCGATTGTGGGTGGTGAGAAGTAGAGAGAGATATAGTAGTACCAAAATGTTTACAAAGTGACCTCCAAAATCGAGAAACGAATTGTACCCCTCTATCTGAAACAATATCAAGAGGAAATCCATGGATTCTTACAATATGTAGAATAAAAAGTTCAGAGAGTCTTTTGGCAGATGGTAATCCTGGCAAGGGTACAAAATGAGCCGTCTTAGTGAACCTGTCGACCACCACCCAGATAGTATTGTTCCCAGTGGACAAGGGAAGATCGGTAATAAAGTCCATGGATACATGAGTCCAAGGCTGGTGAGGTATAGGCAATGGTTGGAGTAATCCTGAAGGAAGTTGGCGTGGAGTTTTGTTCATGGCACATTGTGTGCATACTGAGACGTAATCCTTCACATCTTGAGAGAGTGTAGGCCACCAGACATGTTGTTTGAGGTTTCGAGTGGTAATACTGATGCCAGGATGTCCAGAAAGGGGACTATCATGAGCCCAAAATAAAATCTTGGAACGAAGGCGTTCAGGAACAAAGAGTAAACCATTGGGAGGTTTACAGGACAAAGGAAGACGCTCTTGAGCGGACTGTAATTCTTGTAACCAAGAAGTTGTTAACTGGGCAATGACTTCATGAGGTTGGAGAATGGTACCAGACTCAGGAACTGGGGTATCTTGAAATTGTCTGGAAAGTGCGTCTGCTTTAATATTTTTTGAACCAGGTATGTAAGACAAATTATAGTGAAACCGAGAGAAGAATAAGGACCAGCGTGCTTGCCTGGAATTTAGTCGTTTGGCTGTTTGGAGATACAGAAGGTTCTTATGATCAGTAAGTATAGTAAATGGCAAAGAAGTACCTTCCAGCCAATGTCTCCATTCATCCAATGCCATCTTGATGGCAAGCAACTCTTTATTCCCTACGTCATAGTTAAATTCGGAAGGAGTGAATTTTTTAGAGAAAAAAGCAACAGGATGAATCCTTCCAGTCTCTGGTATTCGTTGAGACAGAACCGCTCCAGCAGCAACAGAGGAAGCATCCACCTCCAGAATAAATTGAAACTCAGGATTTGGATGACGAAGGATAGGAGCTGAGGAAAAAGCTTCTTTGAGAGATTCAAAAGCTTCTATAGCCTCAGACGGCCATACTTTACAGTTTTGTCCTTTTCTTGTGAGAGAAGTAAGAGGAGAAGTAATAGTAGCAAAATTCTTGATGAACTTTCTGTAATAATTGGCGAAGCCTAGGAAACGTTGTAAAGCCTTCAAAGAATCAGGTCTAGGCCAATCCAAAATGGCAGAAAGTTTAGTAGGGTCCATTTCGAATCCAGATGCCGATATTACATAACCCAGAAAGGGTATGATTTTTTGATGGAAAGAACATTTCTCCAGTTTAGCAAACAGATGGAATTCTCTTAGACGTTGAAGTACTTTCTTGACGTGGTGCACATGATCTTGGTGGTTCTGAGAAAAAATTAAGATGTCGTCCAGGTATATGATAACAAAAATATTCAAAAAATCACGAAAGATCTCATTTACAAAATGCTGGAAAACCGCCGGAGCATTGCATAGCCCAAAGGGCATGACCAAATATTCATAATGCCCAAATCGAGTGTTAAAGGCAGTCTTCCACTCATCTCCTTTGCGTATACGGATCAAGTTGTATGCACCACGTAGGTCGAGTTTGGTGAAAATGGTGGCTCCCTGAAGATAAGTAAAAAGTTCAGGAATAAGGGGCAGAGGATAACTGTTCTTGATGGTAATCTGATTCAATCCACGATAATCAATACAGGGTCTTAATCCGCCATCCTTTTTTCCCACAAAAAAGAAACCAGCCCCTACAGGGGAAGAGGAGGGTCGAATAAATCCTCTAGCCAGATTGTCTTTTATATATTCTTCCAGAGCCATGTTTTCTGGTTTAGAAAGTGGATATGTTTTGCCTCGAGGATAGGCAGCCCCAGGAAGGAGGTCAATGGGACAATCAAAAGGGCGATGAGGAGGAAGACGTTCCGCTTCTTTTTTGGAGAAGACATCCACAAAGTCATGGTAATGCATAGGTAAGGATTCCGGAGTTTCAACTGTGAGAGCAATAGTGAGTGGTAACTTAGTAATCTCTTGAAGACATTTAGTCTGGCATGTAGATCCCCAGGAAGTGAGTTCACCGAAAGTCCAAGAAAAAATGGGATTGTGAATCTGGAGCCAGGGTAATCCCAAGATAATGGGAAATTGCGGAGTGGGAATGACATCGAAACAAATTGTCTCAGAATGAAGTATTCCTACGGTGAGGATTAAGGGTTGAGTAGAAAACTGAATGTATCCAGAACCCAAAGGATCTCCACTGACCGTAGAGACTGAAATGGAATACTCCTTCTTTAGTAAGGGTATAGAATGAGTAGAAACAAATGTAGAGTCAATGAACACACCTCCAGCACCAGAATCAATTAGGGCTTGGGTATAGATCTTCTTTTGTCCAATTAGAAGAGTTACTGGAACAAAGAGTTTCTTGTATAGGGAATGACCACTATTTTGGCTTAACTCAGTTCCCTGGACTAGAGTTAAGCCCTGGCTTTTACTGGCCTAGTAGGACAATCCCTTAATAAATGTCCTTTAAGGCCACAGTACAGACATAAGCCAAGAGTCCGTCTTCTTAAGCGTTCAGTCTCAGTTAATTTTATACTTCCTACTTCCATGGGTTCAGCCTGATCAGTAGTAGGAGAGGCTGGAGTGACTGGACTAGAAAAACGAGGAGCTAAACGAAAAGGAGTTCGAGTGGCAGTCCTCTGTGTTCTATCCTTTTCTTGTTGGCGTTCACGAAACCTGGCGTCGAGACAGATACAGAGATTTATTAAGGCTTCTAAGGACTCTGGAAGTTCACGATACACCAATTCATCCTTGAGACGCTCAGAAAGTCCTTTACGGAAAGCGGCTCTGAGTGCTCCCTGATTCCAAGTGGTTTCAGAGGCAAGGGTGCGGAACTCAATTGCATATTGAGAGACTGGTTGATTTCCTTGACGTAAATCCAGGAGAGTTGCTTCAGCAGCGGATGACCTTCCAGGTTTATCGAATACGTTTGAGAATGTAGATAGAAATGTATCAACATCCAACAGTATAGGATCATTCTTTTCTAGCAAAGGTGACACCCAAGCCAAGGCTTTTCCTTTCATTAAGGAAATAAGAAACGTGATTCTAGAAGAGGCAGTAGCAAAGAGAGTAGGGCTATTTCGGAAATGAAGACGGCATTGATTCAAAAAGCCTCTACATTCTTCAGGATTCCCATCATATTTATCCGGAAGAGGAATCCTGGGACTTAGTTGTACCTGAGACTGATTGTTAGGAATCGGAGGAGGTAATGCCTCAATCGGATTTGGATTGGGATTAGGATTGGGAGGTGCGGTAGCAACCAAATTTTGTAATAGAGCAGTAATTTGATCAAGTTTAGTGTCCAGAGACTGCAAGTGAGTGGCATGAGAACCCAAGAGCTGTCCCTGGTGAGCCACGGCCATAGATAATTCAGTGGGGTCCATTTTTATGGCCCGTTTGTAATGTCAGCCGCTCTGGAATCAATCCGGGATGTAACCCAACTGCTAGCGTGAATTGAAAGCACACGCTAGCACACTGAGAAATATCCAGGACGTGACCCACTCAGGAAGCAGATTAGAAGATAACAAAAATGAATATTGTTCCAGAATGCAGGAAAGCCACAAAGGATAAAACGTCCCTTTAAGTAGTACAAAGAACAAAAAGGAAATGCTCTTACTTTGAAGCTTCTGAAAAAGGTCCTCTTTAGCAGGCTTGTAAAACAAAGGAAAAGTTCTCTTTTGCAGCTTGTAAAAGTATAATGTCCCTTTAAGCAGGTTTATAACAAACAGAAAGGCAAAGTTCTCTTTTGCAGCTTGTAAAAGTAAATGTCCCTTTTAAGCAGGTGTATAACAAACAGAAAGGCAAAGTTCTCTTTTGCAGCTTGTAAAAGTATAATGTCCCTTTAAGCAGGTTTATAACAAACAGAAAGGCAAAGTTCTCTTTTGCAGCTTGTAAAAGTAAATGTCCCTTTTAAGCAGGTGTATAACAAACAGAAAGGCAAAGTTCTCTTTTGCAGCTTGTAAAAGTAAATGTCCCTTTTAAGCAGGTGTATAACAAACAGAAAGGCAAAGTTCTCTTTTGCAGCTTGTAAAAGTAAAATGTCCCTTTAAGCAGGTCTTGTTTAACAAAGAATAGGTTTAAAGGTAAAGGCCAAAGCAAGGTCAGGCAGGCAGAAGTCGGCATCCAAATATCAGCAAAAGGTATAGGCAAAAGACAGGGTCAGGCAAGCAGAAGTCGGCATCCAAGTGTCAGCAAAAGGGTAATAGCTACAGGCAAGGTCAGGCAGGCAGAAGTCAATGTCCAAATATCAGCAAGTAGGGATTAGGCAAGAGGCTTGGTCAGGCAGGCAGAAGTCGGTACACAGAAGAATAAAACTGATATGGTACTCACAATCCAGGGAAACAAACAAACGGGCCCAGATTCAGATCTCCCGCCGAGATTTAAAGGGCAGGAGCGTAACCGTCATCAGAGGGGTGTGAGAGAAAGCGTCATGTTGCTAAGCAACATGACGTCAGAGACACAGAGGAGTTCCGGGAGCCGCGGCGACACGGCGATGAACGGAAGCGCTCATGACACAGACACTGATTCCCTCGGGGGGGAAGCCGTGATTGCAGGATGACCAATCCGTCATTTCTGGCAAATGAAGAGGCTTGCAACAACCGGGGGAATCGCTGGAGCAGCTGTCAAAATTAAAAGGTAAATATTTTCACAACACGAGTGAAATGTAAATTTTTATGAATTAAAGTGCCCCTGTTTTTAATCTGATTTTTTAAAACCGGCCACTTTATCATCTAAATTTACCTTCACTTTAAGTGCAAAGTTGGTGAAATTCACTTTGATTCTATACCAGACATTTTAGTATTGTTATAGATTTAATACATTGTGTCTTCCATTAATGGTTTGATTTCTGACACAGTGATTTAGCTGTCTTTGCGATAGCGCTGCTTTTATTTTGCCTTGTTTGTTATAATCCTAATATATCGGCTAAACCAATTTCTCCTTCTCGTCCTCGCACCTTTAAAAATCTGAGTGCTGTTGATCGGCTTCAGTTTTCCAAACTTATTCAACATCTCCTCCCTCATCTAATTCTGTATTAACATAATTCTCACCCTTGCAGTGCTCCTGTTTCTCACCCTCCTACCCTTCTAGAAAGTAAATTCCAAATGGGAATAGGGTGCTAAATTCCTCCTGTATTTGTTTGTTAAATGTGTCTTGTCTCTTACAAGTTATGTATCATTGTTTTATATAATCAAACTCAGAATATGTTAATGCTTTATAAATTAAAGTATAATAATAATTTTGTAATTCAGACAGAGCAGACCATTTTAAAAAAAGTTTCCAATTTGCTTCCATTATGAAATTTGCCTCGTTCCCATGATATTCGGTGTTGAAGAGATACGTAGATCTATGAATAAGGGTACTACTGAAACGCGTCAGATGTGAGGGGGTACCTTGCCTCATATCTTTTTTTCACTTACTTCATCTGTAGGTGCATTTTAGTGACTGTGTTTAATATGCTGTCAATATTTTTTTACTTGGATGAATAAAACGGATTTTAGGAGGCGCCGCCGGTCTGGTGCTTTCTTTCTGTTTGCTGTGGATTCCATTTAGGCTTTACCCATAGGGCTCTCCTACTTCGATTTACAGCGGTATCTACTGACCTTTGAACCCGGAAGAGGATGTTTTGGAGGAGCTGATTAACGGCGGTGAAGCGGAGGTGTTTTAACTCACGGATGAAATTTTACTCCCAGTAAGTCTGCTTTTTTACCTTTGGTACTTCCATATTGAATGTGATGCATATTCCATGGAGGGGTTGAAGATTGCTACTAATCAATTTACAAGGCTTTAGAGTTTGCAGTTGCCTTTTTCTCACTTTAGTGTACGGACACGTTTCTTTGTTTGTATTTTAGGAAATAGTGCTCCAGAAATGTGGCGACACCTAAGCATACGTCCTTGCTTTTCCACAAAAGATAGAAAGAGAACTAAGTAGTACATTTATAAAATGACATGCTCTATCTTAATCATGAAAGAAGCATTTTTGGGTTTCATATCCCTTTTAAAGACACTGCTTTTCAGGGATGCATACAATATAGTACAGTATATACATACACTAACCTCTCCCCCTTTAGCATATAAGCAACAAGCCCAGCTGTTTGTAGATCATGAGAGCTGATTTACAACAGTAACTCCTGTAGGGCCCTTTGTCTCATATTACACCTGTTTATAGCACTGCAGAAGCTGTAGAGCTCTTATGATACATTTTGTAATACAATTTGTGAAAATGAGTTATAAAGACTTGATTTTGCCTCTTACCTATAGGCTATAATATTACTATCTGGCCCTTTACAGAAACAGTTTTAACAATTTCGACATTCAGAAGGTTATAAAACTAAACAATAATATTACATAACCGCCATTCATAGAGAATAGTAAGGCGCGCCCCCGCCACATACGCACACCCACCGCTAGGCCGCAGCCTACATTGTCTTTGAGGAAAGCGCCATAGCTCCAAAAACACGCGCTCTAGCAACACGCATGCGCACCACCCGACTCACGAAAGGACTCTACCATCTCATTTAATGGGAGGCGCAGTGTGTCACCTACAGTTTAAAATACATTTTTAAAAATATATAATAGACATTCCCAGAATGTTGACGTTACATATAATTTGACTATATTTATATTATTAGCTAATTTGCTTCGAAAAACAAATATTTAGTTATGACAACACGTACTGACATATTGGATTCCCCTATTTCTGGACAGGAAGTGGTAGCGATCCTGCATTGAAGAACAGTTGACTGGAAGGTGCGAGCGCCATTTTGTGAAGACGTTGAGTGTGACGAGTTGTGTGGAGCAGAACTGCTGTCGTTAGTACATAATATATTATTACACCGGGTTTGTTCGGATCCGCACGTGTTTGTCTCTTATTATCTACATATCAGGTATGTGATGCGCCGGTTGTGCTGTATCGCGCGTACTTGGGGCCTAGTAGTGCGGCCTAGGCATGGCTTTGTCTATCGGTCGCGGTGAATAATGTTATTAGTAACGATTGTTTAGCGGCACCCTCGCAGTTTCTTTTGTTTGCGAAAGTTGCTGCTTGTGGCGCAGGCTGGATAGGCCCCTATAATGGCACCGCTTGATCCAGCAACGGTGAAGGCCTCTTCCCTCCCCCACGTGCGTCATAGGTTGTTCTCGATATATTTCACGTTTTAATAGCGGACACCGTGTAGCCGGCAGTCTGCAGTAAGTAAAACGTGTTGTATAGTTCCGAGTTGCACCGACACCACATCATATTATTGTGTCCCTAATGGCCGCAGTGCACCGGGAAATTCGGGATATGCCTGTACGAGCCATAAATAGAACTATAATTTGTATTTACGAACCCATTGCATAACCTATTTTTTTTAAAGGGACACACAACCAAATTTGTTTAATGATTATGAATTGAGCATGTGATTTTAAATAACTTTATTTCTGTTTAATTTGTTTAGTTCTCTTGGTATCCCTTGTTGAAAAATACCTAGTTAGGCCCATTATCTGCTGGTTGGTGGCCGCACACGCATGCATTCTGCTATTGGCACTCCCTGTGCGTTGCATTACTGCATTTTCAACAAACACCAGGATAATTAAGCAAGTTAAATAGAGCAAACCATTAGAAACAATTTATGTCTATCTGTATAAAGAGAAAATAATGTCCCTTTAAAGTGTGTGGTGGGGGTGTTGTAATGGCTGATCCGCTGGCCTGTATGTATCATTGCACACTCTTGAGTGTTTAATGCCAAGTTCTTCATTTGCGCGACCAATGCCACAAGTTGAGGAACTGTTAATCACTGAGCGAGCATGCTCTCTGATTTCTCTCCACCACTTCAGAGGTGGCAGAGTGTAAGAAGCAGGTCTAATGACCGCTGCTTCTTACATTGCGGGAAACAGGCTTGCATATGCGAACCAGCCCCGCAAGGGCTGTGGAACAGCTCTTGCTGCTTCGTACATGGAACCCTGAATATTTGGCTGTTGAAAGGTTGTTTTCATGTCAAAAATGTAGCTAATTTGTGCAAGTATTCAGTTTATAGTGGAATAAAAAAAAATGTGTGAATGTAAGAATTTTTTTTTTGTAGCTATATAAAAGACATGGAAGTGGAGTATATCAGAGTGGCAGATGATGAAAATGAAGAGCCCATGGAAATTCCCTCTGAAGATGATGGAACAGTGCTGCTTTCCACAGTTACTGCCCAGTTTCCTGGAGCTTGCGGACTGCGCTACAGGAATCCCGTGAATCAGTGTATGAGAGGCGTTCGCCTTGTTGAAGGCATTCTTCACGCCCCTGAAGCTGGCTGGGGGAACCTTGTATATGTTGTCAATTATCCTAAAGGTGAGCATTTCCAGAATGCTTGTGGGTGGGTTAAAATTCAACTTACTTTCTTAAATTGATTTAGGCCAAAATAGGGTGCCATAATCGTACAATTCTTTTTACATTTTACAATTAATGCTAGTTTGTCTCTGTGTTTAACTATTCACTTAACTTCTTTACAAGAGTTATCTATCTTTTTAAACTAAAATGTTTTTGTAGACTAAGGCCTTTACTACCCATTCCCCAGCTTTGCACACCCAACCAACATAGTTAAATTAATATACTTTATCATTAAACCTCAATTTTTGCCTTTTCTAAGCCACTACAGGCAGCCTCTGACTGACACTTATCTCAGTTTCTGCTGGTTCTTGTGAAACCATTATTCTCCATAAATGTTATCTATATGGCAGCCATTAACTAGCACTTTCTGGCTGTACTACAAGATTGTAAAAAGCCTAAATGAGGTGGCCTGCAGGGGCTTATGCAGAGGCAATCTTAGAGGTTATACATGTTATGCAAAACTGGGGAATAGGTAGTAAATGTGCTATCCTGTCCCTTACAAAAGCTTAGCTTCAAAATAAATTCAGAATGTTCAGGTGGGATTAACAAAATGTGCACTGCACATTATTCACAGCTGAGTTTTTTTTTTTTTTCACCTGTTGAATGTTTAAGATTTGCAAAACCTCATTTACACTGTTTGCACTTCACCCAGATAACAAACGGAAGATGGATGAGACCGATGCCTCTTCTGCCGTTAAAATTAAGAGAGCTGTGACCAAAACATCAGATTTGATTGTATTGGGGCTTCCATGGAAGACCACGGAGCAAGATTTAAAGGATTATTTCACAACCTTTGGTGAAGTTATCATGGTCCAGGTATGAGACCACTTTCTTTGTCAACTTGTAACATTTAATCAGACTGATTCAATTTGATTAAAGTGATGGTAAACACAAGTATATTATAATAGGTTTTATATAATCTTACCTCCAATAGCTGAACCACAACGGTTTAAAAAAAAAATAAATATATAGTTTTTTTATTATTATTATTATAACTTTTAATTTTTGTTTCTCATTCTGCTACTGACAAACTGTCAATGCATTCAGATAAAAGGTGGCCTTAGAGGTCTAAGAAATCAGCCTATGAACCGCCTAAGAATACCAAGAGAACAAAGCAAAATTGGTGAAAGTAAATTGGGAAAGTTGTTTAAAATTACATGCCCTATCTGAATCATGAAAGTTTATTTTGTACCAGACTCTCTTTTTAAAAAAAATTTAATTAAAGGTTTTATATATGAATTTACTGATTATGAACAGCCAGAGTTACCATCACTTTATATGCAACCGTCCTATAACATTAAAGTGAAGGTAAACTTTGAATGAAAGGCTTATTTTGTAAAATACTATTAAGAACAGGGGCACTTTCATTCATCAAAGTTTAGAAGGCAGCCGTTTTTTATTAACCTTTTACTTTTTTTTTCACAGCCAGAGCAGCTTCCCCTACCCGGAGATCCTCTCTTCACACGTCATCAATGACTAATCCAGCTTCCTCCAATCATGGCATGGCCTCAGGAAATGACTACCCTGTGGGGAAAGCCGTGATTGGAGTAAGCTGGATTAGTAATGGATGACGTGAAGAGGATCTCTGGGTGGGGGAAGCTGCTCTGGCTGTGCAGAGAGGTAAGTTGTTAATCAAAACGGCTGCTTTGTCAACTTTGAATGAAAGTGCCCCTGTTTTTAATAGTATTTTTAAAAAATGGACTTTCATCAGTTTACCTTCACTTTAAATGTGGTGGTTGGTGTGTGGTTTTATGTACGTTTTTGTTTTTCTCTGCACTACTGTCATTTTCTTACATTTTCTTAGCTGTTTCTTACATGCTAGTTATTAAAAGTGATGCACTTCTGTAGGTAATGTTGCATATAAATGCAATGGGTTCATAAGACGAACTAAATCTGGCACAGGGGTGTGACTACTCTGCAGTTACTGCTAGTTGATTTATGCACCACTCTACTGAATCACATGTTCTTTAGGTGGTTCTTGACTTGCTGTATATTAAACGGTTTCCTTTCTTCACAGGTTAAGAAAGATGCCAAGACAGGACATTCAAAGGGCTTTGGTTTTGTTCGCTTTACAGAATATGAGACACAAATAAAAGTAATGTCTCAACGCCACATGATTGATGGAAGATGGTGTGATTGCAAACTTCCAAATTCAAAGGTATTGGTGCACATAGCTCTATCTTGTTTAAGTAGCATTTGGTGTCAGATTTGTGTGGTTTTCTTTGGGCTTTTGTTAAGAACTTGTTTCTGTCATTAGCAGAGCCCAGATGAACCTATGCGCAGTCGGAAGGTCTTTGTTGGGCGATGCACTGAAGATATGAGTGCTGAAGAATTGAGGCAGTTCTTTAACCAGTATGGCGAGGTGGTAGATGTGTTTATTCCTAAACCCTTCAGAGCATTTGCCTTTGTCACATTTGCAGATGACCAGGTAAGAACAGTAAAGGTATTTTTGAGTCTTAGGTTTAGGTTGACAACAGGACATAACTATTCTGTGGCTTAAAAAAAGGTGTGCCTTAATATGCAAGTTAATATGGTAAAATGGAATGTCGCTCTAACCATGCTTGGCCTCAAAAGTACAGTATACTGAAACTATTTTTTTGCAGGGAAATCAGAACTTTGTCACTCTCTACACACACACTATGTGTGTGTGTATATGTATATATATGTGTGTGTGTGTATGTATATATATATATATATATATATCTATATCTATATATATATCTATATATATATATATATATATATATCTATCAGAATGCCTTAAAAGATGGGTAATGCCTTTACACAACCAACATTGTTACATTAATATACTTTATAACCTATAGTTTCTGAAATGTAAAGCTCTAACTTCCCCACACACTTCTATGGCTATATCTATTTTGGTAGAATGCAAAAGTCCATAGGGATTATCTGCTGAAGCATGCCTAAAAGCTGAACTCGGTTGAAATAAAATGACTAAACACTGATAAGGAAGGGGGGTGTAGTTGTCTGTTCAGACAGCAAGTTTCTGCCTGTTTCTAAGCCACCAAGACAGCCCCATGATGACATGCCTGTTTTTTGCTTTTCGCAACAGGGGAGTGCTAGTTAATGTGAGACATGTAGATTGTGCTTTTGTCCGTGGGTTGTGGCAGGCACTGCACTAATTGGATAAAATGCAAGTCAATAGATAAGTCGCGATCGCGGGGCTGTCAGAAAAGGCTTAGATACAAGGTAATCACAGAGGTAAAAAGTGTATTAATATAACCATGTTGGTTATGCAGAACTGGGGAATGGGTAATGGTTTTAACTATTTTAAACAATACATTCATTTTTTTGTTTTGTGTGTTCCTTTTTAAAGGGATATGAAATCAAATATTTTCCTTACATAGTTCAGAGCACACAATTTAACAACTTTCTAATTTGCTTCTATTCTGTTTCTGGAGCACTATATGGCAGTAGTTTTGCAGGAGTGTTAGATGACAGCATTATTTCCTACCATGTAGTGCTTCAGACACCTACCTGGGTATCATATTAAATATGCTTCGTTCCCATCAATATTCTGTGTTAAGTAAATTGGATTTCTTTCTTATGACAGTGAGGCCACTGGATCATCAATTATTGTTGGGAATATCACTCCTGGCCAGCAGGAGGAGGCAGAGCACCACAGCAAAGCTGTTAAGTATCACTTCCCACAAACCCTAGTCATTCTCTTTTCCTTGGGTGCAAGGAGGAGGTGAACATTTTAGGTGTCTGTACAAGATTCTATAGTTTATTTTGGAAGCCTGAGCAGGTTTGCTTTGATCTTCCCTGTCACGCTGGGTTTAGCTGTACTCCACGTTAGTCTCTTCAGGAGGGCTGTGGTAGCTTTAAAACAGGAAATTGTGGGGAGGGCCTCACTGCATTTTCCTAACAAGTTTGCTGCCCTTCTACTGTATGCCAGAGTAGGCTTACTCTGTTCATAGTTTCATTCACAGGACCCTGTGAGGAGCAGCTTCCTCCCATTCCTGATGCTGTTTCCCTGTTGGACAGAGGGTGCAGGTAAGTGCCATTTATTCTTTTTTTAAGAACCTGGCACCCAAGAGGATTAAGAATAACGACGCACCTTTTTACTGGGACGTATGTCTTCCTGAGACCAGAAAGATTTATTTTTACAGGCTGACAGGGCACTGTGGGACCTAGGTGAGAGACTTTAAGTTTTCTTGGTGGGTCAGTTCAAGAGGGCTATGTATAGTCATTTGGCTTGTGAAACTTTTGCCAAATTGGTAATTTTGCTCCTGCGTTAATAGCAGGCTGCAAATTAATGGATCCATTCTGCTTTTCGTCGATCGGCCCGTAGTCCCTGCGGTGATGTCATAGGGGGTGGGCTTATCTTCCCCAGATACAATGCGTTCTTTCTCTTGGCGCCCTTTCTAACTATTGTGTCTGCGCCTGCCTTCCTTAAAGGGACATTATACACATTTTTTTTTCTTTGCATAAATGTTTTGTAGATTTATATAGCCCATAAAGTTTTGTTTTTTTATGTATAGTTTTGCTTATTTTTAAATAACATTACTCTGATTTTCAGACTCCTCACCGAGCCTCAAAGTTTTGAGAATACTGTCAGCTACCTACTCCAGCTTGCTCCTGTTTGTGTAAAGGGTCTTTTCATATGCAAAAGGGGTAGGGGGGAATGTCTTATTTCCCACTTGTAGTGGGCTTTCCAACTACCTTTTCAACAGAGCTAAATTGAGCTTCTAAGTAAGTGGTTTTTTTTTTTTTTTTTTTTTTTTTTTTTTTTTTTTTACGGTTTGATACTGGATTTTTATATCAGTATCTGTACTTATTCTTTATAGTAGTGTCTATTACATGCAGTTATATGAAACGACTTTCTTTGAGTGTATACTGTCCCTTTAAGCCAGTGTTTTTCAACCAGTGTGCCGTGAGATCCTCAGGTGTGCCACGGCAGACTGACAACAGTGTGACATATTTTTTTAAACTTTGCTTGTTTTTTACTCCCAGTGCAGGGGTAGTTTGTAGGAGGCATGGCATAACAGCACAATACATACAGTATGCGTGTGTTTGTGTGTATGTATGTGTGTGTATATATATATATATATATTATATGCGCTGTATTAGGCTACAATGTGTGATTTTTTTTTTTAAATTTTGGGATGGTGGTGTGCCACAGGATTTTTTAATGTAAAAAAGTGTGCCACGGCAAAAAAAAGGTTAAAAATCACTGCTTTAAGCGACCTACAGCTGTTATGAGTAGAACCGGACTTCTTTTACAGCTTATCGGAGGTCAGGTAGGCACCACAGCATAACGCTGTGGTGTAGGGGTGTCTAGAGGAAATATTATAGCAAATGAATAAACATTCTTTTCCAATTGTGGGTCTTTTTTTTTTTTTTTTTTTTTTCATATTTAGTATAAATTGCAGGGGGCAGAGTCTCTTAGAGACAGCTCTGTTTTTGCAACAAAAATAAAGTTAAACTTTTTTTGTATTCTGTGCAATATATCTGTTGAAACATGTAAAATTTGTCAATGCCCAAGTGGGAACCACTGTTACCTTTTTGTGGTTCCTGTATAGAAAGAACTTTTATTATACAAGGATAGACTGTTCTGAGCCACCAATCTCTCAAGTGGATGCTGTTCAGGCTATGCCACAGTCTTCTCCTCAAATGTCCCAATCTGTACCATCGTCTCATGCAGTGCCCTGTGCTTCCTCTGTTTTTGAAAGCCGAAATTGTGGCCCATGTTTCCTCAGCAGTATCTGAGGCACTAGCGGCCATCCCTGTGCGGCAAGGGAAGCGAAACAGGAAGATTGAGTCAGACTGCGTGGTATGTTATCCATCTCAGGCTATTTAAGTTGCTCCTTCTATGGAAGAGGATACTCTTCCGTAGGAGGTTTTAGCTACCTTGGACAACTCTATACGCCTATCGTTGTCAACCCTAAAGTAAATTAAATATTTTGGTGTTCCAGCTCCTGGGGAGATGTTCTCAGTTCCCGACCAGGCCACAGAGATTACCCAGGAATGGGAGAGGCCAGGGATTCCCCCCCCCCCCCCCTGTTTTTAGAAAAACAAGATGTTGGGAAGGAGCGATTTCTACTTTGGCTAAGAACTACTATCCCTATTGAAGATGGTTGCTCTTTCAAAGATCCCATGGATATAAAGCTGGAGGCATATTTAAAGATGTATACTCATCAAGGGTTACAATGGCAACCAGCGGTGTGCATTGCTACAGTAACCAGTGCGGCAGCTTACTGATTTGATGCCTTGTCTGCGTCATTGCAAGCAGAAACTCCCTAAGAGGAGAATCGGGATAGGATAAAGGCTATAAAGTTAGCAAATTCCTTTATTAAGGATACTTCCTTACAGGTCAAGTTGGGAGCCAAAATATCTGGATTTGCTATATTGGCATATAGAGCCCTATGGCTTAAATCTTGGTCTGCTGTTTCTTTCAAATCTAAGCTTCTGGCAATCCAATACAAGAGAGAGACCTTGTTCGGGTTGGCGAGCGAGATGTCTCAAGGGTACAAGTTAGAGTTCAAAACCTTTCCTCCCAGAGGAAGGTTCCACCTCAAGATTATCTGTAGACCAGACAAAAAGAGGCGTTGTTGAAATGTGCAGGATCTTTCCCTCTTGGGAGTGTTAGTGCCAGGGTCTCAGGTTGTACTCGAACCTGTTTGTGGTAACCAAAAAAGAGGGAACTTTCAGACCCATTCTAGATCTAAATTTACTAAAGTTCCTCAGAGTACCGTCCTTCAAGATAGACTATTCGCTCCATTCTGACACTGATCCAGGAGGGTCAATATGACAACCATAGACCTGATGGATGCGTACTTAAACGTCCCCATTCACAGGGATCATCACAAATATGGTTTGCCTATCTAGACAAACGTTTTAAATTTGTAGGGCTTTCATTTGTCCTTGTCACAGCTCCCAGAATTTTCTCAAAGGTCTTGGTAGCTCTATTGGCAGTGATTTGGTTGAGGAGTTGCAGTGGCACCATATCTGGACGACATTCTGTTTCAGGCGCCATCCTTTCAACTAGCAGATTCCCATACAAAGACCTTACTGGTGTTAGTTTCCACAGAGGATCAATATGGGAAAGTTCTCTGGTTCCGGCTACAAGAGTGACCACCTTAGGAACCAAGGGTGAACTCAGAGTTCCTTAGCCATGAAGGAGGTGGCACGGATCATCCAGTTGGAGGAGGCTCATAATTACACTCTATCTGCCGTCCACATTCCAGGAGTGGACAATTGGGAAGCAGATTTTCTGAGCAGACACTTTCCACCCTGGGGAGTGGGAACTCCATCCAGAAGTCTTCTCTAGGTTAACAACCAAATGGGGGTTACCAGAATTTGATCTCATGGCGTCTTGTCAGAACACCAAGGTATGTTTTGAGGTTGAGAGACCCTCTAGCCTTCCTAAGGTTGTTTCTGACAAATATTAATCGGGAAATTGTTTTTTGTTCCTCTGCCCTCATCCTTCCTCTCTCAAGGAGTGGTTGTTAAACATCTTAGATGTTGTGAGGGCTCTTAAATTCTATTTGCAGGCTACGAAGGACTTTTGTCAGTCTTTTTGGCTTTGTTTTTCTGGAAAACTTCAGGTGGTCGTCTTAGCACACTTTTTCTAAATTCTAGGCTTTTGCCTCAGCTGAGGCTTCTTTTGGGAGAGAGGTTCTACAAGCAGTGGTGCCTTCTGTTTAGGTTATATGTCTTGTCCCTTTTTATCTGTGTCCTCTAGCTTGGGTATTGATTCCCAACAGTAATTGATGATCCCGTGGACTCACTGTCATAAGAAAGAAAACAATGTATGCTTACTTGATTTATTTATTTCTTGACATGGTGAGTCCACGGCCCTCCCTGTTTTTTCAGACAGTTTTGTTTATATAAACCTCTGTACCTTGTGTTGCTTCCTTTCTCTCCTTTTCCTTCGGTCGAATGACGGGTTTGTGGGAAGGGAAGTGATACTTAAGAGCTTTGCTGTGGTGCTCGTTGCCGCCTCCTGCTGGCCAGGAGTGATATTCCCAACAGTAATTGATGATCCTGTGGACTCACTGTGTCAAGAGTAATACATTTCAGGAAAGAATACTTTTTTTTTTTTTTTTTGCTTAGAATCATGCTTAGCTAACTAATGCTTAGCTTAGTTCAGAAAACTCCAATTTTAATTACATTAATGTGTACTTTAAAGGGCAATGTACATTTAAAAGAAACATATATTTTTTTTTGCCTCTTGAAAACAAAGATGGTGGTAAAGTGTAGATTAGAAGAAATCACTTCTGATGGGGGAAGCGGGTGGAAGAATAAAAATTCAAAATAGCTAGACCCCAGTCCATGTTTGATAGTCTTTTCAGTAAAGGCCATGTTTGAACAAACGCTACGAGCCACTAATCATGGCAGGCAACATGGTCTGGTATCAGATGTTTACTAAATTGAGGGTAATTTTAGTTGTTGGTTGTTTTTGTGGTTTTTTTTTTCTTTAAGGACTAGGTTTGTGGCTTTGCTTAACTTGTCCAGTTGAAGATTCTAACAAACCCTTTTTCTGTTGTAGGTTGCACAGTCTCTCTGTGGTGAAGACTTAATCATTAAAGGAATCAGTGTACATGTATCTACAGCAGAGCCCAAGCATAACAATATCAGGCAGTTAGATAGGGCTGGTGGAAGATTTGGTGGCCCAGGGTTTGGGAATCCACCACCATATCCTCCCAGCAATCCTAGAGGTGGTGCTGGGCTTAGCAATAACCAAGGTGCTAACATGGGGAGTGGGGGAGGTGGAATGAATTTTGGTGCATTTAACATCAATCCAGCAATGATGGCAGCAGCACAGGCAGCCTTGCAGAGCAGCTGGGGCATGATGGGTATGTTGGCTAGCCAGCAGAACCAGACTGGCCCTCAGGGAAGCACTCAGCCCCAAGCAAATCCGCCAAGGGATCAACAACCACAAAGCTTTGGTACAGCGAATAACACTTATGGCTCAAATTCAGGTGCAATTGGTTGGGGATCTCCTAATGCAGGGACTGGCACTGGAGGGTTCAATGGGGGTTTCAGTTCAAGCATGGATTCAAAGTCCTCTGGTTGGGGCATGTAGACTGTACAGGTAGCTGGGTAATTACACATTTCCTAATGTTATGGTAAGTATGTTGTAAAATGCATATACAGAATCTTTCCAAAAGGTTTTCTTTTTGACATGCAGGATGTTTAGCAGATTTTATAACTATGTACAACTGTCAGAACAGGTTAAAAGTACTGTTAATGCTGCAGGTTAAAGATAACTAGTGCTCATCAGCTGACATTGTCCAAATGTTTTAAGCCCACAAATAATATAATTTTTTTTTTTTCTTTAAAATTGATGTAAATAGCACCAGTTCTGTTTAGAGCAGCATTCCTTCCCTTATCTTTTTGTGTTTTTTTCACTGCTCACCTGACCTCTGCTCCTCACCTTGTGTCTTTCTGGAACCTGCACTTGTATGCAGTGCTGTTAATTTCCTGGCCAGGATCTATTTTGCCTACGTTGCCCATCAAGATGTCTTCGCTACTCAAGAAATCTTAAGACGGTGGGTGATCCCTTTTTATCCACTTTATTTCATGGAAGTCGTACCAACGCTTTGCAAGCACGTCTGTGAGGTGGATACAAGAAAGCTGTTTGAACTGTGCGATGGATTGTTAGTACCACAGAATGAGAGGCTTTGGTATGAGCGAGCGCAAGAGCGCGTGCAGAGACCTGGTAGTGCATTATGGATTCATAAAAGTTGGCAATGTGTCTCTCAACCCAGTGGCAATGGTGAGCGTGTGCAGAGAGCAGTGGGAGCAAGTAACGTACGAATGTTTCTTGCATTCAAAGGACTTCAGTTCATTTGGAAGGCTGGGGCTTTTCTGCCTCTATTTAAATGTTTGAAATCAATTTTGTAAATGTTTTTTCTTTTTTTATTTTTCCCCTTAATTTGTCTATTGCTATGAATGCTGTATGATGTGTGCAATTTTTTGTTATTGAAATGTGAGTCAATGTGAACTGCATTTGATGGGGGTGGGTGGTGAACGTACTGGAGTGATGTGAAACTCTCCTCTGCTTCCCAGGAGTGTTGGGGTGTTTTGGTCTGTAAGTAATAACAAGAATGTTGTTTGCTGCAGTCAGGTGTTCTGTGTTTGGATGCTTTTTACAAGACCTGTCAATGTAGAACATTCTTAAATAAAAACTTAAAATAAGATTGTGGGATTTTTCTTATTTCAATAGTTATAAGTGTTATGAACCCCAAGGCAGAACATATGAGATGTCATCACAGACTGTATGCAGGAACGGTTGGTGCTTTCTCTCTGCTGCACTGAGCTTGACAGTGCAGCGACATTCTGTACTTGAATGTTCTTAACAGCAAAGCAGCAGCACTTTCATCACTGGCTTTGTGAATAATGCACCCACCACTTTAATTACTACAACTTCTTTAATTTACGCCAGTATTTTCTTTTACAAGATATGACGAGTCCACGGATTTCATCATGCAATATCGGCTCCTGGTCAGCAGGAGGCGGCAAAGAGCTCCACAGCAGAGCTGCATATATAGCCCCCCAGTCATTCTCTTTGCCTGTTTTAGTGATAGGATTGAGGTATTAGTTTAGATTATTCAATAAAGTGTTTTTTATGTTTATATGGTACCAAAGTGTACTATTTTACTGCTGGGAAGCTGCTGGAAGGACCAGTTAAAGGAAGTTGTGAGATTTTAGTCTCACTACGCCTCCCATATTGGTGCTGCCTGGACTTAGTGAATTTTTCCTAAGACCTTTCTTTCTTCACAGGACCTCAGGAGAAGTGGATCTCTTAACACTGAGGAGTTGCTTATGAATAAGGATTCTCACAGCGCTCACACCGTATTCCTACTAGCTCCTGGGTACAAAAGGGTACCTAGCTAGCCCTTAGATAGAAGTGATATAATGTAAAAGACCTAGGAGCTCCTAACAAAGGCCGAGGAAGTAAAATCAACTGATAAAGCTAAATGTAAACTGTTAAATAAGAGATGAAATAAATAGGTAAAATAATCGGTCTGTGACGAGGAGTTGCTTGCTGTTCCTCAGCATGGAGGTAGGTACAGTCTTTTTATTTTTTTATTTCTGGAGCTCTATTGCTTATTCTCAGAAAAGGACTGTGCTATCCTATTATATTTTAACAGGATCAATGTTTGTAGGCTTCTAAATAGGGCTGGCTATACTAGTGGGCGGAATGTCATTTATTGTAGAAGCAGATGACAGCCCACATACGTTTTAAAGGTTTTCCCTGACAGTCCGGTATCGGTTGCAATGACCGTAAGCGCTGGGAAGTTATTGTACCGCTCAAATGCGAGTACATATACGGGCATAAACTTTTTATTAGTGATTTTTGGGCTGACGCTGGGGAAATGTATTATGGTGTGTTTCACTGTATATTTGTTTTGCAGTACATGGCATTCGCCATTTCTGAGCTTCCCGGGTTTCATGTTTATGCCCACGATGGGCGGGGCTTGTCCTCGCATGCTCTTAGCGCAGTTATGCATAGATCAAGCTCGGGCAACTTGAAGGCAGTATTCTGGTGCAGCTACTAGGTCCGCTTGTCATCTGCAAGCGGTCCTAGTCACGCTGTTGGAGGATAGCAGTGGTCATGGAGGCAGGTAGGAACCGCTGCGGAGAGGTGACTGGGGTATTAGCAGGGCCCACGATAAGGGTGCTATAGCATACTTCGAGCCGCTCCTAATTGAGGCTAAATTAATTTAATATTTGGTTTCTCTGTAAACGTTTAAGATTGAGACAGTTCACTGAATTTTTTTTTTGCTAAATCGATTGTTTCATCAGTGATTTGACCATGCTTGCACTTCAAATCTGTTAATATGGAGGACATTGAAAACGTTACATGTCCTATGTGTTTAGATGCTATTGTGGAATCCCCTGGTACATTGTGCCCCACATGCATTGAAAGGGCTTTAGAATGTAAGGAGCAAATTTTCTTTAAGAATTTTAATAGATATCGCCAATGATGGTTCTAAGACTCGGGGTATGCCACAGTTTTCTCCCCAAGCGCCACAGCCTTTAACGCCCGCGCAAACAACGCCATGCTCTTCTACGGCATCTATTTTTTCACTTTGCAAGATATGGCTGCCGTTATGTCATCCACTCTTACAGAAGTTTTGTCTAAATTGTCTGTGTTGCAGGACAGAAACCCATGCGGTCCCTGCGACTTCTGATGCTTTGACTATCTCAGATATGCCTTCCCAGGGATCTGATTTTGGGGGGTTGGGAGCTTCTGTCTGAGGGGGAACTTTCTGACTCGGGAAGTGCATTACCTCAGACGTCATGTCCTTCAGATTTAAGCTTCAACATCTCTGCCTTTTGCTTCGGGAGGTTTTAGCGACTCTGGACGATTGTGATTCTATTGTGGTGCTGCTAGAGAAATTGTGTAAGATGGACAAATACTTAGAGGTTCCTTCTTATTCGGATGTTTTTCCGATTCCTAAGAGAATTTTGGAAATTGTTACGTGGGAATGGGTATCCAATTCTCACCCTCTCCTAATTTTAAGAAAATCTTTCCTATAGCTGACTCTGTAAGGGATTATTGGCAAACAAATCCTAAGGTGGAGGGAGCTATTTCTACCCTGGCTAAGCGTACGACTATCCCCATTGAGGATAGTTGTGCTTTCGAAGACCCCATGGATAAGAAGTTGGAAGGTCTTCTAAAGAAGCTATTTGTTCATCAAGGTTTTCTATTACAACCGACGGCCTGCATTGTACCGCTTTTGGTTTGACGCCTTAGAAGAGACCCTTAAGCTGGCCAATTCTTTTGTTACGGATTTTCCATTTTAGCACGCAGAGCCTTATGGTTAAAATCTTGGTCTGCGGATGTGTCTTCTAAATCTAAGCTTTTGGTTATCCCTTTGAAAGGAAAGACCCTATTCTGGCCTGAATTGAAAGATAATTTCTGACATTACGGGAGGTAAGGGTCACCTCCTCCCTCAAGATGTCATCTAAACAAAGGAGACAGTAATTTTCGTTCCTTTCGAAACTTCAAAGGAGTCATTTCTTCCTCTGCCGCTAAACAGGATGGGAACTTGGCACGGGCCAAGCCTGTCTGGAGACCCAATCAGGCTTGGAACAAGGGTAAACAACCCAAGAAGCATGCTGCTGCTCCCAAGACAGCATGAAGGGGCGGCTCCGATCCGGGACCGAATCTACTAGGGGGGCGACTTTCCCTTTGTTCAGGTTTGGACAAGAGATGTTCAGGATCCCTGGACACTTTTGTGGTTCCTAAAAAAGAGGGAACGTTCAGACCCATTTTAGATCTCAAGTCTAAACAAGTTTCTCAGAGTCCCATCCTTCAAGATGGAGACGATTCTGACAATTCTTTCATTGATCCAGGAGGGTCAATATATGACTACAGTGGACTTAAAGGTTGCTTATCTTCACATTCCTATCCAGAGATCACCAGTTTCTAAGGTTTGCCTTCCTGGACAAACATTTTCATTTTGTGGCTCTTCCCTTTTGGGTTGACCACGGCACCCAGGATCTTCACTAGCGGTTCTCAGACTGCGGGGCATTGCAGTGGCGCCTTATCTGGACGATATTCTAATCCAGACGTCTTACCAACTGACAAGGTCTCATACCGACCTGGTTCTGTCCTTTCTAAGGACTCATTGGTGGAAGGTGAATCTAGAAAAGAGTTCACTAATTCCACAGACAAGGGTTCCTTTCCTGGGAACTCTAATAGATTCCGTATCCATGAAAATCTTGACGGAAGTCAGAAAGTTAAAAATTCTGAATACAAGCCGAACCCTTCAGTCCAATCCTCTGCCATCAGTGCATGGAGGTAATTGGATTGATGGTTGCGGCGATGGACATCATTCAGTTTGCTCGTTTTCATCTCAGGCCTCTACAACTGAGCATGCTCAGACAGTGGAATGGAGATTATATACAAATTTGTCTCCTCGGATCTGGGTCAAGAGACTCTTCTTTGGTGGTTGTTGCAGGATCATCTGTCCCAAGGGACGTGCTTCCGCAGACCCTCATGAGTGATAGTGACAACGGACGCCAGTCTACTAGGATGGGGTGCAGTCTGGAATTCCCTGAGGGCTTAGGGTGTGTGGATTCGGTCGGAGTCTCTACTTCCCATCAATATTCTGGAGTTGAGCAATATTCAATGCGCTTCAAGCTTGGCCTCAGTTGGCTTTGGCCAAATTCATCCAATTTCAGTCAGACAACATCACGACTGGCTTACATCAATCAGGGAGGAACAAGGAGTTCATTAGCGATGACAGAAGTATCCAAGATAATTCAATGGACGGAGGCTTACTCTTATCTGTCAGCAATCTACATCCCAGGGGTGGACAACTGGGAGGCAGATTTTTTGAGCAGACAGACCATTCATCCGGGGGAATGGGAACTCCATCCAGAGGTCTTTGCCACCCTGATTCTCAGGTGGGGCAGACTGGAATTGGATCTGATGGCGTCTCGTCAGAATGCCAAACTCCCAAGATCTGGGTCCAGGGATCCTCAGGCCGAGCTGATAGATGCCTTGGCAGTTCAACCTAGTTTAAGTGTTTGCACCGTTTGCTCTCCTTCCCTGGGTGATTGTACGGATCAAACAGGGGAGGGCATCGGTGTTTCTAATCGCTCCTGGGTGGCCTCGCAGGACTTGGTATGCCACTTCCATTGAGGCAGGACATTCTCATTCAGGGACCCTTCCATCATCAGAATCTAATTTCTCTGCAGCTGACTGCTTGGAGATTGAACGCTTGATTTTATCTAAGCGGGGCTTCTCTGATGCGGTCATAGATACCTTGATTCAGGCACGCAAGCCTGTTACTAGAAAGATTTACCATAATATATAGTGTAAATATCTTTATTGGTGTGAATCCAAGGCCTACTAATGGAGTAGGGGTTACGATTCCCAGGATTTTCTTTTCTCCAAGAAGGATTGGAGAAAGGGTTATCAGCTAGTTCCTTAAAGGGACAGATTTCTGCTTTGTCTATTTTATTACCCAAGCGTCTGACAGATGTTAAATCTTTTTGTCAGGCCCTGACTAGAATCCGGCCTGTGTTTAGACCAATTGCTCCTCCGTGGAGTTTGAATTTAGTTCTTAAAGTTCTTCAAGGGGTTCCATTTGAACCCATGCATTCCATAGATATTAAGTTATTATCTTGGAAAGTTTTTTATTTTTGGTTGCTATTTCTTCTGCTCACAGAGTTTCTGAGCTTTCGGCTTTACAATGTGATTCTCATCTTATTTTCCATGCTAAGGTGGTGTTACGAACCAACCCTGGTTTTCTTCCTAAGGTTGTTTCTAATAAGAATATTAATCCTGAAATTGTTGTTCCTTCCTTGTGTCCTAACCCTTCTAAGAAGGAGTGTCTGTTACGTAATTTGGACGTAGTCCGTGCCTTGAAGTTCTACTTGCAGGCGACTAAGGATTTTCGTCAAACATCTTCATTATTTGTTGTTTTTGCTTGGAAACGAAGGGGTCAGAAAGGTACGGCTACCTCTTTCTTTTTGGCTGAAGAGTATCATCCGTGTTGCATATGAGACTACTGGACAGCAGCCTTCAGAACGAATTACGGCTCATTCTACTCGGGCTGTGGCTTCCACATGGGCATTTAAACATGATGCTTCTGTTGAACTGATTTGCAACTTGGTTGTCTCTTCATACTTTTTCAAATTTGATACTTTTGCTTCATCTGAGGCTGTTTTTGGGAGACAGGTTCTTCAAGCAGTGGTGCCTTCCTTTTAGGTTTCTGTCATGTCCCTCCCTTTTCATCCGTGACCTATAGCTTTTGTTATTGTATCCCATAAGTAAGGTTAAAATCTGTGGACTCGTTTTTATCATCCCTCTTTAGTACAACAGTACATTACTGGTGTACACAAAGGCAGAGCTGCATCAACCCTCAGCCCCCCTCTCAGCAATCCTGTTCAAGGGAATTATTCTTCCACCTTTGGTGGGATACCTCCAGCCCTGGTGTAGCTAGCAATGTGTCCATCCCCAGCCTCCCCTCTGGGTCCCCTAAAGTTTCACACAGTACCCCAGTTGGTGCAGGGCCCTCTACTGTCCCTTCCAGGTTGTAGGTGTTGTCTTCTGGGGCGTACTGACAAAGCATCCGGCCCAAATCATCACCCAGCAAAACATTAACAGGGGTTTCCGCTGAAATCTCCACCTCCTGCAAACCTTTTCCCACAACCCAATCAAGGTACACTCGTGCCACAGGCACTGAGGGGGCAAACTCCCCCAATTCCTTGAATAGATACAGTCCTCCCTAGTATAATGTTCTCCAGCTTCACCATTTCTGGATGCACCAAGGTAACCGAAGCTCCACTATCCCTGAGTCCTGTTGCCACCTGGTCACCACAGATACCTTCTGTAGGTTATCTCTCCGCTTTTGCCTTGGGAACCCACCCTCAAATAAAACAGATGCTGGTCCCCCAGCCACATTCCCACCCTCAGGCTTCTTCTCTGGGCATGTGAAATTCAGATGCCCCATCTAATTACAAGTAAAGCATTGGCGGGTATCCCCCTGTCCTGGTGTGGCCCCTGCCCCTCTGGCTGTAGATGAGATGGTCTCACTGCTGCCTTGTTTGCGCTTTTACACCACTTAGGAGACACAGCTTGAACAGGTGCCTGCCTTCCTGCAGGTGCCCTATTGTTGGCATAATCATTGGACAGATCTGCAGCTGTTTTGGGCTTTCTGTCCAGAATCCATTCTCTGGCATCAGGACTCCTTGTTTGCAGGAACTGCTCCAAAATCATGAAATCCTCATGAGTGAGGACTTTTAGGCCGCCAGTTCATTGCTTAAAAGTAACCCTTAGCTGTGTAACATACTCCGTGTAGCTGTCACCTGCACTCCAAAAATTTTTACTGCAGAATTCCGGAGTGAGGTTAAAACTTTTCAATAAGGCTGTTTTTATGGCCTCATAGTCCTTGTCATCCTCCACTGGAAGTGAAGCAAATACATCCAGTGCTTTACCCTTCAGGTAAGGAGCTAAATAGCGAACCCATTGCTCTGGGGCAGCTGATACTGCTTGCATACCTTCTCAAAGCCCCTCAGAAAGACATCCAAGTCAGTTGCGTTTTCTAACATTGGAAAATACTTCAGACGGGGCCTCTCTGTTGCTGGTTCATTGATTTGGGGAGATAGGCTGGTTCTGTTCATCTGCATAACCTCCTGCTCATGTCTCTGTTAAGCATCCTTTTCCTTTCTCTTTCTGCAGCCTCTCTTATCTTCTCCTCTTGATACTTGAGGATCAATTCTATTCATAGTTTGGGTTCAGCATTCCCCAAGTACCTGAGTGCTGTTTGTAAATCAGACTCCTTTGCCCTCAGAGGGGTAACAGCAGTAGGTATCATCTCCTGGGTCACTGGTTCTACAGTAACTCTTTCCATGTCCGTTTCCTGCTTTGCTGAAATGTCATCTGCCTGCTGCAGTTCTTGGACCAACTGTTCCTTTGTTTTGCCAAAAGTTGCAATAGTTTTCTCCGGACAAAGCAGCTCCAGGGACTCTTTAGACATTTTCCTATATGCTTTCATAATGAGAGTAGCAAGAAACAAACAAGAGGAAGGGGAAAAGAACTGCTACTTTGCACTGTATGTCTCTGTAATTAAGCAATGAGTTTTGTCTTTGGGAAATTACACCAAAACATGTAATTTCTTTTAGTACTATACAAATGGCACTAAACAACTCTAAATGTCCCCACCACTGCCAGGCAGTTTGTAACGAATCAAACCTTTCCATTGTCACAATAGAGAGGTGTGGACATGAAGGGGGATAATAGCACACAGCTCTGATTCCCTTACCCTTGTAACTCTACAAAAGGACCTTAAAATAGACACCCCATTAACTACCAAATCCTGTCCACACCGGACAATTTCTGCCACCACCAAAACTCTGAAATTAAAGGAGCGTTTTGGAACCCCCAACAACTCACACAATTCAACAATTAGGTAACAAGCCTTTCACCTTGTCTCAAAAAAGTGTTTATTCAGATGACAGAATGAGATATTTATGTGTTTAATAAAAATATAAATGCAGGTTATACAGTGCAAAATGACTTTCAACATAACATACAGTTGCAAAGTTACAATTCTCTAAAAAGAAAATGGGACATGAAAAGAATATACACACAATATCCAACTTATTACCAAGTTCCTTTAGATATGTGGAGAACTGCCGTTCATAATGTTAGCTGCTTGGGATCCCAGGGAAGTTCTAACCAAAAGTCTTTCTGTTACACACACTTAAACTAAACTTTATTTGTCTTGTCAAGGACATCGCACTATAATTTATGACGAGGTTAGCCGTGGTTCACAGTATCGGTCTCCAAGAGGAGGGTTTGAAACTTTCACATTCCTACACACACTTTACACAAAGAGCATTTCACATTAAACCTGTGACAGGCTAAGGAGGGGGTCTTAGCTACAAAGAAAAAGCAATTCACATAACCCTTTCCAGGCTGAGAGCACACTACCACCTCTGCTGGGTAGCCACTCCAGGTACATGACAATTTTCTTCCTACAGATCTCCGTTTTTTCTTGCAAACTAAAAGGTGGAGAGGTTGTGACAAAATATGCAAAATACTTAATACACTAATAGAAAAACACATGCATATAAAAATATAGGCGTTTGTAAGATGCTATATGCATAAAGCAGCACAAGGAGTTTATTTTTTTGATACAGGATTTAATTTTAAAGTGGTCTCCCTTTCCAACAAGTTCCATTACTTTTCATGGGATGATACATCTTGCCATTCGCAGAGACTTTTAAGATAATTCCACCAGGGCAGCCCCTGTGAGGGTTGGAGTGAAAAAAACACATCAGAGCTGGAGAAGTTTTGAAAATCGTCCCCTTAGTCTACTGGAAGTTGGAATCAGAGCGTGTATAAGTAGCATCCACTTATTAGATTTTTAAAGGCTGAGGAGGGATTTCTATGATTTGAGAAGATGCTGTCGTGTAATGTACCATTGGTAATCTTGAAAGCATATCCACATTAGTATGATCACAGTGGCGTCAATATTTATTGGATTATTTGTAAACATCTTGCTAAAGTAAATACTGCTTAACGGGGCACTGAACCCAAATTTTTTCTTTTGTGATTCCGGTAGAGCATGCAATTTTAAGCAACTATCTAAATTACTCCTATTAGCAATTTTTCTTTGTTCTCTTGCTATCTTTATTTGAAAAAGAATGCATCTAAGTTTTTTGTTTCAGTACTCTGGACAGCATTTTTTTTTATTGGTGGATGAATTTATCCACCAATCAGCAAGGACAATCCAGGTTGTTCACCAAAAATGGGCCGGCATCTAAACTTACATTCTTGCAGTTCAAATAAAGATACCAAGAGAATTAAGAAAATTTGATAATAGGAGTAAATTAGAAAGTTGCTGAAAATGTCACGCTCTATCTGAATCGCAAAAGAAAAAATTTGGGTACAGTGTCCCTTTAAGTCAAGCTGCTGTTGTCTTGGAGATACTCTTCTGATGGTGTAGAATGGACGAAAGTGGTTTATGATCCGTGATCGGAGTAAAAGGTCTGATATATATATATATATATATAACAAAATTTATGCTTACCTGATAAATGTATTTCTTTCCGGATATGGAGAGTCCACAACGTCATTTAATTACTAGTGGGAATATCACTCCTGGCCAGCAGGAGGAGTCAGAAAGCACCACAGCAAAGCAGTTAAAGGGACAGTACACTGTAAAATTGTTTTTTCATAAATGTATTTTAAATGACTTGTTATACCAACTGCAGAGTATAAAATATTTGAGAAATTGCATTTTCGGGTTTATTTGTATATCTGAAGTAGCTGGTTTTGTGCTTTGAAACCACAGCCTATTACAATGGGTTGAGCTTCAGGTAATATCAGATCTCATTATGTTATCACTTTTATGTACACAGACTTGCTTCCTTATCTTATATTTGTCTGGAAAACTAAAGCTCAATACATAGAGAGAACATAGTTAAGTAATAAAATTATCATTTTATTACTTAACTATCATGCCCCCACTGAGGGTGTAATCTCTTCTGCTGGATGTGTTTACTTAGGCTTGTTAATAGCATATACGCCAGTATCAAAACTTTCAGTATAGGTTGGGAAACCACAAGCTAAATTAGCTATTTCAAATGCTGAAATATGAGTAAAGGATCTACTTGCAACCAATTTAATACACTCTAGCAGGTAAAAAGCAAAGTCCAGAAAGGGAACAGCATATGGGAGTAAAGAATGTGCATGGTAGACCTAGGGCGCTGCCAAGCCCTAATACACATGAACAAAGATAAGCAGGGTCTCCAGCACTTTATCAAACAGACTTTATTTGAACACAAATAGCGACGTTTCGGTGTCACAGCACCTTATTCATGCTTGGTCATGCATGAATAAGGTGCTGTGACACCGAAACGTCGCTATTTGTGTTAAAATAAAGTCTGTTTGATAAAGTGCTGGAGACCCTGCTTATCTTTGTTTAGCAGGTAAAAAGGATCATTGGGAATAATTTAAAGGGGAGAAAGTTTTTGGGTGAACTGTCCCTTTAAGTGTCACTCCCCTACCCATAATCCCCAGTCATTTGACCGAAGGGAAATGGAAAAAGGAATAACACAAATGTGTAGAGGTACATTTTATTGATCCGAATTACATTGATCAATAGTTGCAATCTACATTTGATAGATACGTTTGATAGTTCGATCGATTTGATAGATAAATAAATAGATTTGAAATATATATAATTTCCCTTACAGAGTATAACAATAAGACATGCGGTCTGTGAGTGACCCGTGGTGTGTTAAGTAGTACTATTCTTAGCAGTTTACTACAACATGTTACTCCCCCTATCGGGGGAGGTCTATATGGCCTTCATTTTTGGAACTGGGAGATGGAAGAAGATGATTGGTCTGTCCTCCTACTTCAAATTTGTCAAAAACACAAGTGGCTGTCTCAAAACAGTCCGGACACTAGATAGATAGATATACATAGATTGATAGATAGAATTGATAGAAGAGAGATAGATTTGTTAGTTATATAATTACCCTGACGAAGTATAATAATTAAACATGCGGTCTGGGACCCATGGTAATTAGGTTGTGTTAAGTAGTACTATTCTTAGCACTTTCAGCCCTGTAACTCTCCCTATCGTGGGAGGTCTATATGGCCTGCATGATTACCCTGACAAAGTATAACAACAAGACACGCGGTGTTGGACCCATGGTAACTAGCTTGTGTTAATTAGTACTTTTCTTAGCACTTTAATCCCTGTTACCCCCCCCCCCCCTTTCGGGAGAGGTCTATATGGCCTGCCTGATTACCCTGACAAAGTATAACAACAAAACATCTGGTCTGGGACCCATGGTAACTAGGTTGTGTTAAGTAGTACTATTCTTAGAACTGTAATCCGTTACTCCCCCTATCAAGGGAGGTCTATATGGCCTGCATGATTACCCTGACAAAGTATAATAAGAAAACATGCGGTCATGGACCCATGGTAACTAGGTTGTGTTAAGTAGTACTATTCTTTGCACTTTAACCCCTGTTACTCCCCCTATCGGGGGAGGTCTATATGGCGTGCCTGATTATCCTGGCAAAATATAACAACAAGACATGCGGTCTGTGAACCACTGTTAACTAGGTTGTGTTGATTGTTACTATTCTTAGCACTTTAATCCCTGTTCCTCCCCCTATCGGGGGCGGTCTATATGGCCTGGCTGATTATCCTGGCAAAATCTAATAACAAGACATGCGGTCTGGGAACCACTGTTAATGTAAACTAGGTTGTGTTAAGTTGTACTAGTCTTTGCACTTTAACCCCTGTTACTTCCCCTATCAAGGGCGGTCTATATGGCCTGCATGATTACCCTGACAAAGTATAACAACAAAATATGCGGTCTGGGACCCATGGTGGTACTGGTATAACTAGGTTTTCTTAAGTATTACTATTCTTTGCAGTTTAATCCCTGTGATTGGTCTGTCCTCCTACTTCAAATTTGTCCAAAACACAAGTGGCTGTCTCAAAACAGTCCAGACAGAAGATAGATAGATAGATAGATAGATAGATATACATAGATTGATAGATAGAATCGACAGAAGAGAAATAGATAGATTTGTTAGATATATAATACCCTGACAAAGTATAATAATTAAACATGCTGTCTGGGACCCATGGTAATTAGGTTGTGTTAAGTAGTACTATTCTTAGCACTTTCAGCCCTTTAACTCTCCCTATCGTGGGAGGTCTATATGGCCTGCATGATTACCCTGACAAAGTATAACAACAAGACACGCGGTGTTGGACCCATGGTAACTAGCTTGTGTTAATTAGTACTTTTCTTAGCACTTTAATCCCTGTTACCCCCCCTTTCGGGAGAGGTCTATATGGCCTGCCTGATTACCCTTACAAAATACAACTAGGTTGTGTTTTAAGTAGTACTATTCTTAGCACTTTAATCTCTGTAACTCCCCCTATCGGGGGAGGTCTATACGGCCTGCATGATTACCCATACAAAATATAATAATAAGACATCTGCTCTGGGTCTGGGACCCATGGTAAGGTTGTGTTAAGTAGTACTGTTCTTAGCATTTTAATACCTGTTACTCACCCTATCGGGGGAGGTCTATATGGCCTGCATGATTACCCTAACAAAATATAATAATAAGACATATGCTCTGGGACCCATGGTAAGTTTGTGTTAAGTAGTACTGTTCTTAGCATTTTAATACCTGTTACTCACCCTATCGGGGGAGGTCTGTATGGCCTGCATGATTACCCTTACAAAATATAATAACAAGACATGCGGTCTGGGACCCATGGTAACTAGGTTGTCTTAAGTAGTACTCTTCTTAGCATTTTAATACCTGTTACCCTATCGGGGGAGGTCTATATGGCCTGCATGATTACCCTTACAAAATATAATAATAAAACATATGCTCTGGGACCCATGGTAACTAGGTTGTGTTAAGTAGTACTGTTGTTATTAGTTTAATACCTGTTACAACACCGAATGGTGGGAGGTCTATATGGCCTGCATGATTAGCCGCACCCAACCCAAAAAAAAGCCAAGCGGTCTTGGACTAAGACCCATGGCTAACTCGGTTGTTTAAAGTAGTACTATTGTTAGCACTTTCATCTCTGTTACTTCCAGACCTCTCGGGGGTGGTCTACATGGCCATCATGTTTAGCCGAACAAAATACAACAATCAAACCTTGGCTCAGTCTTGCTAGGCCGTTAATTGGCTGTATTTTGGTAGTACTGTTCTTATTAGTTTAATACCTACCTGATACAACACCGAATGGTGGCAGGTCTATATGGCCTGCATGATTAGCCGCACCCAAACCAAAAATCATCTAATGGATGAACCCGTGGACTGGATATACCTTACAAGAGAAAACAAAATTTATGCCTACCTGATAAATTTCTTTCTCTTGTGGTGTATCCAGTCCACGGCCCGCCCTGTCACTTTAAGGCAGGTGTTTTTTTATTTTTAAACTACAGTCACCACTGCACCCTATAGTTTCTCCTTTTTTCTTGCTTGTCTTCAGTCGAATGACTGGGAGTGGCAGTTATGGGAGGAGCTATATAGACAGCTCTGCTGTGGGTGTCCTCTTGCAACTTCCTTCACCACAAGAGAAAGAAATTTATCATGTAAGCATAAATTTTGTTTTTGGACAAACACTTCCAATTTGTAGCCCTACCCTTCTGCCTAGCTACGGCCCCTTAAATTTTTTACGAAGGTTCTAGGGTCTCTTCTGGCTGTGGCCAGATCTCAAGGAATTGCAGTGGCACCTTACCTGGTCGATATCTTGGTTTAGGCACCATCTTTTCATTTAGCAAAATCCCATATAGATTCTTTGTTGTTGATTCTACGCTCTCACGGGTGGAAGGTGAATCTGGAAAAGAGTTCCTTGGTGCCAAATACCAGGGTATGTTTTTTTGGGAAGGATCATAGATTTGATCTCCATGAAGATTTTCTTGACGGAGTTCAGAAAATCCAAACTTCTTGCAGCCTGTCTTTCCCTTCAGTCCTCTGCCCGTACATCAGTGGCACGGTGTATGGAAGTAATTGGTCTAATGGTGGCTTCCATGGGCATTATTCCTTTTGCTCGTTTCCATCTGAGACCTCTACAGTTATGCATACTCAGACAATGGAACGGAGACCACTCGGACCTCTCTCAGAGGATAGTCTTAGATGTCCGGACGAGAGATTCCCTGTCCTGGTGGCTCTCTCAGGACCATCTGTCCCAGGGCACATGCTTCCTAAGACCATCTTTGGAGATTGTGACCACAGATGCCAGCCTTTCGGGTTGGGGAGCAGTTTGGGGTTCCTTAAGATCTCAAGGACTTTGGACTCAGGAGGAGTCTGCTCTCCCAATAAATATCCTAGAGTTGAGAGCAATCTTGAATGCACTGATAGCTTGGCCTCAATAGAGTTTGGTCCGGTTTATCAGATTTCAATCGGACAACATTACTTCAGTGGCGTATATCAACCACCAGGGAGGAACACGGAGTTCCTTAGCTATGAAGGACGTGACTTGCGTTCTTCAGTGGGCGGAGTCTCACAATTGTCTCATTTCTGCCATCCACATCCCAGGGGTGTACAACTGGGAAAATGATTATCTGAGCAGGCAGACTTTTCATCCAGGGGAGTGGGCCCTTCATCCGGAAGTATTCTCAATGATAACTCTCAGTGGGGAGTTCCGGAGTTGGATCTGATGGCATCTCGTCTAAACGCCAAACTTCCAAAATACAGCTCAAGATCAAGGGATCCGCAAGCAAGCTCTGCTCAACGGTCTGTCGGTTCCATGGGACTTCAGTCTAATTTATCAGTTTCCTCCATTTGCCCTCCTTCCTCGGGTGATAGCCCTATCAAACAGGAAGAGGCTTCAGTGATTCTTATCGCTCCAGCTTGGACTTGCAGAAATGCGGACCTGGTGAAGATTTCGTCCTTTTCCCCCGTGGAAATTGCCTCTGAGGAATATGTTTGCGTGATGACAGCTGTTAAAACAACTGGTTGCTCTAGCCCCAATCAGCAGCTGCTCCTGTGTCAACTTCCATAATGAGATATTTATCATCTAAATACACCTTTGCTTACAGTTCTGGAAATTTATTTTCAAGACTGTAGATTCACAATGTGTATAAGGGTATGTCTTCAGCAGAATCTGTGTGTGGTGTATCCAGTTGGAGATGAAAAGTTGTGTTTTTTATTTTTTTATTAAAGAGCAGAATCTCTGCTTCTTTTTATTGGATTTTTTTTTGCTTGTGGTATACATAAGTGCAAAAATATATACAATATACAGAAAAAAAGAAAACAGTATGGTAAAGAAAAATAATTCATTGCATATTATCCCTTTCATAACAATGGTGTCATATATAATTTAACATTATAGCTCCAAACATAAATGATAAACTATACCATTGGTAACTACCACACAAAAATTGATTCCTTAGAGGTCGAACTTGCGACTCAAATGGATTACTCTGTGTTTATACCATTAATCTTACTTATCTTATAAAACAGGCAGATATTAATGATATTCTATAAGGCGGGGATGAAAAAAAAGAGAGAGTGGAAAAAAAAAAAAAATATATATATATATATATATATATAAATAATTTTTCGTCAGATTTAAAGCTTTCTAAGTTACTTTCCCTCTTTCTTTCTTCCTTGCGACCCGGATAATCAGCCATAGCACTAAGATGCAGGGAAAGTTTCTCTTAAGGCTAATTCTTGGAATAGGTCAATTTTATGGAATTGTAGTATGAGTATAAATTGGATCAATTTTGGATATGATAAAATAGTATCCAACCATTTGGTAAAAAAGAGATGAGTCTGCTTATATTGGTGTATCGAGGTATGATACTGCTCAAATAAGATTTGAGAATGAATTATTTTGGTAAATACAGATAGGGTGGGAGCATTTCTAGATTTCCACTCTTTTAAAATTAGGTTACAGCCTATCATAATAGCAGTATTGACTAAATTTCCATCTTTCATATTTGGATCTGTACAAAGAAAAAATATATGTTTCGATTCAAAGGAAACTTTGATTCAGTATTTCTTTTAACCAATATAGGATTTTATTCCAAAATAGACAGATTTTTGGACATTGCCACAGACAATGCATAATATCTGCCTGAAAGGCGTTACATCTAGAGCATGTTGAATTGTCCTTGTTTTTCCATTTACCTAATCTTTCAGGTGTAATATATACTTTGTTTATTAATTTAATATGGGATTCCTTCCATGTATTATAAATATGAGCCTCTCTGACCCATCTAATACTGGATTTTATTGTTGTAGGGTTAAGATCTGAGAAGTATTTTAGCCAGTTAGAATGGGTCAGTTCTAGAAAATTGTGGCCCTGTTTATTTAAAATAATTTTATAGGGTAGAGAGATGGAATGGGACCCCTGTCTGTATAGATTGATATAGTTGCCAAGTTTACCAAAATGGGCTGACGTTTGTAGAGGCTCTATGTTTCCTTTAATAAAGCGTCTAATTTGTAAATATGCATAAAAAGCCCTACTGGAAATTTTAAATTCAGATGAAATATTGTCAAATGCTTTTATTCTATTGGAATTATCCAATATTTGAGCTATATAGACCAGTCCTTTTTGAGCCCAGGTTTTAAATATTTGGGAATATAATCCAGGTGTGAAATTGGTAGAGTTGTGCAGCTTTGAAAAATTTGTTTCGGTTCAGATCGATTAAAATTTCGGTTCGGATCGATTCGAATTCGGAAAAATTCGAATGAATTAGTTTCGATGAAAAATCTTTTTGGCTGGATTTGGTTCAGTTCGATTCAGAAATTCGGATTTTCGTTAAGTGTTAGGTGGGATGTGCTGTGTATTACACTAGTATTATGTACTGTATATTAGGTTTAACCCATAGCAGAGTGATAAAACCGAATATACTGTACAATACTAGTGTAGTACACGGCCATCCAAATCTACCGAATAAATTCGAATTCATTCGGATTTATTCAGTAGATTCGGCACTACCGCAATTCGGAAATTCAAATCGATCCGAATCTCCGAATTCAACAAATTCGGCCGAATTTCGATTCGGACCGGATCGAATCGCACATGTATAGAAATTGGGATTACTTATAATTGGAAGATATGAAGACATCTGATAATTTATGTCTAAAGCAAGACATAATTTCTGCCATGCAATAATAGTATTACGTAGAATAATCATACTTTGGTTGTTAGATGGGAGCTGTGTTTTATGGCAATGTAAACTAGCCTTAAGCAAAAATGGAGAGATTAATGCTTCTTCGAGGTCAGAGTGGGTTAGATAGTTTTCTTTGGTGAGCCAATTAACTGCATATCGTGTCAGAATTGAAATGTTGTGCCATTTGATGTCAGGAAAGGAAAGGCCACCAAATACTGTTGCCTGTGATAGTTTGTGTATTGATAGGAGGTGTCTCTCCCCCCCCCCCCCCCAGATGAAGTTAGCGCATGCTTTATAGAATTTTTTTATATTTTTGTTTAAAATGAACAAAGGCAAATTTTGCATTATATAAAGGAGTTGGGGAAACAATATTATATTAATTAATATTATTTTGGCTGAGAAGGAAATTGGGTATGACTGCCATCTGTTCAATTTAGAAATTGCTCATATGAAAAAAATTAGTAAAGTTGGTCTTAAACCATTTATTTGGATTTTTATGAAAATAAATTCCTAAATAGCTGATGGATTCTACTTCTTTAAAGGGATGTTGTGAGCAACTAGATTTATTTTTTGTATCCATAAGATTTCTATCTTCGATAGGTTAATTTTATAGCCAGAAATTGAGCTAAACAGGTCAAATATCTGTAAGGAGTTGGCAATACTGGTTTTAGTATTTTTAAGGAATAAGAGCAAGTCATCAGCATAAAGTGATAGCACTAGTTTCTTATTTCCTAAAATTATTCCTTTTAATTTCTGTCTAAGAAGGATTGCCAGAAGTTTGATTGCCACATTAAATAAGAGAGGGGAAAGGGGGCAACCCTGGCTTGTTCCTTTATTTAAAGTAAGGTTAGATATCATACTACCATTGACGATAATAGAAGATACAGGGTAGTTATATATTGCTTTAACAAAGTTTACAAAACACCCTGAGAAACCAATGTTTGAAAGTGAAGCGTATAGGTGATCCCAAATTACAGAATCGAAGGCCTTTTCTGCATCGATTGTCAGTAAGCCAAGATCTACCTTATTAGTTTTTTTCTTCTTTTTTTTTTTTATAACATTTATTTATTTCCAACAGTGAGTACAATCAAATGAAGATTCCACCTTTACATACCACACAGGGTCAGGTGTAACAGCAACAGAAAAGCATTAAACAAAAATAAACATACAAAACAGAAAAAAGAAATACTTTTCCATAAGTACATTAACTAACTGGGAAGAAAATACTCTCAAATAGCAAAAATTGTACAAAGTGTTGGATTTTTACGAAACTAATTAGAACACTATAAACCATACCCACATACTGCCCATTCATAAAAAAAAAAAAAAAAAAAAGGGAAGGAAGGGGAACTCTCAAAATTCTCTCTCAATAGTTTCAATCTTCGAGTTATCTTATATCCCACCAACACACTTCACCTTATATTTCTCTATAGTTAGTTATCCAAGCATGTGGAACAAGATCTAGGGCTACAAAATCCATAAAAGAGCTAGAAGAGAAGAATGGCGTCAGGATAACTTTTTGTATAGCTAAGGGGTATGATTTAATAATCGGGAGCCAGCCTGCTATAAAAGTTTTTATTCTCTTTTCTGATATAGTTTCTAAATGAACTGACTCATATATAATTTGAGTTTGAATCTCTTGAAGGATCTGAGATAATCCAGGAACTGTAGAGTCTTTCCAATGTTTAAGAATTTGATATCTAACAGCTAGTATAATGGTAATTAAAGTGTGGACATAAAAGCCCCTATTGCCGGGGACATCTAACCAGATTATCTCATCAAATGACAGAGTGATGGTTGACTTGTACTGTATATTAAACCAATATTCCACCTTACACCACAGTTGTATAATTTTTGGGCAATACCAAAACATATGTAGAATATCAGCCTTGGTTTTATTGCAGCGGGGACAAGTCCCGTTGCAGATAGAATAAAACTTAGCTAGTCTTATATGGGAAATATAATAATTATTAATAAGTTTTACATGAGATTCTCTCCAACTCCTAGGAATTTCACATTTTTTTTACATTTATCAAACTACGTTGAATTTTAGCGAGATCAATTGAAGGAAATAAGGGAGTCCAAGATAATATCATTTTATCTAAAAACAATAATGATTGTTTAGAAAGCATAATATCATACATAAGAGAAATAGACGGGTTTCCTAATGCAAATTTTTGAAAACATAAATTGAAATCCGACCATGCATTCAATTTACTCATGTCCCATTTACGTGTATTAATAAAATGACGCACCTGTAGGTAAGCAAAGAAGTTAGATCTAGGTAGATAAAAATGTTGAGAAAGAATCCCATAGGAAATTAATTGCCCATCTTGAGGCAGGATCTGACAGATATATTTGAGCTCTTTTTCAGCCCACTCTCTAAATACAAATTGTTTAAGCCCGGGAGAAAATTGAGGGTTTCCCCTGATCGGTAAAAATGCAGAAAATGAATAATCTATTTCCAAACTTGTACAGCACTTCTGCCAGGCCACCACAATATTTCTAATAGAGATTAGAGACATTATCTTAGTTGGTAAAAGATGTATAGGACAATGTAATATCGCTTTCAAAGCACAAGGAGAAACCATATAAGTCTCAATCTCTATAGATGACACTAATTCTTTTTCCACAATCCAATCCACCGCTGTTTTAGCTAGACAAACCCAATTGTATAATTTAAAGTTAGGAAGCGCAAGGCCTGCTGCTTCAAAGCTTTGCATAAGTCTATCTAGGGAGATACGAGCTTTCCTGTTATTCCAAATAAATTTGGAACAGCAGGAGTATAACTTACGCAAATCCTTGTTAAGAATAAAAAGTGGAAGATTCTGAAGGGGATAAAGTAAGCGAGGAAAAATAAATGTCTTTATTAGATTAACGCGAGCCGTAATAGATAGTGGAAATGTCGTCCATAACTCCAAGTCCGCTATAACCTTAAGAAATAATGGCGAGAGGTTCAGCCGATACCAGTTTTTCGGATTTTTATGTAATATTATACCTAAATATGTTATTGCTTCAACATCTTTAAATGGATGGTCTTGTAAACTATTTCTGGATTTATTAATCCACATAAGTTCACTTTTATTAAAATTGATTTTATAACCCGCAAATGAACTGAACTCGTCTAGACATTGTAATGTGGTTGGGATTGAATGGGAGGAATTCTTTAAAAATATCAGTAAATCATCTGCATATAGCAGGATCTTAAGAGTATAGGAGCCCATACTGATTCCCTCTAAAACATTTCTTAGACGAATAGCTAAGGGTTCCAATGCCAAGTTAAATAAGAGGGGGGACAACGGGCAACCCTGCCTTGTCCCACATCCTAGAATGATTTTTTGAGAGAGCTGACCATTAACAATAAGAAACGAGATTGGATTTCTATAGATTTTCTGAATAAATTGCAAGAATTGATTCTTAAAGCCGAATTCCTGTAGTACTCTAACTAAATGGGCCCAGGAGATAGCATCGAATGCCTTTTCAGCATCTAAAGAAAGAATCGCACAATCATTTATCAAATTCTTTTTTTCCTTCTCATTTAAATACTGACAATAATCCAGAAAAGTCACTATTTTCCTTACATTCTTAATGGATGTCCTAGATCTCATAAAACCGGTTTGATCTGTATGAATAATGTTGCCAAGCAGAAGGGAAAGCCTATCAGATATAATAGCCATCAAAATTTTATAATCTGTGTTCAGCACAGATATGGGCCTGTAAGAGGATGGTTCTTCCGGATTTTTACCTTTTTTAAGAATTAATGTAATGTTGGCGGCTGAAAAGTAAGAAGAGATGGAACTATCCGACTGGAAGTATCTATTAAACAACCGTTCCAATATAGGAACGATTTCTGGAGCTAATATCCTATAAAATTCTAGCGGAAGGGAATCTGGGCCAGGAGCCTTATTTAATCGCATCTTGTCTACCATTTTTTTTAATTTCATCTGCCTCAATTGGAGCATTAAGAGATAACAGATCCTCTTCCAGAATTTGAGGTAGCTTTATTTTTGACCAAAATCTATCTTGTATATATACATTACTATCCTGACTAGAATATAGTTTCTGATAGTAAGTAAACAGAATACTACTAATTTCCATTGAATCCGTATGGCATACATCATTTTCTTTCATAGCCAAAATATAATTCTTTTTCTTTCTATTTTTTATTAATTTTGCTAGATATTTAGTTGAATCGCCATAAAGACCTCTAAATTGACTGTTAATTTTTTATTCTTCAACTTGGGATTTCTGTTCTAAAAAAACATCTCTTTCTCTTCTCGCCTCCTGGTATTTATTCCAATTACTTATAGAACGCTCCTCGGAAAATTTTCTATAAGAGTTTCTAACCCTGTTAGATAATTGGAGTTCTCGAGCCCTAGCCTTTTTTTTTACTATTTATTAGATAACTCATGATTTCACCTCGTAGGACAGCCTTAGCTGCCTCCCAGAAAATCTCAATTCTATCTAAGTAAGCAATGTTATGTGTACAGTAATCCCTCCATTTCTGTTTAAGCCAATTAGAAAATCTGGCATTATTCAAAAGATATCGTGGAAAATATAAGGATTGCGTTCTTTTCGGAAAATTAGATGAGGAGGGAAGAGTAAAGTAAATTATTGCATGATCGGATATCAATATGTCACCAATTCCTGAACTAGTTTGAACAATTGATAGAGATTCAGATATTAAAAACAAATCGATCCTAGAAAAGGTTCTATGGGCTCTAGATTCACAAGTAAATGTTAAGGAATCTGGATGTTTAACTCTCCAGATATCGACCAGTTTTTGCTTTGTACAAAATGTTCTAAAATATTTGGCAACTTTTTTATATTCTTTAGCATCTGTATTGCAGAACCTATCTAATTCTGGGAATAGTGTCATATTAAAATCCCCTGCAAGGATGAGATTCTCCCCCACAAAGGGAAAGATCTTAATTTTTATTTTTTCCCAGAAGCTTTTACTGTTTTTATTAGGTCCATACACATTACAAAGGACATATACCACCTGATTGATCTGAATTTGGAGTATGATATATCTTGCCTCTTGATCTTTCTCTATGTGTAAAATTTTGTAATCAAGGTCTTTATGCAATAAGAACGCTACTCCACATTTCCTGTCTATACTTGCAGCGGCTACAACCTCACCCACCCATTTAATTTTGAGTTTTGCCGCTTCTATGTCAGTAAGATGGGTTTCTTGAATATAGACAATATCTGGTCTCTTCTTAGCAAGGGTTTTAATTATAAGCTTTCTCTTCCTAGGGGAGGATATACCTCCTACATTCCAAGAACATATGTTTAAACCAGTCATTTCAACATAACAAAATCTTTGGCTCAATCATCTCTACCTTTTCTGAAATCTGGATTTACTAATACTCCCATATTCTCCTGAGAGAGGAGAGGGATGGGGAAGGGAAAAAAAAAAAAAAAAAGAAATTTAAAACAACGTAACATCCCCAAGCACACAGCTCATTCATCAACACACATACTACCCATAACCTGGCGAACATTAATCTATTCATGACAAAGCCTGACTCGGCTGTATCAATTTTCATTTTGGAATTTTTAAACTAATAAACTTTTTAATATCTGCGATTTCCTGAAAGGCAAATATAGAATCCCTGTCTTCAACTATTACCTTAGCCAGGTAGACCATACGAGCTTTAAATCCACTATTTATTAGCTGTGAGCAGAATGGAGCCATTAACTTCCTCTTCGTGGACGTCTCATTAGAGAAGTCCTGGAAGAGTAAGATCTTGTTATTACCCAACTGAAGGGGACCATTCTTTCTGAAAACTTTCAGTAATTCCAATTTATCTTTAATACTTTGAATACACACATTCTGCTCCTAGCTATACTGTCAGTCTGTGTTCTCTTAGGGCCTATCCTGTGTGCTCTTTCTATTATTAAAGGTAAAGAATCTGCTGACATTCCTAACGCTAGTGGTAATTCAGAGGAGGTGAATTTCATTAAATCCTCATATTCTATAGTTTCTGGAAGACCCACAATACGTATGTTATTACGCCTGGAGCGATCTTCCATATCCTCCAGGCGCAATTGCATATTTTGGATTGTGGTATCCTGCCTTTGAATAATTACTTCCTGGGCATTTACACGATCTTCAAGGTCAGAAATTCTGTCCTCTGCTTCACCGATCCTAGCAGAAAACTGCCTGACTTCGGTGGAGAGAGTCGACAGTTCAGTGGTCATACCCACAATTTCATTTTTGATCATTTCAAATTGAGGTAAAAACACAGCTGATAGTTGTGTTGTCAGCATCTGAATATCAAAAGAGGGGGGAGCTAATTCACTTAATGTAACATCAAGACTGGTATCATTTGGTTTAGATTTTTTATCTTTTACTTTAGCAGGCATCACCGGTGAATTTTTTTTCGTCAGTGTGACGAATTTTTCCATAAATTAAATGTGCAAGTGAGAATTTAATACTAAAACGTGAACCAGCCTCTTGGCAGCCTCGCCGCAGCGAGGACACAAAAAAAACAAAATTTGTGATAGCAAAGCTGTACCAGCTGAAAGTGTAGGACTTCTAAATCCTTTTTTTTTTTTTCTTTTCTTATATATCTCATTCCAGAAATGTTCTAATAATAAAGCTACTTTACAGGTATTTTTAGTGGGAGATCTTTCTGACATAAAACCTGACTGGCCCTTGTGTATGATTTCATTTAAATCTAGTAACATTAAATAGTATTTAATATTCAAGTTCAATGAAACACTTGGTTAAAAATAATGATGCCGGCATCTAAAAACAAACAAACATATGAGTGCGACAAATATTTACACTGAAAAGTTAGATGTGTGACTTTATCTAAAATAAATAATATCATAAATATGATGCATAAGCAATAATGGAAACCTGAGTCCTCCTGGTTTGGATGATTATAGCGATAATGTCCGGAAAAAAGAACTCTGTGCAAACTTTGTTGCAAAAGTGAACTCCGGAATGTATATTGTATCCTCTTTTATTTCCTTCAGTGTGTGAACTGTTCAGCGTTCTCTGTGAGCGGTGGAGGAAGCAGTATTCCCCGTGTGAACAAAACAGATCCGGATTGGAGTTCAAAGGTATTCCGGTGTAAACACCTGAGTGTTCCCAGGGTCACAATTGTAGACTGGTGTTTAAGCCGGGATGTTACTAAACAGATGGATCAGTATGAGTAGGTCCTGGGACAGGAATTACACATATGGAGTCAGCTCAAACAAAGTTTATATAGCTGCTCGGTGTACCTGTATTATCTACTTACGTATCCAATCTGAAAATGGCAAAGTGTATAAGTTTGGTGCACAGGAGCAATAGGCAAATCTACGCGTTTCAGCCACCAGGGGCCTTTATCAAGATGCCTGTTCGCTCCAAATTACATTTTTAAATAGCCCACGCTGTATCTCCATTGGACCAGATTCGGCCTATCAGATTTTTCAAAAGGGTGGGTGTGATATCCAATACCAACTGTTCAAAATCCATGTTTGTATATTAGTAATAAATGCAAATCTTATAATAAAAATAATACAATTGAAATGTCAGTGCTTATATCGCTTCTCTTAAAAAACAGGAATAATATATAATCAAATAATATAACATTTTTCTGCTTGTATCTATGTTTCGAATTTGATTGTATGTTTCTGCTTGTATTGGATTCTAACTTTTCAGTGTAAATATTTGTCGCACTCATATGTTTGTTTGTTTTTAGATGCCGGCATCATTATTTTTAACCAAGTGTTTCATTGAACTTGAATAAAGAAAGGAGTAAAAAGCATCAACAAAGGAATTTGGAAATAATTGTGCTTTATACAAAAAAATCATAACCACCATAAAAAAAGGGTGGGCCGCATGGACTCTTGCCAATATGAAAGAAATGAATTTATCAGGTAAATTCTTACATAAATTATGTTTTATTTCATGTAATTGGCAAGAGTCCATGAGCTAGTGACGTATGGGATAGCAATATCCAAGATGTGGAACTCCACGCAAGAGTCACTAGAGAGGGAGGGATAAAAATAAAAACAGCCATATTTCGCTGAAAAAAATTAATCCACAACCCAAAATATAAGTTTATCCTCATAAATGAAAAGAAAAACGTAAAACATCAGCAGAGGAATCAAACTGAAACAGCTGCCTGAAGAACTTTTCTACCAAAAACTGCTTCAGAAGAAGCAAATACATAAAAATGGTAGAATTAGTAAATGCATGCAAAGAAGACCAAGTTGCTGCTTTGCAAATCTGATCAACTGAAACTTTATTCTTAAAAGCCCAAAGTGGAGACTGATCTGGTAGAATGAGCTGTAATTCTCTGAGGCGGGGCTTGACCCAACTCCAAATAAGCTTGATGAATCAAAAGTCAAGGAAGCCAAGGAAACGGCAGAAGCCTTCTGACCTTTCCTAGAACCATAAAAGATAACAAATAGACTAGAAGTCTTCCTGAAATCTTTAGTAGCTTCAACATATTTCAAAGCTCTTACCACATCCAAAGGATGTAAGGATCTCTCCAAATAATTCTTAGGATTAGGACACAAAGAAGGGACAACAATTTCTCTATTAATGTTGTTAGAATTCTCAACCTTAGTTAAGAATTTAAATGAAGTCCTCAAAACTGCCTTATCCTGATGAAAAAACAGAAAAGGACATTCACAAGAAAGAGCAGATAATTCAGAAACTCTTCTAGCAGAAGAGATGGCCAAAATAAACAACACTTTCCAAGAAAGTAATTTAATGTCCAAAGAATGCATAGGCTCAAAAGGAGGAGCCTGTAAAGCCTTCAAAACCAAATTAAGACTCCAAGGAGGAGAGATTGATTTAATGACAGGCTTGATACGAAAGAAAGCCTGTACAAAACAGTGAATATCAGGAAGCTTAGCAATCTTTCTGTGAAATAAAACAGAAAGAGCAGAGATGTGTCCCTTCAAGGAACTTGCAGACAAACCCTTATCCAAACCATCCTGAAGAAACTGTAAAATTCTAGGAATTCTGAAAGAATGCCAAGAGAATTTATGAGAAGAACACCATGAAATATAAGTCTTCCAAACTCAAAATCTTTCTAGAAACAGATTTACGAGCCTGTAACATAGTATTAATCACTGAGTCAGAGAAACTTCTATGACTAAGCACTAGGCGTTCAATTTCCATACCTTAAAATGTAATGATTTGAGATCCTGATGGAAAAACGGACCTTGAGACAGAAGGTCCGGCCTTAATGGAAGTGGCTAAGGTTGGCAACTGGACATCCAAGCAAGATCCGCATACCAAAACCTGTGAGGCCATGCTGGAGCCACCAGCAACACAAACGATAGCTCCATGATGATTTTGGAGATCACTCTTGGAAGAAGAACTAGAGTCGGGAAAATATAAGCAGGTTGATAACACCAGGAACAAATGAACGGTTCTCTCTTCAACAGAGGCCAAAACTGAAGAGCCCTGAAAATCGCATGGAGTTCCAAAATATTGATTGGTAATCTCGCCTCTTGAGATTTCCAAACCCCTTGTGCTGTCACAGATCCCCAAACAGCTCCCCAACCTGAAAGACTTGCATCTGTTGTGATCACAGTCCAGGTTGAATGAACAAAAGAGGCCCCTAGATCTATACGATGGTGATCTAACCACCAAGTCAGAGATAGTCGAACATTGGGATTTAAGGATATTAATTGTGATATCCTTGTATAATCCCTGCACCACTGGTTCAGCATACAAAGCTGGAGAGGTTTCATATGAAAATGAGCAAAGGGGATCAGGTCCGATGCTGCAGTCATGATACCTAAAACTTCCATGCACATAGCTACTGAAGGGAATGACTGAGACTGAAGGTTCCGACAGGCTGAAACCAATTTTAATCGTCTCTTGTCTGTTAGAGACAGAGTCATGGACACTGAATCTATCTGGAAACCTAAAAAAGGTGACCCTTGTCTGAGGAATCAAAGAACTTTTTTAGTAAATTGATCCTCCAACCATGTTTTCAAAGAAACAACACTAGTTGATTCGTGTGAGATTCTGCAGAATGTAAAGACTGAGCTAGTACCAAGATATCATCCAAATAAGGAAACACCGCAATACCCCGCTCTCTGATTACAGAGAGTAGGGCACCGAGAACCTTTGAAAAGATTCTTGGAGCTGTCGCCAGGCCAAATGGAAGAGCCACAAATTGGTAATGCTTGTCTAGAAAAGAGAATCTCAGAAACTGATAATGATCTGGATGAATCGGAATATGAAAATATGCATCCTGTAAGTCTATTGTGGACATATAATGCCCTTGCTGAACAAAAGGCAGAATAGTCTGTATAGTCACCATCTTCAAAGTTGGTACTTTTACATAACGATTCAAAATTTTTAGATCCAGAACTGGTCTGAATGAATTTTCTTTCTTGGGGACAATGAACAGAATTGAATAAAACCCCAGACCCTGTTCCTGAAATGGAATCGGCATGATTACCCCTGAAAGCTCCAGGTCTGAAACACACTTCAGGAAAGCCTGAGCCTTTACCGGATTTGCTGGTATGCATGAGAGAAAAAAATCTTCTCACAGGAGGGTCTTACTCTGAATCCTAGTCGATAGCCCTGAGAGACAATACTCAGAATCCTTTGATTTCGGACAGAATTTGTCCAAACATCCTTGAAAAACCTTAATCTGCCCCCTACCAGCTGAGCTGGAATGAGAGCCGCACCTTCATGCAGACTTGGGGGCTGGCTTTGGTTTCTTAAAAGGCTTGGATTTATTCCAAACTGAAGAAGGTTTCCAATTGGAAACAGATTCCTCGGGTGAAGGATTAGGTTTCTGTTCCTTAATTTGTTGAAAGGAACAAAAGTGGTTAGAAGCTTTAGATTTACCCTTAGGTCTTTTATCCTGAGGCAAAAAATCTCCCTTCCCCCCAGTGACAGTTGAAATAATCGAATCCAACTGAGAACCAAATAACTTATTACCTTGGAAAAAAAGAGATAGTAATCTAGACTTAGAAGTCATGTCAGCATTCCAAGATTTAAGCCACAAAGCTCTTCTAGCTAAAATAGCTAAAGACATAGATTTAACATCAATTTTGATGATATAAAAAATGGCATCACAAATAAAATAATAAGCATGTTGAAGCAAGCGAACAATGCTAGACAAATCAGAATCCAATTCTTGTTGCGCTAAATGTTCCAACCAAAAAGATGATGCAGCTGCAACATCAGCCAAAGAAATTGCAGGCCTGAGAAGATGACCAGAATATAAAACACAATTTATGCTTACCTGATAAATTTATTTCTCTTGTGGTGTATCCAGTCCACGGATCATCCATTACTTGGGGGATATTCTCATTCCCAACAGGAAGTTGCAAGAGGACACCCACAGCAGAGCTGTAATATAGCTCCTCCCCTAACTGTCATAGCCAGTCATTCGACCGAAAACAAGCCGAGAAAGGAGGAACCATAGGGTGCAGTGGTTACTGTAGTTTAAATTTAAAAATTACCTGCCTTAAAATGACAGGGCGGGCCGTGGACTGGATACACCACAAGAGAAATAAATTTATCAGGTAAGTATAAATTGTGTTTTCTCTTGTAAGGTGTATCCAGTCCACGGATCATCCATTACTTGTGGGATACCAATACCAAAGCTATAGGACACAGATGAAGGGAGGGACAAGGCAGGCGCTTAAACGGAAGGCACCACTGCCCGTAAAACCTCTCTCCCAAATATAGCCTCCGAAGAAGCAAAAGTATCAAATTTGTAAAATTTTGAAAAAATATGAAGCGAAGACCAAGTCGTCGTCTTGCAAATCTGATCAAAAGAAGCCTCATTTTTAAAGGCCCAAGTGGAAGCCACAGCTCTAGTGGAATGAGCTGTAATCCTTTCAGGAGGTTGCTGTCCAGCAGTCTCATAGGCTAAGCGGATTAAGCTTCTTAGTCAAAAAGAAAAAGAGGTTGCCGAAGCCTTTTGACCTCTCCTCTGTCCAGAGTAGACAACAAACAAAGCAGATGTTTGACGAAAATCTTTAGTAGCTTGTAAGTAAAACTTTAAAGCACGGACCACGTCCAAATTGTGTAACACAAGGATGGAACAACAATCTCTTGATTGATATTCTTGTTAGATACCACCTTAGGTAAGAACCCAGGTTTGGTACGCAGGACTACCTTATCCGTATGAAAAATCAGATCAGTATCAATAACTGACTCGTAGAAGCCACGCTTTGATAAAATCAAGCGTTCAATCTCCAGGCAGTCAGCCTCAGAGAAATTAGATTTGGATGGTTGAAAGGACCCTGAAGTAGAAGGTCCTGTTTCAGAGGCAGAGACCATGGTGGAAAGGATGACATGTCCACTAGATCTGCATACCAGGTCCTGCGTGGCCACGCAGGTGCTATCAGAATCACTGATGCTCTCTCCTGCTTGATCTTGGCAATCAGTCGAGGGAGCAGAGGAAACGGTGGAAACACATAAGCCAGGTTGAAAGACCAGGGCGCTGCTAGAGCATCTATCAGTGTCGCCTTGGGATCCCTGGACCTGGATCCGTAACACGGAAGCTTGGCGTTCTGGCGAGACGCCATGAGATCCAGTTCTGGTTTGCCCCAACGATGAATCAGTTGTGCAAATGCCTCCGGATGGAGTTCCCACTCTCCCGGATGAAAAGTCTGACGACTTAGAAAATCCGCCTCCCAGTGCTCTACACCTGGGATATGGATAGCTGATAGGTGACAAGAGTGAATCTCTGCCCAGCGAATTATTTTTGAAACTTCTAACATCTCTAGGGAACTTCTCGTTCCCCCTTGATGGTTGATGTAAGCTACAGTCGTGATGTTGTCCGACTGAAATCTGATGTACCTCAGAGTTGCTAACTGAGGCCAAGCCTGAAGAGCCTTGAATATCGCTCTTAGTTCCAGAATATTTAATGGAAGGAGAGACTCCTCCTGAGTCCACGATCCCTGAGCCTTCAGGGAGTTCCAGACTGCACCCCAACCTAGAAGGCTGGCATCTGTCGTAACAATTGTCCAATCTGGCCTGCGAAAGGTCATACCTATGGACAGATGGACCCGAGATAGCCACCAGAGAAGAGAATCCCTGGTCTCTTGGTCCAGATTCAGTTGAGGGGACAAATCTGTGTAATCCCCGCTCCACTGACTGAGCATGCATAGTTGCAGCGGTCTGAGATGTAAGCGTGCAAACGGCACTATGTCCATTGCCGCTACCATTAAGCCGATTACTTCCATACACTGAACCACCGAAGGGCGCGGAATGGAATGAAGAACCACGCAGGAATTTAGAAGCTTTGATAACCTGGACTCCGTCAGGTGAATTTTCATTTCTACAGAATCTATCAGAGTCCCTAGAAAGGAAACTCTTGTGAGTGGGGATAGAGAACTCTTTTCCTCGTTCACTTTCCACCCATGTGACCACAGAAATGCCAGTACTACGTCCGTATGAGACTTGGCAATTTGGAAGTTTGACGCCTGTATCAGGATGTCGTCTAAATAAGGGGCTACTGCTATGCCCCGCGGCCTTAGGACCGCCATAAGTGACCCTAGAACCTTTGTAAAGATTCTTGGGGCTGTAGCTAATCCCAAGGGAAGAGCTACAATTAGTAATGCCTGTCTTAAAAGGCAAACCTGAGAAACCGATGATGATCTTTGTGTATCGGAATGTGAAGATAAGCATCCTTTAGATCCACTGTAGTCATATATTGACCCTCCTGGATCAGTGGTAGGATGGTACGAATAGTTTCCATCTTGAACGACGGAACTTTGAGGAATTTGTTTAAGATCTTTAGATCCAAAATTGGTCTGAAGGTTCCCTCTTTTTTTGGGAACCACAAACAGATTTGAGTAAAAACCCTGTCCCTGTTCCTCCTTTGGAACTGGATGGATCACTCCCATAACTAGGAGGACTCGTACACAGTGTAAGAATGCCTCTCTCTTTATCTGGTGTGCAGATAATTGTGAAAGGTGAAATCTCCCTTTTGGGGGGGAAGCTTTGAAGTCCAGAAGATATCCCTGGGATATAATTTCCAACGCCCAGGGATCCTGAACATCTCTTGCCCACGCCTGGGCAAAGAGTGAAAGTCTGCCCCCTACTAGATCCGTTCCCGGATAGGGGGCCGTTCTTTCATGCTGTCTTAGAGGCTGCAGCAGGCTTTTTTACCTGCTTACCTTTTTTCCATGTCAGGTTTGGTCTCCAGACCGTCTTAGATTGAGCAAAAGTTCCCTCTTGTTTATTATTAGAGGAAGTTGATGCTGCACCTGCCTTGAAGTTTTGAAAGGCACGAAAATTAGACTGTTTGGCCCTAGATTTGGACCTGTCCTGAGGAAGGGCATGACCTTTTCCTCCAGTGATATCAGCAATAATCTCCTTCAACCAGGCCCGAATAGGGTCTGCCCCTTGAAGGGAATGTTAAGTAGCTTAGATTTTGAAGTGACGTCAGCTGACATGATCTAAGCCATAGCGCTCTGCGCGCCTGTATAGCAAAACCAGAATTCTTAGCCGTTAGTTTAGTCAAATGAACAATGGCATCAGAATAAAAGAATTGGCTAGCTTAAGTGCTCTAAGTTTGCCAAGTATGTCATCCAATGGAGTCGCTACCTGTAAAGCCTCTTCCAGAGACTCAAACCAGTACGCCGCAGCAGCAGTGACAGGGGCAATGCATGCAAGGGGCTGTAGGATAAAACCTTGTTGAATAAATATTTTCTTAAGGTAACCTCTAATTTTTTATCCATTGGATCTAAAAAAAAAAGCACAACTGTCCTCGACAGGGATAGTAGTACGCTTTACTAGAGTAGAAACTGCTCCCTCCACCTTAGGGACTGTCTGCCATAAGTCCCATGTGGTGGCGTCTATTGGAAACATTTTTCTAAAAATAGGAGGGGAAGAGAACGGCACACCTGGTCTATCCCATTCCTTATTAATAATTTCTGTAAACCTTTTAGGTATTTGGAAAAACATCAGTACACACCGGCACTGCAAAGTATTTATCCAGTCTACACAATTTCTCTGGCACTGCAATGGTATCACAGTCATTCAGAGCAGCTAAAACCTCCCTAAGCAACACGCGGAGGTGTTCAAGCTTAAATTTAAATGTAGAAATATTAGAATCAGGTATCTTTCCTGAGTCATTAACATCACCCACTGACTGAAGCTCTCTTTCCTCAGCTTCTGCATATTGTGAGGCAGTATCAGACATGGTTCTTAAAGCGTCAGTATGCTCTGCATTTTGTCTCACCCCAGAGCTATCTCGCTTACCTCTAAGTTCAGGTAGTCTGGCTAATACCGCTGACAGTGTATTATCCATGACTGCCGCCATGTCTTGTAAAGTAAACGCTATGGGCGCCCTAGATGTACTTGGCGCCATTTGAGCGTGAGTCCCTTAAGCGGGAGTCAAAGGGTCTGACACGTGGGGAAAGTTAGTCGGCATAACTTCCCCCTCGTCAGATTCCTCTGGTGATACATTTTTTAAAGACAGAAAATGATCTTTATTGCATAAAATGAAATCAGTACATTTGGTACACATTCTAAGAGGGGGTTCCACCATGGCTTTTAAACATAATAAACAAGGAGTTTCTTCTATGTCAGACATGTTTATACAGAATAGCAATGAGACTAGCAAGCTTGGAAAACACTTTAAATCAAGTTAACAAGCAAATATAAAAAACGGTACTGTGCCTTTAAGAGAAACAAATTTTGTCAGAATTTGAAAAACAGTGAAAAAATGCAGTAAATCAAACAACATTTTTACAGTGTGTATAATAGGCTAACAGAGCATTGCACCCACTTGCAAATGGATGATTAACCCCTTAGTTCAAAAAACGGATCAAAAAAACGAAATAGACGTTTTTTTAACAGTCACAACCAACTGCCACAGCAAGCTGTGGCCCTACCTTCCCCGATAAACGACTTTGGAAAGCCTTTGGGCCCTTTAGAGATGTCCTATAGCATTCAGAGGGCCTTTGAGGGAAGCTGGATGTCACAGTTTGTAATTTTAACTGCACCAACTGTAACTTTTATACTACAACAGTGGAAATTGTTTCTAGTCAAAATTTAAGCCAGCCATGTGGAAAAAACTAGGCCCCAATAAAGTTTTATCACCAAAGCATATATAAAAACGATTAAACATGCCAGCAAACGTTTTATATTGTAAATATCATAAGGGTATTACCCCTGGGAGTAAGCATGATACCAGTCGTTATTAAATCACTGTATTCAGGCTTAACTTACATTAATCCGGTATCAGCAGCATTTTCTAGTGTTTTCCATCTCTAGAAAAAATTATAACTGCACATACCTGATAGCAGAATAAACTGCACGCCATTCTCTCGCTGAAGTTACCTCATCTGTGTAATCCCCTCAGACATATGTGAGAATAGCAATGGATCTTAGTTACAACCTGCTAAGATCATAGAAACCTCAGGCAGATTCTTCTTCTATTTACTGCCTGAGATAAAATAGCACAACTCCGGTACTATTTAAAAATAACAAACTTTTGATTGAAGAAAATAAACTAGCTATATTTAACCACTCTCTCCTACAACGTCCTAGCTTGTTGAGAGTTGCAAGAGAATGACTGGGTATGACAGTTAGGGGAGGAGCTATATTACAGCTCTGCTGTGGGTGTCCTCTTGCAACTTCCTGTTGGGAATGAGAATATCCCACAAGTAATGGATGATCCGTGGACTGGATACACCTTACAAGAGAAATAGGCTTTTCTTAGATAAGATTCAAGTTTCCTATCTAAAGGATCTTTAAAAGAAGTACTATCTTCCATAGGAATAGTAGTACGTTTAGCAAGAGTAGAAATAGCCCCATCAACTTTGGGGATCTTTTCCCAAAACTCCAATGTAACTGCTGGCAAAGGATACAATTTTTTAAATCTTGAAGAAGGAATAAAAGATGTACCAGGCCTATTCCAATCCTTAGAAATCATATCAGAAATAGCATCAAGAACTGGAAAAACTTTTGGATTTACCACAGGAGGTTTATAAACAGAATTTAAATGTTTACTAGTTTTAATATCAAGAGGACTAGTTTCCTCAATATCCAATGTAATCAACACTTCTTTTTTATTATTATTATTATTCTTTATTTATAAAGCGCCAACAGATTCCGCAGCGCTGTTCATAGGTAACAAAGATAAAAGGACAGTACAATATGAGACACCAGACAAAATTTAACAAACAAATACAGGAGGAATTGGGAGCCCTGTTCCCGTGGGAACTTACAATCTAAATGGGTAGGAGGGTGAGAAACAGGAGGTGGGGACTGCAAAGGTGGGAATGATGTTAGTGTGAAGTTAGATGAGGGCAACAATTAGGCAAGTGGAATTCATTAGTTACCGATTTGGTTATAGGCTTCCCTTAACAAGAAGGTCTTTAGGGAGCGTTTAAAGGAGGAGAGGTTGGGGGAAAGTCTGACAGCATGAGGAAGTGCGTTCCAGAGGGTTGGTGCCGCACGAGAGAAGTCCTGTAGTCTAGCATGAGAGGAGGTGATGGTAGAAGAGACAAGGAGTAAATCGTTGTTGGATCTTAGGGGACGGGCTGGATTATATTTGTTGATGAGTGAGGACAGGTATGGGGGGGCTGCATTGGTAAGGGCTTTGTAGGTCAAAGTTAGAATTCTGGATTTAATTCTGCTGTGAATGGGGAGCCAGTGAAGGGACTCACAGAGGGTTGTGGCAGATACTGAGCGTCGGGAGAGATGGATTAGCCTAGCAGAGGCATTTAGGATGGATTGAAGGGGGGAGAGGCGGGAGAGAGGAAGGCCAGTTAGTAGGTTGTTACAGTAGTCAAGCCGGGAAATTACTAGGGAATGGATTAGCTGTTTAGTAGTTTCAGCACTCAGAAAAGGACGAATTTTGGAGATATTGCGTAGGTGGTTGCGACAGGATGAAGAGAGCGATTGGATGTGGGGTATGAAGGACAGATTGGAGTCGAGTGAAACTCCAAGGCAGCGGACTTGGGGTGATGGGGAGATAGTGGTGTCACCGACAGTGATAGTAAAGTTAGAAACTGGAGTAGAATTAGTTGGGGGGATTAGAAGAAGCTCAGTCTTGGACATGTTGATTTTTAGGTGGTGAGAGGCCATCCATGAAGAAATGCCAGATAAGCAGCCGCTGATGTGGGAAATGGAGAGAGTGCAGGGGTGGATAGGTAGATCTGAGTATCATCAGCATAGAGGTGATAGTTGAAGCCATAGCTACTAATAAGTTTATCCAGTGAGGAAGTATAAATAGAGAAGAGTAGAGGGCCTAGAACAGAGCCTTGAGGTACTCCAACAGACAGAGGCAGTGGAGAGGATGAGTCACCAGCAAATGAGACAGAAAAGGACCTATTAGAGAGATAAGAGTGGATCCAGGAGAGGGCAATGTCACAGAGCCCAAGGGAGCTGAGAGTCTATAAGAGGAGGGGATGGTAAACAGTGTCAAAGGCAGCAGACAGGTCAAGTAAGATAAGTATAGAATAGTGGCCATTGTTTTTAGCAGAAAGAAGATCATTAGTAACCTTGGTGAGGGCAGTCTCAGTTGAGTGTTGGGGACGGAAGCCAGATTGCAGGGGGTCAAACAATGAGTTGGAGGATAGGAAGTGTGTTAGGCGATCGAAAACTAGTTTTTCCAGGACTTTAGAAGCAAGCGGAAGTAGTGATATGGGGCGGTAGCTTGCAGGAGAATTGGGGTTGAGGGAGTGTTTTTTGAGGATGGGGGTGACCTTTGCATGTTTGAAGGATGATGGAAATGAACCAGTAGTAAGGGATCGGTTGAATATGTGAGTAAGAGCTGGGGTGAGGGTAGAGGACAGAGAGGGTATTAGATGTGAAGGGATAGGGTCAAGGGGGCATGTAGTGAGGTGTGAGGAAGATATTAGGGAACTCACTTCATTCTCAGTGGTTGGGGGAATGTACTGAGAGTGTTGGAGGGGGTGACCGGGGGCGCAGATGAAAGGTTGCAGTCTTGTGGTGGGATGTTGCTTCTGATGGTAAGTGTTTTGTTGAAAAAGTAATCTGCCAAGTCTTGAGCACTAAAGTCAGATGAGGGGGGTGGTGCAGGTGGATAGAGGAGAGTGTTGAAAGTGGAGAAGAGACGTTTAGGGTTTGATGAGTGAGAAGATATGAGAGAAGAGAAGTAGTTTTGCTTGGCTAAGTGAAGGGCAGAGGAGTAAGAATAAAGAATGAACTTATAGTGTAGGAAATCGTGTTTGTACTCTATTTTAAATAAATAAGTAGATTTGTCAGTGTCGATATCTGAGGAAGGATCTTCTGAATCAGATAGATCCTTATCAGAGGAGGATAATTCAGTATGTTGTCGGTCATTTTAAATTTTATGAGAAGTTTTAAAAGACCTTTTACGTTTATTAGAATGTGGGATGGCAGACAGAGCCTTCTGAATAGAATCAGCAATAAAATCTTTTAAATTCACAGGTATAACTTGTGCATTGAAGGAACAACAACAGGCAAAGCACTATTGCTGATTGATGCATTCTCTGCATGTAAAAGCTTATCATGACAACTATTACAAACCACAGCTGGAGAAATAATCTCCACAAGTTTACAACAAATGCACTTAGCTTTGGTAGAACTGTTATCAGGCAGAAGGATTCCATCAGTGATTTCTGAGACAGGATCAGATTGAGACATCTTGCAAATGTAAGAGAAAAAACAACATATAAAGCAAAATTATCAATTTCCTTATATGGCAGTTTCAGGAATGGGGAAAAAAAATGCAAGCAGCATAGCCCTCTGACAGAGAAAAAAGACAAGAAGCATATAGGAATGGGGTTTTAAATAATGAAATATTTGGCGCACAACACAAACAGAAATTTTTTTTTGGGCGCTAACAACATCCGGAAATGACACACTCGCGTCACTGAAGACGCAACCTTGTGAAAGGACTCAGCGTCGACTAAGACGCCGGAAATGACGAATTTGCAGCATCGAACTTAACTTTGCGCCAAAAAAATCTCAATATACTTTAGCATTTTACGCCCTTGCGAGCCTAATTCTGTCCGCGAATTTAAAATGACAGTCAAAAAAGACTATACCCCAGGTAAGAAATAAATTTTATCCTAAAAAATGCATTTCCCAGATATGAAACTGACAGTCTGCAAAAGGAAATATACTGAAACCTGAATCATGGCAAATATAAGTACAATACATATATTTAGAACTTTATATAAATACATAAAGTGCCAAACCATAGCTGAGAGTGTCTTAAGTAACAAAAACATACTTACCAAAAGACACCCATCCACATATAGCAGATAGCCAAACCAGTACTGAAACGGTTATCAGTAGAGGTAATGGAATATGAGAGCATATCGTCGATATGAAAAGGGAGGTAGGAGATGAATCTCTACGACCGATAACAGAGAACCTATGAAATAGATCTCCCGTGAGAAAAACCATTGCATTCAATAGGTGATACTCCCTTCACATCCCTCTGACATTCACTGTACTCTGAGAGGAATCGGGCTTCATAATGCTGAGAAGCACATATCAACGTAGAAATCAAGCACAAACTTACTTCACCACCTCCATAGGAGGCAAAGTTTGTAAAACTGAATTGTGGGTGTGGTGAGGGGTGTATTTATAGGCATTTTGAGGTTTGGGAAACTTTGCCCCTCCTAGTAGGATTGTATATCCTATAAGTCACTAGCTCATGGACTCTTGCCAATTACATGAAAGAAAGATACTCCCTTTTTCTCTTGTTAAGTGTATTCAGTCCACGGGTCATCCATTACTTATTGGATATATCCCCTTCCCAACAGGAAGTTGCAAGAGGATCACCCAAGCAGAGCTGCTACACAGCTCCTCCCCTCACATGTCATATCCAGTCATTCTCTTGCAACTCAACTAGATAGGACGTTGTGAGAGGTCTGTGGTGTTTTTTATACTTAGTTTATTTCTTCAATCAAAAGTTTGTTATTTTAAATGGCACCGGAGTGTGCTGTTTGTTCTCAGGCAGTATTTGGAAGAAGAATCTGCCAGCGTTTTCTATGATCTTAGCAGAAGTAACTAAGATCCACTGGCTGTTCTCGCACATTCTGAGGAGTGGGGTAACTTTCAGAAAGGGAATAGCGTGTGGGAATCCTGCAAACAAGGTATGTGCAGTAAATTATTTTTCTAAGGAATGGAATTGACTAAGAAAATACTGCTGATACCGATGTAATGTAAGTACAGCCTTAAATGCAGTAGCGACTGGTATCAGGCTGATGAATGTATGTACAATAAGTAATTTTCTAAGGAATGGAATTTGACTAAGAAAATACTGTTAATACTGAAGTAATGTATGAGCCTTAACTGCAGTAGAAGCGACTGGTAGCAGGCTTATTAATAACACTACCTAACTTTTAAAGTGCATGTTTAAAACGTTTACTGGCATGTTATTCGTTTTTTTGTGAGGTACTTTGGTGATAAATCTTTTGGGGCATGATTTTCCACATGGCTGTTGTTTTTTTCTACATAGAAACGGTTAACTGAGGTTTCCCACTGTTGTAATATGAGTGGGAGGGGCCTATTTTAGCGCTTTTTTTGCGCAGTAAAAATTCAGTTACAGTCTTCCTGCTTCTTCCTCCTTGATCCAGGACGTCTCTAGAGAGCTCAGGGGTCTTCAAAATTCATTTTGAGGGAGGTAATCAGTCACAGCAGACCTGTGACAGTGTGTTTGACTGTGATAAAAACGTTAATTGTTAAATTGATTATCCGTTTTTGGGTATTAAGGGGTTAATCATCCATTTGCTAGTGGGTGCAATGCTTTGCTAACTTAATACATTTACTGTGAAAATTTGATTGCTATAACTGATTTGGTTCATTGTTATTTCAACTGTGACGATTTTTGTGCTTCTTAAAGGCGCAGTAGCGTTTTTTATATTGCTTGTAAACTTATTTGAAAGGATTTTCCAAGCTTGCTAGTCTCATTGCTAGTCTGTTTAAACATGTCTGACACAGATGAATCTGTTTGTTCACTATGTTTGAAGGCCAATGTGGAGCCCCACAGAAATATGTGTACTAAATGTATTGATGTCACTTTGAATAAAAGTCAATTTATATCTGTAAAGAAATTATCACCAGACAACGACGGGGAAGTTATGCCGACTAACTCTCCTCACGTGTCAGTACCTTCGCCTCCCGCTCAGGAGGCGCACGATATTGTGGCGCCAAGTACATCAGAGAGGCCCATACAAATCACTTTGCAAGACCTGGCTGCTGTTATGACAGAGGTATTATCTAAATTGCCTGAATTAAGAGGCAAGCGCAATAGCTCTGGGTTAAGGACAGAGCGCGCTGATGATGTGAGAGCCATGTCTGATACTGCGTCACAATTTGCAGAACATGAGGACGGAGAGCTTCATTCTGTGGGTGATGGATCTGATCCAGGGAGACCGGATTCAGAGATTTCTAATTTTAAATTTAAGCTTGAGAACCTCCGTGTATTGCTAGGGGAGGTATTAGCAGCTCTGAATGATTGTAACACGGTTGCAATTCCAGAGAAAATATGTAGGTTGGATAGATACTTTGCGGTACCGGTGTGTACTGACGTTTTTCCTATACCTAAAAGGCTTGCAGAAATTATTAGCAAGGAGTGGGATAGACCCGGTGTGCCCTTTTCCCCTCCTCCGATATTTAGAAAAATGTTTCCAATAGACGCCACCACACGAGACTTATGGCAGATGGTCCCTAAGGTGGAGGGAGCAGTTTCTACTTTAGCTAAACGTACCACTATCCCGGTGGAGGATAGTTGTGCTTTTTCGGATCCAATGGATAAAAAATTAGAAGGTTACCTTAAGAAAATGTTTGTTCAACAAGGTTTTATCTTACAGCCACTTGCATGCATTGCGCTTGTCACTGCTGCTGCAGCATTCTGGTTTGAGTCTCTGGAAGAGGCCATTCGCACAGCTCCATTGGATGAGATTATGGCCAAGCTTAAAGCACTTAAGCTAGCTAATGCATTTGTTTCTGATGCCGTTGTACATTTTACCAAACTAACGGCTAAGAACTCCGGATTCGCCATCCAGGCGTGCAGAGCGCTATGGCTTAAATCCTGGTCAGCTGACGTGACTTCTAAATCTAAATTGCTTAATATTCCTTTCAAAGGGCAGACCTTATTCGGGCCCGGCTTGAAAGAAATTATTGCTGACATTACTGGAGGTAAGGGTCATACTCTTCCTCAGGACAGGGCCAAATCAAAGGCCAAACAGTCTAATTTTCGTGCCTTTCGTAACTTCAAGGCAGGAGCAGCATCAACTTCCTCCGCTCCAAAACAGGAAGGACCTGTTGCTCGTTACAGACAGGGCTGGAAAGCCAACCAGCCCTGGAACAAGGGCAAGCAGGCCAGAAAGCCTACTTCTGCCCCTAAGACAGCATGAAGAGAGGGCCCCCTATCCGGAAACGGATCTAGTGGGGGGCAGACTTTCTCTCTTTTCCCAGGCGTGGGCAAGAGATGTCCAGGATCCCTGGGCGTTGGAGATCATATCTCAGGGATATCTTCTGGACTTCAAAGCTTCTCCTCCACAAGGGAGATTTCATCTTTCAAGGTTATCAGCAAACCAAATAAAGAAAGAGGCATTTCTACGCTGTGTACAAGACCTCTTAGTAATGGGGGTGATCCACCCAGTTCTGCGGTCGGAACAAGGGCAAGGGTTTTACTCAAATCTGTTTGTGGTTCCCAAGAAAGAGGGAACCTTCAAACCAATCTTGGACCTAAAAATCTTAAACAAATTCCTAAGAGTTCCATCATTCAAAATGGAAACTATTTGAACCATCCTACCCATGATCCAAGAGGGTCAATACATGACCACAGTAGACTTAAAGGATGCCTACCTTCATATACCGATTCACAAAGATCATTATCGGTACCTAAGATTTGCCTTTCTAAACAGGCATTACCAGTTTGTAGCTCTTCCCTTTGGGTTAGCTACGGCCCCGAGAATTTTTACAAAGGTTCTGGGCTCACTCCTAGCGGTGCTAAGACCGCGAGGCATAGCGGTGGCTCCGTACCTAGACGACATTCTGATACAAGCGTCAAGTTTTCAAATTGCCAAGTCTCATACAGAGATAGTTCTGGCATTTCTGAGGTCGCATGGGTGGAAGGTGAACGTGGAAAAGAGTTCTCTATCACCACTCACAAGAGTCTCCTTCCTAGGGACTCTGATAGATTCTGTAGAAATGAAAATTTACCTGACGGAGGCCAGGTTATCAAAACTTTTAAATGCTTGCCGTGTCCTTCATTCCATTCCACGCCCATCAGTAGCTCAGTGCATGGAAGTAATCGGCTTAATGGTGGCGGCAATGGACATAGTATCATTTGCGCGCCTGCATCTCAGACCTCTGCAGTTATGCATGCTAAGTCAGTGGAATGGGGATTACTCAGATTTGTCCCCTCTACTAAATCTGGATCAAGAGACCAGAGATTCTCTCCTCTGGTGGATTTCTCGGGTACATCTGTCCAAGGGGATGACCTTTCGCAGGCCAGATTGGACAATTGTAACAACAGATGCCAGCCTTCTAGGTTGGGGCGCAGTCTGGAACTCCCTGAAGGCTCAGGGATTATGGACTCAGGAGGAGAAACTCCTCCCAATAAATATTCTGGAGTTAAGAGCAATATTCAATGCTCTTCTAGCTTGGCCTCAGTTAGCAACACTGAGGTTCATCAGATTTCAGTCGGACAACATCACGACTGTGGCTTACATCAACCATCAAGGGGGAACCAGGAGTTCCCTAGCGATGTTAGAAGTCTCAAAGATAATTCGCTGGGCAGAGTCTCACTCTTACCACCTGTCAGCGATCTACATCCCAGGCGTGGAGAACTGGGAGGCGGATTTTCTAAGTCGCCAGACTTTTCATCCGGGGGAGTGGGAACTTCATCCGGAGGTCTTCACTCAACTGATTCATCGTTGGGGCAAACCAGATCTGGATCTCATGGTGTCTCGCCAGAACGCCAAGCTTCCTTGTTACGGATCCAGGTCCAGGGACCCGGGAGCGGCACTGATAGATGCTCTGACAGCCCCTTGGGTCTTCAACATGGCTTATGTGTTTCCATCATTTCTGATACTACCTCGACTGATTGCCAAGATCAAACAGGAAAGAGCATCTGTGATTCTGATAGCGCCTGCGTGGCCACGCAGGACCTGGTATGCAGATCTAGTGGACATGTCGTCCTGTCCACCATGGTCTCTACCTCTGAGGCAGGACCTTCTAATACAAGGTCCTTTCAAACATCCAAATCTCTGAGGCTGACTGCATGGAGATTGAACGCTTGATCCTATCAAAGCCAGGCTTCTCGGAGTCAGTTATTGATACTTTAATACAGGCACGGAAGCCTGTTACCAGAAAAATTTACCATAAGATATGGCGTAAATATTTATATTGGTGCGAATCCAAGGGTTACTCATGGAGTAGGGTTAGGATTCCTAGAATATTGTCCTTTCTACAAGAGGGTTTAGAAAAGGGCTTATCTGCTAGTTCGTTAAAGGGACAGATTTCTGCTCTGTCTATTCTCTTACACAAACGTCTGGCAGAAGTTCCAGACGTCCAAGCTTTTTGTCAGGCTTTGGTTAGGATTAAGCCTGTGTTTAAGACTGTTGCTCCTCCGTGGAGCTTAAACTTGGTTCTTAAAGTTCTTCAAGGGGTTCCGTTTGAACCCCTTCATTCCATTGATATTAAGCTGTTATCTTGGAAAGTTCTGTTTTTGATGGCTATTTCCTCGGCTCGAAGAGTCTCTGAGTTATCGGCCTTACATTGTGATTCTCCTTATCTGATTTTCCATTCAGACAAGGTAGTTCTGCGTACTAAACCTGGGTTTTTACCTAAGGTCGTTTCTAACAGGAATATCAATCAGGAGATTGTTGTTCCATCATTATGTCCTAATCCTTCTTCAAAGAAGGAACGGCTTTTGCATAATCTGGACGTAGTCCGTGCCCTGAAGTTCTATTTACAGGCAACTAAAGATTTTCGTCAAACTTCTTCTCTGTTTGTCGTGTACTCTGGTCAGAGGAGAGGTCAAAAAGCTTCGGCAACCTCTCTCTCCTTTTGGCTTCGTAGCATAATACGTTTAGCCTATGAGACTGCTGGACAGCAGCCCCCTGAAAGAATTACAGCTCATTCCACTAGAGCTGTGGCTTCCACCTGGGCCTTTAAGAATGAGGCCTCTGTTGAACAGATTTGCAAGGCTGCAACTTGGTCTTCGCTTCATACTTTTTCAAAATTTTACAAATTTGACACTTTTGCTTCTTCGGAGGCTGTTTTTGGGAGAAAGGTTCTACAGGCAGTGGTTCCTTCCGTTTAAGTTCCTGCCTTGTCCCTCCCATCATCCGTGTACTTTGGCTTTGGTATTGGTATCCCATAAGTAATGGATGACCCGTGGACTGAATACACTTAACAAGAGAAAACATAATTTATGCTTACCTGATAAATTTATTTCTCTTGTAGTGTATTCAGTCCACGGCCCGCCCTGTCTTTTTAAGGCAGATCTAAATTTTAATTAAAACTCCAGTCACCACTGCACCCTATGGTTTCTCCTTTCTTGTCTTGTTTCGGTGGAATGACTGGATATGACATGTGAGGGGAGGAGCTGTGTAGCAGCTCTGCTTGGGTGATCCTCTTGCAACTTCCTGTTGGGAAGGGGATATATCCAATAAGTAATGGATGACCCGTGGACTGAATACACTACAAGAGAAATAAATTTATCAGGTAAGCATAAATTATGTTATTACTCATTCCCCAGTTTTGCATAACCAACACAGCTATATTAATATATGCTTTACCTCTGTGATTACCTTGTATCTAAGCCTCTGCAGACTGCCCCCCTTATCTCAGTGCTTTTGACAGACATGCAATTTAGCCAATCAGTGCAGACTCCTAAATAACGCCACGGGCGTGAGCACAATGTTATCTATATTATATACATGAACTAGTACTGTCTAACTGTGAAAAACTTTCAAAATGCTCTGAGCTAAGATGCAGTTTTCAACGGTTTAGAAATCAGTTTGAGCCTACCAAGCTTTAGCTTTTCAAAAATACCACTAAGGGAACAAAGCAAATTTAATGATAAAAGTCAATTGGAAAGTTGTTTAAAATTACATGCCCTATCTGAATCATGAAAGTTTCATTTTGACCATAATGCCCCTTTAATTGTAAAGCAATAATTCCCCTGTTAGAGCCAATGAACAGTTCATATACTCCTGGAGCTTTAATTAATTATAGGGCGTCTTAACGCCAAGTATTCCCTCTTGTCCAGAGGTAGAAGGGGTAATCTTATAATTAGCCCATCCTACACAGGATAAGCTAGATTTCCCCAGTATCAGAGACTTTCAAATTTTAGTCCTTTTTCTTCTTTCCTCCTTCTCCTTACTCCCCTCCTTAGGGTTGCAATCAGATGTTTCAGCTTATACTTTTAAATTGCCTTATATATTAGAAAAGAGTTCAGTCATAGAGCCAAGGGGACCTGTGTTAATTTTGTTAAGCTCTAGGCTTTTAAGAAGGGGAAGGGGGGTTAAGTTTGTCACAGGAGCGTCAGAATATTGTCAAAAGTTGCCATCATCATAATTTTCCATTTTATGTGTGGGGGAACTGTCGTGACTCATGCAGCCTTCCCTGCAACTAAGTTGTTAAATTCAGTTAGCCCTGTTGTATGCAGGAGCAGTTCATTTATGTGGTAAAGTTCTCTGTTATATCTCAGTGTATTGGATACCAGCATGTAGTGTGCCCTGAGCCCTACTTATAGCAGGAAATCCTCCTTTTAGAATGTCCCGGATTTAAACACCCAGATGCACCTTTCAATCCAGCATGAGAGTAAAGAGCTTTAAAGTCCTCAGCAAAAGCGATAGTAGCAAGCTTGAAAGAGAAGCAGTGTGGCCAAGCGATAGAAAGTGAGAGAGGCAGTGTTACTTATCTTTGGCTCCTCTCAGGATATGGTTCCCAGCATTCCCTTTCATCAGCTCCTGTTCCCTGTTGTTCTGTTGCAGCAGTATCCGTGTCTTGGTGTTCCCCTTGTCCTAGATGCTTGACGGTGGGTTAAGGCCGGGTTCTTCAAACTTTTTTCCCCAAGACCCAGTGTCATGATACCACATATCTTCGCAACCCTATTTTTATACTTTGTTTGAAAATATTAGTAACTAATATACAACAAGATAGCTGCAATTTTTGCACAGTGACTAATTGTGCGTGTACTCCTGATTGTAGTCAAACTTCAAAGTGTTGTAAAATGTAATAACACACTCATACAACACACACACCATACACACTCGACCCAGTAATGGGTCCCGACAGGTGGTTTGAAGAACCTTGGGTTAAGGCATTTGTCCGGAGCCAGTGCATTGATGGAACAAACACTGTGCCTGTATGGTCCTTCCACCGTGCCCAAATTAGATCCGATTTCTGCTCTCCCTTGATGACTAGGTAAAGGAGGTTGTGTTGGGAGAGGTAGAGATTGAAACTCCTAGTGCAAGTGTCTTCTTATTTGCTTGCTCAATCCACAGCCACTCACAGAGTTTACTCAGCCGGCCCTTCCTTGCTAGGGTTGAATCTCAGCATGGAGCCTGATCGTGCCTAGGGAGACAGACCCTAAAGCTTGGGTGCAGTGTTCCGCTCACGTGACCGCTCCCACCGGAAGTCGGGATTAGTTTGTTAGATTGGTTTCATATAACATACATGGGCCCTGTGTGCCCTTTCAACAGCTAACGGTAGATTTTGCTGCTGGACTCCAAGCGCCTGAGGTAATATTACAGTGGTAAAATTAAATACATCTGGGAATTCTCTATTTTCTGGGAGGCCAATAATTTTTAAATTATTAAGCCTGGAGAGATCTTCTAGATCGCCTAATCTGGTTTGCAAAGAACTAAGTTTTTTTTTACCTGATAGTTCAGTGACTGAACTTGGGAGTTAAGTTAATCCTGCTTCAGAGACCTTTTCTTCAATCTCATTTAATCTATTAGCAAATAATCTGATTTCAGAGGTTAAACTAGAAATGTGAGATTTCACAGATTCAAATTGAGGTAGAAATAAGTCTGATAGTTGACTAACTACTGGTTGAAATTCTAATTTGGAAACTGCAGGTTCATTAGTTGTGTCAAGGCTTGTTTTGGACACACAATTTTTCTTTTCTTTATGCTTGACAGGCATAGTGGGTGAGAAGGGTTTACTGTGTGTGATAAATCTTTCCATGTGCAAAAAAAAAGATAATAGTGCAAAGCTATTGACACAATAAAAATGGTGAATGTGAGACAGTATTGGTTTATGTTTATAGTGCTAGTGGTCTACCTTTTCAGAGTTAGTGTGATTGGATATCAATTGTTACGGAAGTAATGTATTATTTTTTTTTTTTTTATAATAATACAATGTGATGAGTGAAGGATTAGGGGGAATCCCCCCTGTATGTGCCACCCTGTCTGAGTTGTGGAGTGTTAAACCGCCTTTATTCTAGTTCTAAAAGGTGTTTAATAGGTAAAGACAACAGATATAGTTTAAGAGATATTAGATTATCAAGCTAAATATGTCAATTTAACCCCTTACTTTAATGTCTAGAATATAATATTGAGATTTTCCTCCACCGGGGTTAGAGAAAAGTATATTTCAGATACCAGTTTGTAACCAGTGTAACCTGATGTCCTGGAAGAAGACTCAGTCCTGGGTAGGATGGGTTAATAAACCTTCAGGTCTTTATATTAATAACATATCTTGAAGTGGCATCAACTGTTAAGAAGACAAAATGTATAATAACTAACAGAAAGAGAAACAACTGTAAAGAGTCAGGTTTTTCCACACGTCTTACAGAAGTTACCAATAGACCAGATGGAGATATCCAAGGAGGCAAACAGAGAAAAAGTCTCCCAAGTTGATAAAAGTTCTGGAAATCTATCAAGGGGGAATATCTGAATGCCCCAACACAGTCCTCATAGGGTTTTGCTATGTTGAGTCAGGTTAGGGATTTTCAAGGGAGGCCCTTATTACTAATATTAACAGGCAGTTACCTGATTACAGTTAGATTTGAGGCGGGTCAGAAACCAAGGGGATATACTAGGAGATGAGCTACAAGTTTGAATATTTGCGATTGATGGTGGTCTACAATCAACGTAGAAAATCCAGCATGGCACCTTCTATTCGCCCCTACTCGATAAGAGATCCCTTTCTGACCTTGTACCAGCAGGTAAGTATGGAAAGTCCGTAGCCGCCCTGGTACTTCAGCTTGTGAAGTGAGCAGTCCCACGCAGCAATTCACTCACTTAGCTACGGTCGCAGCCCTGGTGAAAAGGCCCATAGACGGCCTGTGTTGGCTTCCTAGGTAGTCCTAAAACGTGGACTGGTGTTCTAGGGTACAGCTCTGTTTCGAACTCTGTACCAGCAACGAACACAGCACCTTGGGTAAGGAGGATAACAAGCTCTCCGAGTAGCACGCTGAGAACCGCGTGCACTGTGTAGCTCTACCCACCGGAAACCGAAAAGCTGTCTTTATTAGTTTTATCTCTGCCTAAGGAACTTCGGAATGCTCTTTTGGTATGACCAATCTTTCCACACCCATAGCAGGTGCTATTTTTAAACCTGCAGGTATTTGCCATGCGGTTTTTGTCATCACATCTATAACATGCTGTCTGTGACCCTTGTCAAGTTAGATATTGTTTATTTAGATGCATACTTGTATGGAAAATATCAACTTTTTTCTTCTTAATCACAAACTGCTTGAGCTGGGGCCTGGGGCAGTTGTGGACCTTTAGTAGCACGTTTTATCACTGTAGCTATATCTATAGCACTCTTCAATGTTAAATCATCCTTTGTTAATAGTCTCTTTTGTACTGTATTGTCCAAGAGTCCAATAACAAACATATCACAAAAGGCAGTGTTTATATAATCCCCTAATCTAAAGGTACTTGCTACAGTAGTTTTTTAAAATTTATAACGTTTTGGTGTGATCATTCTGCAATTGATGGCGTGTATAAAATTTAAAATGTTCGGCTATCTCTACTGGCTTAGGTAGGTAGTGGTCAGATAACAGACAGATCAGGTCAGACAGAGGTTTAGCATTATGTTTATCCAGTGAGAGAATGTCTCTAGCATTCTGCTATCTCTAGTGCTTAGGTAGTGATCAGATAAAAGACAGATCAGGTCAGACAGAGGTTTAGCATTAGGTTTATCTGTGAGAGAATGTCCCTAGTGTTTGGCTATCTCTAGTGACTTAGGTAAGTAGTGGTCAGGTAAAAGACAGATCGGGTCAGACAGAGGTTTACCATTAGGTTTATCTGATGAGAAAATGTCCCTAGCGTTCTGCTATCTCTAGTGCTTAGGTAGTGGTCAGATAACAGACAGATCATGTTAGACAGAGGTTTAGCATTAGGTTTATCTGTGAGAGAATGTCCCTAGCATTCTGCTATCTCTAGTGCTTAGGTAGTGGTCAGATAACAGACAGATCATGTCAGACAGAGGTTTAGCATTAGGTTTATCTGGTTAGAGAATGTCCCAAGCATTCTTATATGTCTAGTGACTTTGGTAGTGGTCAGATAACAGACAAATCAGGTCAGACTGAGACTGAGGTTTAGCATTAGGTTTTGTTGGTATATACTTGGTTACAAAATTATTATTTAGCAGTAATCTCCAGTAAAATGTTGGAGAACTTATCTTAGCAGTTGTCAAACAATAAAATGTATAAACGTAACAATATATTGTTAAAAATCAATATTTATTCCTTAGTTCTTGATTAGTTAGCTTTATAGACACCTTGAATTATATTTATGTAGAAACTAGATTATGAACCAATTATTCACGCTTATTCTGTTACAATTATTCTACACAGAACAGATCATAAAATGTACCTCTAAAAATTAACCTTACTCACAATGAATCGTATTAAAATATCACAATAAAAACACCAGAATATGGACCGTTAACTTAACAGTGTTTAGTTAAACAATATAACAAGCAATTTCACACAAATCTTACTAAATATTAATAAATTTAAGGTAACTTCCAGATAAGTATAATTAAACTATTTAGTCCACAAATGGTTCTATATAACTTCAATTAAAACACCAACAATTGTATATATTATTAATGCAACAGCCAATTTATATGCCAATATGTCTGGCCTGGAATAACCTCTTATTCAGCCACAATAAAATAAATTCTAAAGGCCTTTGAAAAAGCGTTAAACCGGTCTTGCGCTTCCTGTTGGAGGCGGGGCATGCAGGTAGCTGCAGGTGCGGTGGAAGCTCCACGCCTCTGTGTGAGGCCTAATTCACCACCAACATATGCCTTTGTTTCCCTTGGCCACGCTCAGGCCTGGGTATTAGGATTTCGATCTGGCATGGGAAGTTAATGTTTGCAGCCTAGGAGTGCACGTTGGCTGGTGCACACCATTTCTACATGGTTTTTTTAACGTTGGAACAAGACGCCCTCAGACAAGCCTCCTAACTATATTCAGGACTTTATATCGATGGCTGCCTGTTTCTCCATTTATTGCACCTGCCACTTAAATCTTACCTACTAAAGATACATTTGGGCTCATTCTTACAAGTGTTGCAGTGCTGCTTTTTGAATAAACTAACTGTACCCCAGAGCATGCCAAACTGAGCTGCGGCTTTAATACTCACCTGGTTGTGAATTTTCTATACTTGAGCGACAGCCCTTTTGTTTCCTGACAGGTTCCGACCTGTACACCTAAAAGCACAGGCTCCGTGGGCCCACCTGGAAAGCTCAGCATTGCAGACGGCAGAGTCCCTCTCCCTGGTCGAGAGTAGCAGTATCGAGTTGGCCGCAAGAAGTCTGATACATTTGGGTTCATTCTTTTGCAGTGCTGCTTCTTGAATAAATTAATTGTACCCTAGAGCACGCCAAACTGAGCTGCGGCTTTAATACTCACCTGGTTGAGAATTTGCTATACTTGAACGACAGCCCTTTTGTTTCCTGACAGGTTCCGACCTGTACACCGAAAAGCATAGGCTCCGTGGGCCCACTTGGAAAGCCCAGCATTGCAGGCGGCAGAGTCTCTCTCCCTGGTTGAGAGTAGTAGTGTCGAGTTGGCCGCAAGAAGTCTGAGCCCCCTGGGTGGGCATACAGCCAAAGTAACCTCACCTCTCCCAGCGTAAGGCGTTGAGGGTGTTACCGCACAGCGGTCCTGGCTGCTGCTTGGTCAGGGCTTCCTTCGCCTACGGGCTGCACACAAGCGGAAGAAGTTTGGCTGGGGTGACCAATTGGACTGTTGTTTGCTTCGATGCAGGCGGGCTGTTCCGCCGCGCAATCTTTTTTTCTCTCTTCTGGTCGCATCCAAAGGGTCTACTCCTCCGGCAGCCTACAGACTGGGGAGAACAAATAGGCAAAGTACCTGATGTGACTTTAGGCACCTGTGGTGAGGTATTGTATCCTGGTCTGTTTGTTTTCGCCCCGTTGGGAATAAAAGTACTCTAAACTTGCTTACCTTAGCAATACAGTTTGCCTAGGTGCTTTGTGTACTGCGGTGCACGGAGCATCGGTCTATTTGTTTGGATTTTCTGAGCGAGCTGATAGCTCCAGCTGACTGGGCAAGTTGCTGCTGTGGCAGTGAAGACGATGTTCTGGATTGATATTTGGTCTGAACAAACTGAATGTGGTGTCTGAGTGTGTGGAAATCACAACCCCCCTCTATGTTTTCATTCTATTTTTTGTGTCCCTCATAAGTATAAAAAATCTCTCTCTATACAGGTGCTGAGAGAAGGGTCCTGCACCCCTGAGGGTGAGATTACGGGAAATAGTATATGTTTAAGAATTTTGCCACAGATTTTTACTAGGTGTTAAAGCACAGTGGCTTGATTATACAGAAACCTCTTCCTGATATTTAGCATTTGAAGAGATTATAAAGTCTGTTATCTACATGTTGTAGCTAAATGATATAGAATGGGCACCATGTCATATCTGTTAAATTTAAAATATCAGTCTCTCTGGTGAACACTATCTTTAAACCAATAGTGTTGAATTTAGAGATATTGAAGTCTATCTTTGTTGAATTAATCCTTTTAGCGTTCTATCATTGTATTCGTATATACTTAATCTATCTTGGCTAATTCCTTGCTGGGTTCTTATATATTAAGAAAATATTTATCTATATACACCTAATTATATTTATCTATCTATCTTAAAGCACTGTGTTACAAGGTTTAACTTCATGCCGCAATACACATTAGAAGTGGTTTAAAAGTTGGGAACATTTTTTAGAAAGCGTCACACCTTAGATAAAGTTAAATCCCAGGGAATTTAAGTTTTAGAATGGATACTTGAAGTAAAAGCACTTCATCACTTTTGGAGCACATATTGTTATATTTTGTTGCGAGTTTACTAACACAATAGAAAAGTTAGCACTTTAAATTTTTTCTTCTTTTTTGTTTATTTCTTTTCTATTCCTTTTTAAATTAATCGTACTTCTCGCATACTATAGGAGGTTTTGCACAAAGTATATTATTTGCATATAGGCGGCTTGGGCATTATAAGTTTTTTGAGAATTCTGACTGGTTCCCTATATCTCTAAGACACATAGATAATATCTGTTACATTACAGACAATTAGTAGCCACGTCCTGTTCATGGACAATTATATGCATCAAAGGAGTTCTCCCTCCAATATGCCCCCTAAAGCAAGGGAAAAAAAAGGGAGCAGCAGGAATCTGGACTCTAGTATTGTTTCCCCTCTGGAAAAAAGTGTCTCTAATCCTTCTCCCAATAATTTGATAGAATTTGCAGCTGAAGTGGCAAAAATTCTGACACCCCAATTTGATATGATCAAACAGGAGATCAGAAATGAGATATCAAACCTTACTTTAGAGGTCAGGCAGTTCTCATCAAGACTAGATGAAATTGAGAATCGGATCTTGGATCTGGAAGACAGATTCAATGTAATTGATCCAACAATGGATACTCATAGTAAAATTATTTCTTCTTTGCAAGCCAAGATCGAGGATCTTGAGAACCGATCAAGACGTAACAATCTCAAAGTGATCGGTCTCCCCGAATCCCCAGAGTTCCAAGATCTAATGAATTTTGTCATCACTACATTACCACAAGCCCTGCAGATTCCGGCTCCTGCAGCTCCCTTTCGGATTGAAAGGGTACATAGGATAGGTCAACGACGTGAACACAGTGAGGCCTTGAGACCCAGGCCAGTAATTTTTAAATTTGTGAATTTTCAAGACAAATTATTATATCTCAAACATTATAGGAAATGTAGCCCTCTTTCCTTAGGCTCTCATAAATTACTAATGTTTCAAGATTTCTCCTCGGAAACATTATCCAAGAGAAGAGATATGTCTTTTTTTATGGGAGACTGCAGAAAGAAAACTACAACATCAGGTTGATTTACCCTGCAAAGTTAATTGTGCAGAAAGATGGTACTACACATACACTTAATAATGTTATGGAGGCTGAGACTTTTTGTAGGGAAGCAGGGGTACCATGATTGCGCACCCAACTTCATTAGGTAGATGCTCTTTGAGCGCAGAAGTAGAATATCTAGGCACCAAGAGATATGCAATTGATAAATATGGTATTTAAAAATTCGAAATATTTTAGTTGCAGAAATGGTGTTTTTTGTTTTTTTGTGGGGGGGGGGGGGGGTTGTGGGAGTTGTATTGTGTTTCCTTTTTTTTTTCCTCCTCTCTCCCGCTCCTTCTCTCCCTCTTTGCCCCTCCTCGATTGCTGTCTTCTGGGGCGTGGTCCCTTGATTTCCCTTGAGAGGGGATATTTATACAGATTACTCTCTTCTGTATGTTTGGTCGCTAAGATGAATAGTGTCGATGGCGTACAGCCTTAACCTATTATCTTGGAATGTAGGGGGTATTAATTCACCAATCAAAAGAAAAGCTATAATAAAACATCTGGGGAAATTTAACCCCGATATAGTTCTTTTATAGGAGCTACATCTTAATGCTATCGAGATACCGAAACTCAAATCTAAGTGGGTGGGGGAAGTGGTGGCGGCTCCATTTTCCTCGAGGAAGAGGGGGGGTCGCAATTCTATTAAATCGGAAATTAGATTATCAATTAATCAATACTGAATTGGATCCTGAAGGTAGATTTCTAATATTGGAACTGGAAGTTAAAAATATTAAATATATACTTTGTAACATATACGGACCCAATCAAATCGATCATAAATTTTGGTCAGCCCTTTCCGTAAAGCTACATAGATTTATAGGGTTAAATTTAATCATTGCTGGAGATCTTAACCTACTAGCAGACCCCTTTCTGGACAATTCTAATAAAAGGGTGTTAAATAGTAGAGGCAGAAAAGTGTGGATCTTTCAGAAACTTTGTTCCCATTTGGGTTTGGTTGATTTATGGCGGGTACAGAATCCAGATGTTCGTACATATACGTGTGTATCACATGTTCAACGTTCATTCTCCCGGCTTGATTATTTCCTGGTATCAGGCAAACAAAATTATCTAAAGAACAAAGAGAGTACTTTAGTTAAACCACAGTTGCTGAGATTAAAAATGAGTTTTGTAGCTCAGGAGTAACTGGTAAACACAAGTGCTACTTTTAAGCGAAGTGTGTCCCACAATAACTACTGAGCAATTTGATATATGGTTAATTTAAGCTAATAAACCCTGATACTGCCACATGTGAGTAATCACTGAAAATTGCAGCAAGGTCTTTAACTCAGAAACCAAAGTGCAGCAACAAATAAAAAGAACTGCAGTATGTAAAGAGGAACATAATCATAGGGTGCTAATGAGGATAATGATGCCTGCAAGTGTACTGAAGTGGCACATAGATAATATGCAATAAAGAAAGCAAGATAAGCAAACTGTAAAACAATATTCAGAACCAAGCAATCAAGTTGATTTATGGAATGAGAGTATCCGGTTTTAAAGTCACTTAGAAACTGATTAGAATTATCACAGTAGGTGGAGGTACCTGTAGAGAAGCCGGGAGGCTGTAATATTAGTACAGAGGTTCTTGAAGTCCGGTTTGCGGTTATCCGTGAAATGGGGAGCTGATGTGTAGCCGGTCGGTCCGTTTGGTTGGCGTGTGACGTCACCGCGTAGGAATCCAATAGATCCGGCCGGAATGATGTTAACTGTAGCAGCTCCTAGCAGCTTAGCGTAACAAGCACACAGGCTTAACAGGATTGCAGAGTAAGCTTAGGAGTGAGTAACAATTTCAATACCAAGCAATGATCTAAAGGGCTGATGGTCTTTTATAGGGAACAGGAAGTGAATGTAAAGTTGTCTTAAAGGTACAGTGGTTAGATGGCACTAAAGAAAAGAGAGTCCTGCGCACAATCCTGACAGAATCCCCCCTTCAAGGAGCAACTCCGGGGCTCAAGGACTGGGACGGTCAGGGTTCCGTCGATGGAACAGGTTAACCAGTCTAGGAGCGGAGATGTTACTTGCAGGCTCCCAAGAATCATCATCTGGTGTATAACCCTTCCATCGAATCAGATATTGGAGATTACCACGATGAAGTCTTGAGTCAAGGATGGAATGTACCTCATACTCCGTGTTAGGGTCCACTACTACGTCTGGGATGAAATCAACGGAGGCAGAGTTCCTGAGAGCTCTATAGGGTTTTAAGAGAGAGACATGGAAGGTAGGATGTACCTTCATAGACTCAGGTAATTTAAGACGAAGAGCATTAGGATTGATGACGTGTGTCACAGGATAAGGTCCGATAAATAGTGGAGTAAATTTCCGACAAGGAGTATTCAACTTTAGGTTTCTGGTAGACAACCAGACTAAGTCACCAATTGAGTAAGGTGGAGAAGGCAATCTTTTCCTGTCGTAATAATATTTCTGAGATCTTTTCGCATCCTCGATTGCTGCTTTAACAGTTGTGAAATTGGAGGCAATAAGATTTGAGAGATCAGAAATGTTAGGCGAATTACTTTGGTTGTCTGGAAGTATCTGAAATCTGGGATGGAAACCGTAGTTCACGTAGAATGGAGTTTGTTTGGTGCTAGAGTGAATAGTGTTATTAAAGCAGAATTCTGCGTAAGGAAGATGGTCAGACCAATGAAGTGGTTGTGAGGAGCAATAAGTTCTAAGGAATTGCTCAAGCCATTGGTTTGACCTTTCTGTCTGGCCGTTGGTCTGAGGATGATAAGCAGTGCTGAGGCGTTTGTCGATGGAGAAGGCCTTGCAGAATTCACTCCAGAGTTTGCTAGTGAATTGGGATCCTCGGTCAGTAAGCATGGTGTTTGGGAGACCATGATGTTTAAAGACGTGAGAGATGAGTAGTTGAATGGTTTCGGAGGCAGAAGGGAGTTTATGGTACGGAATGAAATGTGACATCTTGCTAAAAAGATCAACTACAACAAGAATGGTTGTATTGTTTTTTGATTTTGGGAGATCTACGATAAAATCTAGACCTATCTCTAGCCAAGGTCTACTGGGAGTAGGTAGCGGAGTCAAAAGTCCATAAGGTGGATGTTTAGCTTTTTTGGAGATAGTACAATCTGCACAGGTGAGGACATATTTTTTAACATCCTGACTGATTCCTGGCCACCAGTAAGTACGTGTGACAAGTTCCTGTGTTTTCTTAATACCTGGGTGTCCTGCGAATAAGGAATCATGTGAGGATTGGAGTACAATCTGTCTGAGAGTAGGGGGAATGTACAATTTGTCCCGAAAGTAGAAGAAGCCGTCAGGTTTTTTCTGTAACTGGGAAATTGGTTTTGATGTATCCATTGTTTGTTCACGGGAGAGATGAGAGTTAGTATCAATAATAAAAGATACAAAGTTCTCGAGAGGAATAACAGTGTTTCTGGGAGCCTCAGATCGGATGTGCATTGGTAATCTTGATAAGGCATCAGCCTTATGGTTTTTGTTTGCTGGTCGGTAGACAATCTGGTAGTTAAACCTAGAGAAGAAAAGGTTCCAGCGTACCTGTCTCGCTGAGAGTGTTCTGGTGGTTTTCAGGTATTGTAGGTTCCTATGATCCGTGTATATGACTGTGGGGAACGAGGTGCCTTCCAGTAGGTGACGCCAATGCTCCAACGACATTTTAATGGCGAGAAGCTCCTTATCTCCAATCGGGTAGTTTTGTTCCGAATTGGATAGACTGCGAGAGAAGAAGGCTACAGGGTGTAGAGGTTGATTGATGCCTGTTCGTTGGGAGAGAACTGCTCCTACGGCTATGTCCGAAGCATCCACCTCTAATACATAAGGCAAGTCAGGATTAGGAAACCTCAAAATCGGTGCAGTTGTAAACCGACGTTTAAGCATATCAAAAACCTTTTGTTTGTCATCATTCCATATAAAGGGTGTGTTATTTTTTGTTAATGAAGTTAAAGGTTTTGATATGTTTGAGAAGTTCTTTATAAATTTGCGGTAAAAATTCGCAAAACCGAGGAACCTTTGCACATCTTTTTTGTTTTTGGGAGGAGGCCAATCAAGAATGGCCTGAATCTTAGATTCCTCCATGTGGATTCCAGTGGATGTTATTACATAACCTAAGAAGTTTATGCTTTGTGTATTAAAGATGCATTTCTCAGGTTTAGCATAGAGGAAGTTACTTCTCAATCTAGATAGTACCTGTCTAACGTGTAGAATGTGTTCAGATAGAGTTTTTGAATAAATCAAGATGTCATCCAGATAAATGACAAGGAAAACATCTAGGAAATCTCTGAAAAGATCATTGATTAAATGCTGAAACGTGGCCGGGGCATTACATAGCCCGAATGGCATCACGGTATATTCGTACAGGCCGTAGCGTGTACGAAAAGCCGTGAGCCACTCATCACCACTTCTTACACGAATTAGGTTATAAGCTCCCCTTAAATCTAATTTGGTGAAATATTTAGCCCCTTCTAATCTTTCGATCAGTTCGGGGATTAGAGGTAAGGGGTACCGATTTTTTATTGTTACTTTATTTAGCTGTCTGTAGTCTACTATAGGGCGTAGAGAACCGTCTTTGTTTTTAACAAAAAATATGCCAGCTCCCGCTGGTGAAGTGGAGGGCCGAATGAATCCCTTTCTCAAATTTTCCTCAAGATAAGCTTTTAGATGAGTAAGTTCGGGATTGGAAAGGGGGAATATATGCCCATAGGGTATCTCAGCTCCTGGTACTAACTCAATAGGGCAGTCATATTTCCTGTGGGGAGGTAAATTCTCTGATTCAGTTTTACTGAATACATCAGCAAAATCCCAATACTCTTCAGGTAGTTGTATATCAGACTGTATAGGAGAAGCGAGCATGATGTTCATTGGAAAACATGTAGTATTGCAATAGTTGGAGTTAAAAGTGACAGCCATGTTTGACCAATTAATATGTGGGTTATGTAGAGATAACCAGTTTAGGCCCAAAATGACTGGAGATACAGGTGAGGCTATGACATCGAATGATAAGTACTCCCTATGATGTTCAGGGGTTACCACCAACAGTGGTATTTTTGATATTCTACTAACCCTGAAGATATGGGCCTTCCATCTATACCCCTCAATAAAACAGGACATTTCTTGTGCATAAGTGGAATTTTATTAACAAGTGTATAGTCCTTATCTATGTAAGAGGCTGTAGCTCCCGAATCAATTATTGCGGGTACGTTGAGGCGATGATGATCCCACTGAAAAGAAATTGAGAGTTTACAGTAGAACGTTTTTGTATCATAGGTACTGCAACACACAGTAGAATTACTTGACTCACCCTTAATTTTCAGCAGGGCTGGACAGTCCTTAACAGAGTGTTCATCTGATGCACAATAGAGACACAGGTTATTCTCTCTTCGTCTGATCTTTTCTTGGGGGCTTAGAGGGCCTTTGAGGAATCCAATCTCCATTGGTTCAATGTTTGATTTGTTAGAGGAAGTTGTTGGAGTACTACTAGTAGTTTTCTTTGTGTAAGTTTCAGGGTATGCTCTTTCATGTTGTCTTTCCCTTAACCTTCTATCAATAGTAATACTGAGCTTAATTAACTCCTCTAAAGTGGGAGGAATCTCCGTGCGGGACAACTCATCTTTAACGGTGTCTGAAAGACCCAGACGGAACTGATTCCTCAAAGATAAATTGTTCCACTCGGAATCTTTCGCCCACCTCTTGAAATCTGTGATGTAGTCTTCGACTACCCTTTTCTTTTGTTTCAAAGCTCTGAGTGCGGTCTCTGCAGTTTGCTGTTTAAAGGGGTCCTCATACAGTTGACCCATAGCTAGGAGGAATTGATCCAATGAGTTGAGTATAGTCTCATTGGTCTCAAAAAAACTATTAGCCCAGCTACGTGGTTCCCCTCTAAGGAAAGAAATGATAGTTAAAACTCTAATCCTATCATTAGGGTATGACTGAGGTTTTAATGTAAACAGCAGGAGACATGCGTTCTTAAAATCTCTATAGTGTGCCCTGTCTCCATAGAATTTTTCTGGCAGGCTAACCTGTGGCTCAGGTGTATGTATTTTAGTTTCAAGATAATCCTTAATATAGGCTTTAAGTGCAACATTCTCAGCCTTTAGGGTATTAAGGCCATCAGCCAGTAAATCTACTTTTTGATTTAATGTTTGAATTTGTGTAGTCATCTCAGCTGGGTCCATATTAGGATGGGCTTGGTATTCTATCAGGCAAACAAAATTATCTAAAGAACAAAGAGAGTACTTTAGTTAAACCACAGCTGCTGAGATTAAAAATGAGTTTTGTAGCTCAGGAGTAACTGGTAAACACAAGTGCTACTTTTAAGCGAAGTGTGTCCCACAATAACTACTGAGCAATTTGATATATGGTTAATTTAAGCTAATAAACCCTGATACTGCCACATGTGAGTAATCACTGAAAATTGCAGCAAGGTCTTTAACTCAGAAACCAAAGTGCAGCAACAAATAAAAAGAACTGCAGTATGTAAAGAGGAACATAATCATAGGGTGCTAATGAGGATAATGATGCCTGCAAGTGTACTGAAGTGGCACATAGATAATATGCAATAAAGAAAGCAAGATAAGCAAACTGTAAAACAATATTCAGAACCAAGCAATCAAGTTGATTTATGGAATGAGAGTATCCGGTTTTAAAGTCACTTAGAAACTGATTAGAATTATCACAGTAGGTGGAGGTACCTGTAGAGAAGCCGGGAGGCTGTAATATTAGTACAGAGGTTCTTGAAGTCCGGTTTGCGGTTATCCGTGAAATGGGGAGCTGATGTGTAGCCGGTCGATCCGTTTGGTTGGCGTGTGACGTCACCGCGTAGGAATCCAATAGATCCGGCCGGAATGATGTTAACTGTAGCAGCTCCTAGCAGCTTAGCGTAACAAGCACACAGGCTTAACAGGATTGCAGAGTAAGCTTAGGAGTGAGTAACAATTTCAATACCAAGCAATGATCTAAAGGGCTGATGGTCTTTTATAGGGAACAGGAAGTGAATGTAAAGTTGTCTTAAAGGTACAGTGGTTAGATGGCACTAAAGAAAAGAGAGTCCTGCGCACAATCCTGACACCTGGTATCCGAAACAATGCTAGCCCGGAATTGGGCCACTAGAATTGAAGTCTTGGTCATTTCTGACCATGCCATTATAGCATTGAACTTTGCTTCGGGCCATAAGCGGTCTGGTAAGAACTATATTTTTTTCCCTAGATATCTGTGTAATAACATCAAATTTCAGAACCATCTACGTTTGAAGTGGACAGAATATCTTAATAATAATGGTAATTATATAGATAAAATTGAGACATTCTGGGAAGCCTCTAAGGCCGTTTTACGTGGAGAGATTAAATCTTACACACTCTATTGGACAAAAAATTGTAGTTTAGTGGCTAGACAACTAGCCAACCGGGTTAAGAATACATATAGAGCCTATATTATTAGGCACACTAGAGAATGCTGGGAGGCTTATATTACAGCAAAGACACTCCGAGATACACATATGAAGCAGATTAGTGCCCAGGAAGAACTTAGAATGAAAGCAAGATACGGGGGTTTTACAGGTAGATCGGCGAAGTTTTTAGCGAGGTTAGCTAAATCCTCTCCCAGATGCGCAATTACTTCCATCAAGCAAGGAACTAGGAGATATACGAGGCACGCCGATATAGAAAAAGTATTCTTTGAATTCTTTCAAGATTTATATAGACAAGACCCCTCTAAGCCAGATAAGAAAGAGGCATTTTGGGGAAAGATTAAAGTACCACGTTTATCCATAGAGGCCAGAGACGCTATTAACGCGCCCATCACTGAAGAGGAAATAATATGGGCAATTAAGAATGCGAAACCCAACAAAGCTGCCGGTCCAGACGCTCTCCCTATTGAATATTACAGAATCCTACAACCCCAGGTGATGCCTATATTAATTAAGCTATTTAATTTTTATTTTTCAGAGAACACGAGATGCTCTGCCTCCTTTCTATCTGCGAATATTTCATTGATCCTAAAAAAGGGTAAAGATCCCGAGTTACCAAACTCCTTCAGACCTATTTCGGTCTTAAATACCGACTATAAGCTGCTCGCATCTATCATATCCTCGCGTCTGAAACCCCACATGGGCGATTTAGTCCATGAGAATCAATCCGGTTTTATACCCGGACGTAATCCTGTAAGGAATACGAGAAAACTATTAATACTGATTGAATCCTTCTGGAATAAGTACAAGTCTATGGAACCTTACGAAAGTATAGATAAGGCTATCTTAACGATCGATGCGGATCCTTTAACAACTACATACGCTTAATTTATAGTACTCCTTCTTCCGCGGTGATTATCAACAACACATCTACTCAACGATTTGATTTATTTAGAGGGACTAGACATGGCTGCCCACTTTCCCCCTTCTTGTTTAATCTGAGTGTATAGCCCCTGGCTATCCGATTACGGCAAGAACTTGATGGGATTTCATTGGCGGGTGAGAAGTTGGTCCTTCTCTACGCGGATGATCTCCTACTTTTTCTATCTAACCTGAAGGTTTCTTTACCTATTCTACAGAGCATCTCCCAAGAGTTTGGGGAAATCTCCGGGTTTAAGATCAATACTTCTAAATCAGAAATAATGTGGATATATAAAAACCCCTCACTGTATGTGAATCATCCTTTTCGAGAGGTTCCCCAAATTACATATCTTGGTTTACGATTATCCAGAAACTCGGAAGAGTGGTATAGTTTAAATTATAGGACGGCGATGGACTCTTGCAAGAAAAAGCTGGAGGAATGGGCCATGTTACCGATTTCGTTAACCGCTCGGGTGACTTTGATAAAATCAGTAATTTTTCCAAAACTCCTCTATATTCTGCAAAACATTCCTTGATTCTTGCATAAAAAAGATATCACTATATATAACTAGTGATGTCGCGAACCTAAAATTTTCGGTTCGTGAACCGCGGACTCGAACTTCCGGTATTGTTCGCGAACGCGCGAACCGCGCGAACCGCCATTGAATTCAATAGGCAGGCGAACTTTAAAACCTACAAGGACTCTTTCTGGCCACAATAGTGATGGAAAAGTTGTTTCAAGGGTACTAACACCTGGACTGTTGCATGCTGGAGGGGGATCCCTGGCAAAACTCCCATGGAAAATTACATAGTTGATGCAGAGTCTGCTTTTAAGCCATAATGGGTCTAAATCAACTAACATTCCCAAAGTGGCTGTCTCAAAACATCCCGGACAGAAGATAGATTGATAGTGATAGATAGGATAGATAGATATACATAGATTGATAGTTAGATAGAATCGATAGAAGAGAAATAGATAGATTTGTTAGATATATAATTACCCTAATAAATTCTAATAATCAAACATGCGTTCTTGGACCCAACTAGCTTGTGTCAATTAGTACTTTTCTTAGCACTTTAATCCCTGTTCCCCCCCCCTATCGGGGGAGTTCTATATGGCCTGCTCTTGGTCTGCGACCCATGGTAACTATGTTGTGTTAATTAGTAATGTCCTTCGCATTTTAATAGCTGTTACTCATACTCACCCTATCGGTGGAGGTCTATATGGCCTGCATGATTACCCTTACAAAATATAACAACCAAACATATGTTCTGGGACCCATGGTAAGTAGGTTGTGTTATGTAGTACTGTTCTTTGCATTTTCATACCTGTTACAACACCAAATGGTGGCAGGTCTATCTGTCCTTCATGATTAGCTGCACCCAAACCCAAAAAAAAGCCGAGTGGTCTTAGACTAACACCCATGGCTAACTCTGTTGTTTCAATTAGTACTATTCTTAGCACTTTCATCCCTGTTACGGGCGGTCTACATGGCCATTATGATTAGCCGAACAAAATACTACAATCCAACCTTTGCTCAGTCTTCATAGGCCCTTCATTGTCTGTATTTTGATAGTACAGTTCTTATTATTTTTATAGCTGATACAACACCAAATGTTGTCAGCTCTATATGGCCTGCATGATTAGCTGCACCCAATACAAAAATAAATCCAAGCGGTCTTGGATTAACACCCATGGCTAACTCTGTTGTTTCAAGTAGTACTATTCTTAGCACTTTCATCTCATCATCCCTGTTACTTCCAGGACTCTCGGTGGTGGTGGTCTACATGGCCATCATGATAAGCCTAACCAAATACTACAATCCAACCTTGGCTCAGTCTTCCTAAGGCCCTTCATTGGCTGTATTTTGGTAGTACTGTTCTTATTACTACATGGTGGTCTACATGGCCATCATGATTAGCCTAACCAAATACTACAATCCAACCTTGGCTCAGTCTTCCTAAGGCCCTTCATTGGCTGTATTTTGGTAGTACTGTTCTTATTAGTTTAATAGCTGATACGACACCGAATGTTGTCAGCTCTATATGGCCTGCATGAATAGCCGCACCCAAAGCCAAAAAAAAGCCAAGCGGTTTTGCACTAACACCCATGGCTAACTCTGTTGTTTCAAGTTCTACTATTCTTAGCTCTTTCATCTCATCATCCCTGTTACTTCCAGGACTCTCGGTGGTGGTGGTCTACATGGCCATCATGGTTAGCCTAACCAAACACTACAATCCAACCTTGGCCCAGTCTTCCTAAGGCCCTTCATTGGCTGTATTTTGGTAGTACTGTTCTTATTAGTTTAATAGCTGATACGACACCGAATGTTGTCAGCTCTATATGGTCTGCATGAATAGCCGCACCCGAAGCCAAAAAAAAGCCAAGCGGTTTTGCACTAACACCCATGGCTAACTCTGTTGTTTCAAGTTCTACTATTCTTAGCTCTTTCATCTCATCATCCCTGTTACTTCCAGGACTCTCGGTGGTGGTGGTCTACATGGCCATCATGATTAGCCTAACCAAATACTACAATCCAACCTTGGCCCAGTCTTCCTAAGGCCCTTCATTGGCTGTATTTTGGTAGTATTGTTCTTATTAGTTTAATAGCTGATACGACACAGAATGTTGTCAGCTCTATATGGCCTGCATGAATAGCCGCACCCAAAGCCAAAAAAAACCCAAGCGGTTTTGCACTAACACCCATGGCTAACTCTGTTGTTTCAAGTTCTACTATTCTTAGCTCTTTCATCTCATCATCCCTGTTACTTCCAGGACTCTCGGTGGTGGTGGTCTACATGGCCATCATGATTAGCCTAACCAAATACTACAATCCAACCTTGGCCCAGTCTTCCTAAGGCCCTTCATTGGCTGTATTTTGGTAGTACTGTTCTTATTAGTTTAATAGCTGATACGACACCGAATGTTGTCAGCTCTATATGGCCTGCATGAATAGCCGCACCCAAAGCCAAAAAAAAGCCAAGCGGTTTTGCACTAACACCCATGGCTAACTCTGTTGTTTCAAGTTCTACTATTCTTAGCTCTTTCATCTCATCATCCCTGTTACTTCCAGGACTCTCGGTGGTGGTGGTCTACATGGCCATCATGATTAGCCTAACCAAATACTACAATTCAACCTTGGCTCAGTCTTCCTAAGGCCCTTCATTGGCTGTATTTTGGTAGTACTGTCATCCTTTTGAATAAAAGATTACAGTAAAGGCATTGATTTTAGAAACCCACAGATCATTATTTGCAACCGTGAATTTAGAAAAAAAAATTGATTACACACCCGTCACACTTATTTATGCTCAGGCCTTTTTAATACGAGGGTCCCGGAGCCTCAACCGAAACAACAGCATGAAAGAGGAGATATGTCATCCTTTTGAATAAAAGATTACAGGAAAAGGCATTGATTTAGAAACCCACAGATCATTATTTGCAACCGTGAAATTAGAAAAAAACATTGATTACACAGCCGTGACACTTATTTATGCTCAGGCCTTTTTAATACGAGGGTCCCGGAGCCTCAACCGAAACAACAGCATGAAAGAGGAGATATGTCATCCTTTTGAATAAAAGATTACAGTAAAGGCATTGATTTTAGAAACCCACAGATCATTATTTGCAACCGTGAATTTAGAAAAAAAAAATTGATTACACACCCGTGACACTTATTTATGCTCAGGCCTTTTTAATACGAGGGTCCCGGAGCCTCAACCGAAACAACAGCATGAAAGAGGAGATATGTCATCCTTTTGAATAAAAGATTACAGTAAAGGCATTGATTTTAGAAACCCACAGATCATTATTTGCAACCGTGAAATTAGAAAAAAACATTGATTACACAGCCGTGACACTTATTTATGCTCAGGCCTTTTTAATAAGAGGGTCCTGGAGCCTCAACCGAAACAACAGCATGAAAGAGGAGATATGTCATCCTTTTGAATAAAAGATTACAGTAAAGGCATTGATTTTAGAAACCCAAAAGATCATTATTTGCAACCGTGAATTTAGAAAAAAAAATTGATTACACAGCCGTGACACTTATTTATGCTCAGGCCTTTTTAATACGAGGGTCCCGGAGCCTCAACCGAAACAACAGCATGAAAGAGGAGATATGTCATCCTTTTGAATAAAAGATTACAGTAAAGGCATTGATTTTAGAAACCCACAGATCATTATTTGCAACCGTGAAATTAGAAAAAAACATTGATTACACAGCCGTGACACTTATTTATGCTCAGGCCTTTTTAATACGAGGGTCCCGGAGCCTCAACCGAAACAACAGCATGAAAGAGGAGATATGTCATCCTTTTGAATAAAAGATTACAGGAAAGGCATTGATTTTAGAAACCCACAGATCATTATTTGCAACCGTGAAATTAGAAAAAAACATTGATTGCACAGCCGTGACACTTATTTATGCTCAGGCCTTTTTAATAAGAGGGTCCCGGAGCCTCAACCGAAACAACAGCATGAAAGAGGAGATATGTCATACTTTTGAATAAAAGATTACAGTAAAGGCATTGATTTTAGAAACCCACAGATCATTATTTGCAACTGTGAATTTAGAAAAAAACATTGATTACACAGCCGTGACACTTATTTATGCTCAGGCCTTTTTAATACGAGGGTCCCGGAGCCTCAACCGAAACAACAGCATGAAAGAGGAGATATGTCATCCTTTTGAATAAAAGATTACAGGAAAGGCATTGATTTGAGAAACCCACAGATCATTATTTGCAACCGTGAATTTAGAAAAAAAAATTGATTACACACACGTGACACTTATTTATGCTCAGGCCTTTTTAATACGAGGGTCCCGGAGCCTCAACCGAAACAACAGCATGAAAGAGGAGATATGTCATACTTTTGAATAAAAGATTACAGGAAAGGCATTGATTTTAGAAACCCACAGATCATTTATATGACCCGTGTAATATAAAAAAACATTCATTTGACACCGGTTACACTTATTTATCCTCAGGCCTTGTTAATACGAGGGTCCCGGAGCCGCAACTGAAACAACAGCATGAAAGAGGACATATGTCAATCTTTTTGAATTATAGATTACAGGAAAGGCATTGATTTTAGAAACACTGAGATAATTACTTGCAACCGGGAAATAAAAAAAAAAACATTGAACAGACACCCAGTACACTTTATTATCCATAGGCCTTTTCAGCAGAGGCTCCAGGACCCTCAACAAAAACAAGAGCAGGGAGCTGGCATAGGAGTACAATGGAGTGTGACAATAATAATCTGAAGGTGAAGATTGCATAGTTGTGGCATTTTAATTTTGTTATCGTGGGAACTTAGTACTTGCAATGACCTTGCTCTGGTGAATCCATATCGCAAATGTGTTATTTAAGGCACTGTTTGTCTATTTTTTTGAATATCAGCATTTGGTAAATGAAGCTCAACTTAAGGCTGGTGAGAAACGACCTTTCTTCTGGCTGTTTGCAAATGTTGTGGCTCTGGACAAACATGTGAATAAGGGGCCATCAGCCATATTCTGCACGCAACCCCTTTGATGATTGACGATAAACATGTGTCACCTGCAAGCAGAGCTCGTTACTTCTGTCTAAATCATCTTCCTGGTATGGACAGGCCACTGTTTCCCACAGCAAGTACGAAGCTTGAAATACAAGATTGTCTTGAGTATGGTAGGAAACCAAAGTTTATTTAATTCAGTACTATCTATCACCACAAAAAATGAACTTCTTGAAGCAACAAAAATGCCAGCAATTTAATGTGCTTATGGATGACAAGGACGTCATGTCCTTTGGTGCACAGAGATGGAGACGATTTTTGCCCTCCCTGTACACTACCCAGATGTCTCAAACATCACCAGAAACACAATACAGCCACTCTTGTGAAGTTCCTGGAGTTTTCCGGTAGCCATCTTTTTGCGCTCCTAAAGGAATACTTTATCAGTGTTTTTGTATACATCCGACAACAGCTTCGGAGACTGTGGTGACGCACATGTTATTTACTGTTGTTCCAGCTGTGGCAATATCAATTGGCATGAAAAAGTTAAGATTTGTGGGTTGGGGAGCCTATAGCTGTTAAGGTAGGATGTGTGTTTGAGGAGCTCCAGGTCTTACAAGTTACTTTGGAGTTAGTTTTCAACCTTAATTTAATTTTCTTTTTGGGATTCATAGTCACACTTTCTGGGGCTATCCAAGAGGAGCCTGGTAAAAGCAGTAGTAGTCACCCCTTATATCAACGGGTACCGAGACCTGTTTTTTGCCTTTCCAATATTGCGCCGTACCCCAAACTAATCCTGAATGAAAAAAAAAATTACAATTTGAACTAGTGACGCACATTTTATGCACGCTGTGGCAATTGCAATTTGCAATAAAAATAATCTGCTAACAACAACCACTACCTACGACCACACCTGACTCCTGAAGTCATGCTTCAGTTATTAAGTCAAGTTAAATTAATTTTTTTTTCTTTATTATGCGCAGCAGAGGCTCCAGGACCCTCGACAAAACCAGCAGCAGGAAAGAGGACATATGGTATCCTTTTGAAAAAAATGATTATAGGAAAGGCTTTGATTTCAGAAACACAGAGATCATTAGTTGCAAATGGTAAATTGAAAAAAACATTGATTAGACACCCAGTACACTTCTTTATCCTTTGGCCTTTTTAGCAGAGGCTCCAGGGCCCTCCACAAAACCAGCAGCTTGAAAGAGGACATATGGCATCCTTTAGAAAATTAGATTACAGGAAAGGCATTGATTTTAGAAACACAGAGATCATTAGTTGCAACCGTGAAATCACAAAAAACTTCGATTATACACCAAGTACACTTCTTTATCCTTAGGCCTTTTTAGCAGAGGGCTCCAGGACCCTCCACAAAACCAGCAGCATGAAAGAGGACATATGGCATCCTTTAGAAAATTAGATTACAGGAAAGGCATTGATTTTAGAAACACAGAGATCATTAGTTGCAACCGTGAAATCACAAAAAACTTCGATTATACACCAAGTACACTTCTTTATCCTTAGGCCTTTTTAGCAGAGGCTCCAGGACCCTCCACAAAACCAGCAGCATGAAAGAGGACATATGGCATCCTTTAGAAAATTAGATTACAGGAAAGGCATTGATTTTAGAAACACAGAGATCATTAGTTGCAACCGTGAAATCACAAAAAACTTTGATTATACACCAAGTACACTTCTTTATCCTTAGGCCTTTTTAGCAGAGGCTCCAGGACCCTCCACAAAACCAGCAGCATGAAAGAGGACATATGGCATCCTTTGGAAAATTAGATTACAGGAAAGGCATTGATTTTAGAAACACAGAGATCATTAGTTGCAACCGTGAAATCTAAAAAAAAATAGATTATACACCCAGTACACTTATTTATCCTTAGGCCTTTTTAGAAGAGTGTCCTGGAGCCTCAACAGAAAGAACAGCATGAAAGAGGACATATGGCATCCTTTTGAAAAATAGATTACAGGAAAGGCATTGATTTTAGAAAGACAGAAAAAAATTGTTACAAACGGGAAATCTAAAAAAACATTGAATAGACACCCAGTACACTTCTTTATCCTTTGGCCTTTTTAGCAGAGGCTCCAGGACACTCAACAAAACCAGCAGTAGGAAAGAGGACATATGGCATCCTTTGTGAAAAAAAGTTTATAGGAAAGGCATTGATTTTAGAAACCCGGGGATAATTTGTTGCAACCGTGAATTTGAATAAAAAAAACGGTTGGATGGACACCCAGTACAATTCTTTCTCCCTAGGCCTTTTTATAAGAGGGTCCAGGACCCTCAAACAAAACACCAGCAGGAAAGGGGACATATGGCATACTTTTTAACAATAGAGTAAGAGTACAGGAAAGGCATTGATTTTAGAAACCCATAGATAATTTTTTGCAAATGTAAATTTGAATCAAAAAAATGATTCGATGGACACCCAGTACACCACTTTCTCCTTAGGCCTTTTTATAAGAGGGTCCTGGACCCTCAAAAAAAACACCAGCAGGAAAGAGGACATATGGCATACTTTTGAAAATTAGATTACAGGAAAGGCATTGATTTTAGAAACACAGAGATCAGTTATATGACCCGGGAAATAGAAAAAAAAACATTGATTGGACACCCAGTACACTTCTTTATCCTTAGTCCTTTTTATAAGAGTGTCCCGGAGCCTCAACAGAAAGAACAGCATGAAATAGGACATATGGCATCCTTTTGAAAAATAGATTACAGGAAAGGCATTGATTTTTGAAAGACAGAAAAAATTTGTTACAACCGTGAAATCTAAAAAAACATTGAATAGACACCCAGTACACTTCTTTATCCTTAGGCCTTTTAAGCAGAGGCTCCAGGACACTCAACAAAACCAGCAGTAGGAAAGAGGACATATGGCATCCTTTGTGAAAAAAAGATTATAGGAAAGGCATTGATTTTAGAAACCCGGGGATAATTTGTTGCAACCGTGAATTTTAATTAAAAAAAAATGATTGGATGGACACCCAGTACAAATCTTTATCCATAAGGCCTTTTTATAAGAGGGTCCACGACCCTCAAACAAAAAACCAGCAGGAAAGAGGACATATGGCATACTTTTGAACAATAGAGTACAGGAAAGGCATAGATTTTAGAAACCCATAGACATTTTTTTTAAAATGTAAATTTGAATAAAAAAATGATTCGATGGACAGCCAGTAAACCTCTTTCTCCTTAGGCCTTTTTATAAGAGGGTCCTGGACCCTCAAAAAAAACACCAGCAGGAAAGAGGACGTATGGCATCCTTTTGAACAATAGAGTACAGGTACAGCATTGATTTTACAAACCCAGAGATCATTTTGTTCAATTGTTAAATAGAAAAATAAAAATAAGTGGCCAACCAGTACACCTCTTTCTCCTTAGGCCTTTTTATAAGAGGGTCCTGGACACTCAAAAAAAAACACCAGCAGGAAAGAGGACGTATGGCATCCTTTTGAACAATAGAGTACAGGTACGGCATTGATTTTACAAAACCAGAGATAATTTGGTCAAATGAGAAATAGAAAATAAAAAAGAGTGGACACCCAGTACACCTCTTTCACCTTAGGCCTTTTTATAAGAGTGTCCAGGACCCTCAAACAAAATACCAGCAGGAAAAAGAACATATGGCATACTTTGGAACAATAGAGTACTGGTACGGCATTGATTTGTGAAACCCACAGATAATTGTTTGTAAAAGTGAAATAGCACCAAAAACCATGCTTGGACTCCCACTCCAGGTCGTTCTCCTTCAGCTTTTTTATAAGAGGGTCCAGCACCCTCAACAGAAACAACTGCAGGAAACACCACCACATATGCCATCCTTTTGCACAAGCGAGTACAGGTATGGCATCCATTTAGAAACCCAAAGATAATTGAGAGGAACCAGGAACATTTTTCTAAAAACTGGATGGGGCACCCATTACTACAGGTCGTTCTCCTTCAGCCTTTTTATATCATGGGCCACGACCCGCAACAGGCACAACAGCATGAAACACAACATATGCCACCTTTTTGCACAATAGAGTACAGGTATGTCATAGATGGAACACGGAGATAATTTTAGAGCAACCAAGAGACGGATAAAGATGCTTGGTCGGTCCTACTCTTCAAATTTGTTGCATTTTGCGTTCAATTGAATGGTACACCGGATATGAGTGGTGGTAAAGTTTGTACAATTCATAACAGGTTAATCACTAGTGTTATGGTGCATTATTTTTTTTATTTGAGTTTTGTACCCACAGAGATGCAGCAGAGGCCAGAAAAATTAGGAATGTACAAATGACTGAAAATTGGGGTATTGTTTGGAGCAAACTGCTGTACGTAGCGGCCAGAAAAATCGATGTTTGTAAAACATTTATAAAGTGCCCTAAAAAGCTTGTGGCCTTCTGAACACTAGGTTGTTGGCGGATAAGTCAAGCAAGTCCTCCGTCTTTATAACCAAAAAAAAAAAAGGCCCAGCCTGATGTACCAGTTGTAGCCAAGGCAGCTCATATCATCATCAGTAGTTTTTTATTCAAATGTATCGCCCAATGTCAGTCCCTTCGGGATCCAGCCCTCATTCATTTTATAAAAGTGAGATAGTCAAGGCTTTTTGACTTAGGCGAATTCTCTTCTCAGTGACAAAACCTCCTGCTGCCACTAAAAGTCCTTTCGGACAGGACACTTGAAGCGGGGCAGGCCAGAAGTTCCATTGCAAATTGGGATAGCTCAGGCCACAAGTCCAGCCTGCACACCCAGTAGTCAAGGGGTCCATCGCTCCTGAGAGTGTCGAGATCCGCAGTTAAAGCTAGGTAGTCTGCTACCTGTCGGTTGAGTCTTTCTCTAAGGCTGGATCCCGAAAGGCTCTGATGGTGCATGGGAGTTAAAAAGGTATGCATGTCCTCCATCAACAAGACGTCAGGAAAGTGCCCGGTCCTTGCCGCCGTGGTCGTGGGAGGAGGAGGATTAATTTCATCTCTTCCCCCTGTTACATTCCCGTGGTGCTGTGACATCACCCTTATACGCTGTGTAAAGCATAGTTTTTAATTTATTATGAAATGCTCCCATCCTTTCCGACTTGCGGGGAATTTGGTAACATTTCAGGCACTTTATGCCTTATACCGGGGGTCGAGGAGCGTGGACACCCAGTACAGGTCGTTCTCCTTCAGCTTTTTTATACGAGGGTCCCTCAACAGGCACAACAGCATGAAAGAACCCATTTGAACAAGGTTGGATGCTGAGCTAATCATGTCGCGTTCCTCCTCCTCACTGATCTCACTGATGGTATCTTCTTCCCCCCAGCCACGTACAACACCACGGGTACCAGAGAGGTGACAACAACGAGCACCCTGGGATGACTGTTGTGCTCGGTCTTCCTCCTCCTCATCCTCCCCAAAGCCACATTCCTCCTCTGACCTCCTCTTCCTCACAATCCTCTTCCTGCGTTGCCGCAGGTCCAGCAAGCAATGCTGATTCGGCTGTTTGCGGGGGTGATGGACACCACAACTCTCCCGCTTCCTCTTCACGCTCATCTACTGCCTGATCCAGCACTCTTCGCAGGGCACGCTCCAGGAAGAAAAGAAATGGTATGATGTCGCTGATGGTGCCTTCGGTGCGACTGACAAGGTTTGTCACCTCCTCAAAAGGACGCATGAGCCTACAGGCATTGCGCATGAGCGTCCAGTAATTTGGCAAAAATATCCCCAGCTCCCCAGAGGCTGTCCTAGCACCCCGGTCATACAAATACTCATTAACAGCTTTTTCTTGTTGGAGCAGGCGGGCGTCAAACATTAGGAGTGTTGAATTCCACCGTGTCGGGCTGTCGCAAATCAAGCGCCTCACTGGCAGGTTGTTTTCGACGCTGGATATCAGACAAGTGCGCCCATGGCCCGTGTAGTAGAAACGCCTGAAATGGCCACACACCTTCCTGGCCTGCTTCAGGACGTCCTGTAAGCCTGGGTACTTATGGACAAATCATTGTACAATTAGATTACACACATGTGCCATGCACGGCACATGTGTCAACTTGCCCAATTTCAATGCCGCCACCAAATTTGCGGAGTCAGCCACTGATCCACCTGTGCGTTCAGGGTGGTCAGGAGTGCTGGTGCGGTGTGACTCTCCGCTTTCAGGCAAGTCAACCCCAAGACGGCGTGACACTGCCGTACCCGGGATGTAGCATAGTACCTGGGGAGCTGGGGGGGGTGCCATAGATGTGGAGCAAGACGCAGAAGTTGAAGAGGACTCAGCCGAGGAAGAGGTTATGGAAGAGGATGGAGTAGGAGGAGTAGAGGAGGTAGCAGCAGGCCTGTGTGCAAGTCGTGCGGTGTCACCAACTCTTCTGCAGAGCCACGCATTCCATGCTTGTCAGAAGTCAGCAGGTTTACCCAATGTGCAGTGTAGGTGATATACCTGCCCTGACCATGCTTTGCAGACCAGCTATCCGTGGTCATATGGACCCTTGCCCCAACGCTGTGTGCCAGACATGCCATAACTTCCTTTCTCACAACAGAGTACAGGTTTGGGATTGCCTTTTGTGAAAAGAAATTTCTGCCAGGTACCTTCCACTGCGGTGTCCCAATAGATACAAATTTTTTGAAAGCATCAGACTCCACCAGCTTGTATGGTAAAAGCTGGTGGGCTAAGAGTTCAGACAAGCCAGCTGTCAGACGCCGGGCAAGGGGGTGACTTTGATAAATTGGCTTCTTACGCTCAAACATGTCCTTGACAGACACCTGACTGTGGGCAGATGACCAGGAACTGCTACGTAAGAGAGACTGAGTGGAGGATGGTTGAGAGGGGGCAAGGAGGACAGTACTGGTTGACGTGGCTGAAGATGCTGGAGCAGGAGGAGGTGGGCGGCTTTCACTTTGTGTGCTGCTTCTACTCATGTGTTCTTCCCATCAGCCTTTGTGATGGGAGACCATGTGCCTTCGCAAAGCAGTTGTACCTAGGTGGCTGTTGGACTTCCCACGACTCAGTTTCTTTTGGCACAGGTTGCAAATGGCATCGCTGTTGTCAGAGGCAGACACACAAAAAAAAATGCCACACTGCTGAGCTCTGCGATGATGGCATTCTGGTGGTGGCAACAGCAGCGTTGTATGGGCGTCGGCGGGCTGTCTGGCTGACCCCCTGGTGATGATGCATGCTGTCTGACTGTGCCACTAGCTCCTTGAGACGACCTCCCCGTGCTTCCAAATCGTCTCCTCCTCCTCCTCCTCTCTGTCTCCCCATCTGAACTTTCCCCCTCTTCTTCTTCTCTTCTAGCAGGCACCCACGTGACATCCACCGACACATCATCATCAACCGCTTCACTTGTATCTGAAACATCAAGAAAGGAAGCAGCAGCGGGTACAACATCATCATCACACCGTACCTCCATGTCGGTAATGCTGCCTGACTGAGACTGATCACTATATCTACATCCTCTGTCAATGATGGGTTGCGCATCACTCATCTTCTTCAAAATGATGTGTCAATAACTCCTGTGACAGATCAAGTGAAGCGGCTGTGGTGCTAGTGTTGGTGGTGGCGACAGGCGGCGGAGTGTCACTGGTCACTTGAGACCTGCCCAAAGCACAGCTGGACTTAGATGGTGCGTCAAGGTTGAGAGGACTAGCAGCGGAAGCTGAAGAAGATTGGGTTTCCTGTGTTAGCCATTCAACTAGGTCCTCCTCATAAGTTTTTGCATCCCCCCTGGCACCCGGCGTCTGAACAATGTGCATATTTGTAGGGTCTAAAGGAATCACAGCACCACGACCACGACCACGGAACCTGCGGGGTGGCCTGCCTCTGCCTGTCATTTTTTTTAAATGGACACTAACAATACTATTACACCAATTGAGTGGTAGCACTGTGAAAGTGGGCACAGTATACGCTGTGAGACTGACAACAACAAAAAAGACAGATGTTTTAAAAATCACAAATTGTTAATTTTTTGAAATATTACTAGTACTGTGGCAACAAATATGATTGTTTGGCACTATTTGGCAAATGAGCCTGTCTGGCACACACGCTGGGAGAGAAAGGAAACTGCAATTCAATGGCACTAGGAGACTGAAGAATCACAGTCAAAACAGTTATGATTAACAAAAATTCCAATCCTGTTACAATAAATATGAGTGGGTGGCACTAATTGGCTAGTTGGGACTGGCACACAGGCAGGCAGGCAGGAGGAAAATGCAATTCAAGGGCACTAGTAGACTGCAGATTGACAGTCAAAACAGTGTTGATTGACAAATTTTGCAATACTGTTAAAAGAAATATGATTGCTAGCACTAATTGGATAGTTGGGGCCTGGCACACAGGCTGGCAGGCAGTAGAAAAGATGCAATTCAATGGCACAAGCAAATGAGGATTTAAGATCAACAATCAAGATTTTTTTTTATTTTAATTAGTAACTATACTGTGACAACAATTAGGATTGGTGTAAATAGTTGGCAAGACGGCCTGGCACAAAAGGATGGCAGGCAGGAGGGAGATGCAATTCAAGGACACTAGGAGACTGATTAATGACAGTCAAAACAGTGATGATTGACAATTTTTGCAATACTGTTAAAAGAAATATGATTGCTGACAACAATTGGCTAGGTGGGCCTGGCTCACAGCAGGCTGCAAGGCAGGAGGAAAGTGCTATTCAATGGCACCAGCAAACTGAGGTTTCAAATCACAGCAACTATTACCAAAAATTTTAATTTTTAATTATTAGAATACTGTCACAACAAATATGATTGGTGTAAATATTTTTTAAGTAGGCCTGGCACACAGGCTTGGAAGGCTGTAGAAAAGTGCACAAGCAAACTGAGGATTAAGATCATCAACAATAAAGAGTTTTTTAATTGTAATTAGTAACTATACTGTGACAAAAAATTAGGATTGGTGTAAATAGTTGGCAAGGGAGATGCAATTCAAGGACACTAGGAGTAAATGTCTAGGGAACCATTTCTGAGTAATTTATGTACATTGCACTTTAAATTTTGTACATTTTACTTTAAATTCAATTGCCAATTTTGAAATACATTATTGAAATGATAATTATGGAGTATCTTCTGTACATAATTTATATGTGTTATATGATAAATATATTTAGTATATAAGAGGTTAATTCCTACCTGTGTTTTTAGCGCCACCTGGTGGTAGACTGCTATATAAGGTGTTCTAGTTTATTGTACACATTAGCTTGACAAAGAGACAGAAGTCTCGAAACGTTGCTGTTTGTCCTGCTGTCTCACGAATAAATATCTATGCTGTCACTACTCTCTGTTTTTTGATATTACTACCCTGACCTTGGAAGCAGGTCATTGTGACTTTGCATGATAGTACCTGTGTGCTGGACTTTGTTCTACTTCTTCATTAGCTGTTTGCTTCCTTAAAGCCCCTGCACCAGTATTACACAGAACTGTGTGAAACAATGGAAGAGACACAAGCAGGATTTAAAACTTTTTCTTACTCAGAAATGGAAGCCTCAAGAATTACCACCCTTACCAAAGGCCAACGGGATTTCCTACAGATGGCTCCTTCTGATATTTCAGTAAAAGAATATGAAAAACTTGCAAAGAAAAAACTTGCATATGATCTACATGCAAGAACTTTAGCGGAATATCATCGTGTAAAAAGAATCCCACGGGGACTGCGTATGAACGCCCGCCCTACACTAATGCGGGATAATAAAGATTACTGTGATGTTTTTTGACAAAAGGATGGCAGGCAGGAGGGAGATGCAATTCAAGGACACTAGGAGACTGATTACTGACAGTCTAAACAGTGATGATTGACAATTTTTGCAATACTGTTAACAGAAATATGATTGCTGACAAAAATTGGCTAGGTGGGCCTGGCTCACAGCAGGCTGCAAGGCAGGAGGAAAGTGTTATTCAATGGCACCAGCAAACTGACGATTCAAATCACAGCAACTATTACCAAAAATTTTAATTTTTAATTATTAGAATACTGTCACAACAAATATGATTGGTGTAAATATTTTTTAAGTAGGCCTGGCACACAGGCTTGGAAGGCTGTAGAAAAGCGCAATTCAAAGGCACAAGCAAACTGAGGGTTAAGATCATCAACAATAAAGATTTTTTAATTGTAATTAGTAACTATACTGTGACAAAATATTTGGATTGGTGTAAATAGTTGGCAAGACGGCCTGGCACAAAAGGATGGCAGGCAGGAGGGAGATGCAATTCAAGGACACTAGGAGACTGATTACTGACAGTCTAAACAGTGATGATTGACAATTTTTGCAATACTGTTAACAGAAATATGATTGCTGACAACAATTGGCTAGGTGTGCCTGGCTCACAGCAGGCTGCAAGGCAGGAGGAAAGTGCTATTCAATGGCACCAGCAAACTGAGGATTCAAATCACAGCAACTATTACCAAAATTTTTAATTTTTAATTATTAGAATACTGTCACAACAAATATGATTGGTGTAAATATTTTTTAAGTAGGCCTGGCACACAGGCTTGGAAGGCTGTAGAAAAGTGCAATTCAAAGGCACGAGCAAACTGAGGGTTAAGATCATCAACAATAAAGATTTTTTTAATTGTAATTAGTAACTATACTGTGACAAAATATTTGGATTGGTGTAAATAGTTGGCAAGACGGCCTGGCACAAAAGGATGGCAGGCAGGAGGGAGATGCAATTCAAGGAAACTAGGAGACTGATTACTGACAGTCTAAACAGTGATGATTGACAATTTTTGCAATACTGTTAACAGAAATATGATTGCTGACAACAATTGGCTAGGTGTGCCTGGCTCACAGCAGGCTGCAAGGCAGGAGGAAAGTGCTATTCAATGGCACCAGCAAATTGACGATTCAAATCACAGCAACTATTACCAAAAATTTTAATATTTAATTATTAGAATACTGTCACAACAAATATGATTGTTGTAAATATTTTTTAAGTAGGCCTGGCACACAGGCTTGGAAGGCTGTAGAAAAGTGAAATTCAAAAGCACGAGCAAACTGAGGATTAAGATCATCAACAATAAAGATTTTTTTAATTTTAATTAGTAACAATACTGTGACAAAAAATTTGGATTGGTGTAAATAGTTGGCAAGACGACCTGGCACAAAAGGATGGCAGGCAGGAGGGAGATGCAATTCAAGGAAACTAGGAGACTGATTACTGACAGTCTAAACAGTGATGATTGACAATTTTTGAAATACTGTCAACAGAAATATGATTGCTGACAACAATTGGCTAGGTAGGCCTGGCTCACAGCAGGCTGCAAGGCAGGAGGAAAGTGCTATTCAATGGCACCAGCAAACTGACGATTCAAATCACAGCAACTATTACCAAAAAATTTAATTTTTAATTATTAGAATACTGTCACAACAAATATGATTGGTGTAAATATTTTTTAAGTAGGCCTGGCACACAGGCTTGGAAGGCTGTAGAAAAGTGAAATTCAAAGGCACGAGCAAACTGAGGGTTAAGATCATCAACAATAAAGATTTTTTTAATTTTAATTAGTAACTATACTGTGACAAAAAATTAGGATTGGTGTAAATAGTTGGCAAGACGGCCTGGCACAAAAGGATGGCAGGCAGGAGGGAGATGCAATTCAAGGACACTAGGAGACTGATTACTGACAGTCTAAACAGTGATGATTGACAATTTTTTTAATACTGTTAACAGAAATATGATTGCTGACAACAATTGGCTAGGTGGGCCTGGCTCACAGCAGGCTGCAAGGCAGGAGGAAAGTGCTATTCAATGGCACCAGCAAACTGAGGATTCAAATCACAGCAACTATTACCAAAAATTTTAATTTTTAATTATTAGAATACTGTCACAACAAATATGATTGGTGTAAATATTTTTTAAGTAGGCCTGGCACACAGGCTTGGAAGGCTGTAGAAAAGTGCAATTCAAAGGCACGAGCAAACTGAGGGTTAAGATCAACACTAAAAAAATATTTTATTTAAATTAATAACTATACTGTCTGACTGTGACAACAATTATGATTGGTGTAAATAGTTGGCAAGACGGCCTGGCACAAAAGGCTGGCAGTGGCAGGCAGGAGGTAAATGAAATTCAATGGCCCTAGGAGACTGAATATTTGCAGTCCAAAAAATTATGTTTTTTTTTTTTTTTTTTATTACTGTTACAAGAATTGTGATTGGTGCCACTAATTGGCTACTTGGGCCTGGCAGACAGGCTGGCAGATATGAGTCGTGGATGGTAGGTAGGGCAGTAATTTAACACAGTATGCTGTGTAAGTGACAAAAACACAGGACTGATAGAAAATTAAGTTACATTACACTAGCAAAATATTTTAAAATTTTAGATTTTAATATTAAAATTATGTTAAGAAGTGCAATGCACATATGACTCTATGAGTGGTCGCACTGGCTGGCTGCTACGTAGGGCAGCAATTATAACAACAGTATGCTGTGTAAGTCAGATAGACAGTTAGACACAGGCCTGATAGAAAATACAATTAGATTACACTAGCATAATGATTTAAAGACTTTTTTTTGGAAATTTTAAGAAAAAGGTTAAGCACATACATATGAGTCGTGGCTGATAGCCTTGGAAGGGCAGCTATTAAAAACAGTAGGCTATGTATGTCGGATACACACACGCCTGATAGAAAATGCTATTAGATTACACTAGAAAAATGATTGAAATTATTTTTTTGGGGGGGAAATTAAAAAAAGGTTAAACACATATGAGTCGTGGCTCATAGACTAGGGAGGGCAGCAAGTAAACACAGTAGGCTCTCTATGTCAGCAAAACACACAGGCCGGATAGAAAATTAGATTTGATTACACTAGCAAACAAATTTAAACTTTTTTTTTTTTATATTAAAATTAAGGTGAAAGAAAAATAGATATGAGTGCTGGGTAGCTGCCTGGCACAGACCAATTAACCAAAAGACTGAAAAAAAGAGGTATATTAATGCTGAGTGAGCCTGACAGACACAGGCATGATAGTAAATGTAATTAGATTATACTAGAAAAATATTTTTTTTGTGTTTTTTTAAAAAATTAAAAATAATGTTATAAACGGATATTAACACTGCTGGCTGCAGGCTGGCACAGAGCAATGAACCAGAGTATATGCTGTGTGACACTGGCCCGATAGAAAATGAAAAAAAATTACACTAGAAAATAATTATATTTTTGGGTTAGTTAAATTTAAACTAATGTTGTTAGGGAGATATCAGTGGTGGCAGTAGTCACAGCATATGCTGTGAGCCTTAAACACACAGCTGAAAGCCAGGCAAATGCAAATAAAAAAAAAAAAAAAAAAAAAAAACGGCACGAAATATAGCCCTAAAAAGGGCTTTTTGGGGTGCTGTGCTTGCAGCAGAGATGAGTGGAGTCCTTCTGGACTGTAAATACACTAGCCTAGCTATGTTTTTCCTATTAATGTCAGGAGCATAAACATAACACGTCCTATCGTTATGAGTCTAAAATGGCAGATTCCGAGTAGCTGGGAGTGTCTGTGAGGGAGTGTCTGATGTTGATTGGCTCTAATGTGTCAGGCGGCTGTGACATAAAGGGTCAAAGTTTCCACAATGATGACACATAGGGGCGGATCGAACATCGCCATGTGTTCGCTCACAAACGCGAACGCGAACAAGCTATGTTCGCTGTGAACCGTTCGCGGGCGAACAGTTCGGGACATCACTATATATAGCAAGGCTTGTTCCAAGTTTCTATGGAATGGCAAGAGACCGCGGATTGCTTCCCATAGACTTATGAATTCTAAGGTATCAGCTGGCCTGGCACTTCCTAATATTCAGACATATAACTTGGTTATCTTAGCTAGATTCACATTAGATTGGTTAACTGTGAAGGAGCAAATTACTTCTTTTTCCTGGGAATTGCAGGTTGTGGCTCCTTTCCAATTGAAGGCTCTTCTGCACTGTCCACTCACTTCAATGCCATCCAATATATTCTATCTAGTCACCTTTAAGAATGTTATTGTGGCTTGGCAACGACTATGTACAGAAGCCGGTAATTCTCCTTATGTTTCACAATATTTACCCATAGTTGGTAATCCTGAGTTTAGCCCCGGCCTCACTAATCAGATATTTAGAGACTGGGAGGCAAAAGGTCTCCAAACCTTGGGGCAAATACGAGATACAGGAGGACATCCTTTATTATTTCAAGAAATTGCAACACGGTTTGATTTAGGTGCGCGTGAGTTTTATGCCTACCTTCAAGTTAGACATTTTCTCCAGGAGTTGCTTACAAAATATGGGAATAATTGGTCCATGAGTGAACTACAGCCTAGGATCTCTATTTATGCGGGAGGAATACATGCAATTTCCCCTTTATATCTACTGTTAAATCAGATAGCGTTGAACCTACAATTAAACGAGATGGTTGCTAGATGGGCTACTCATTTCCCAGATATAGATGAGCAGATTATTGGTGGGAGCTTTAAAATAATTCAACAGAGTTGGGTTCCGACAACATGGAGGGAGTCACAGATAAAAGTTGGGTTACAGAGATATCTTACACCAGCTGTCCTTTCTAAATGGTATAAAACAAAGGTTCTCTGCCCTAGATGTGCATCTATAGGAGCTGATTTATTCCACTGTTTATGGAGCTGCCCCAAGGTATGTCAATATTGGGGAAAAATTATATTTTGGATGACGGTAGTCTTGAAATTGGACCACAAAATATCCCCAATTGAAATTTTCTTTCTGGTAAAATTCCAGGGTATAACTAAGAACTATAGTCTGATAAATACTATTATATTAACAGCACGTAATCTTATCTTTAAAGCATGGAAAGCATCTTCTGCACCTACAATGGCTCAATTTAAAAGGGCTTTGAGTAATCAATTTATAATAGAACAGTTTAATGTACCTTATCCACAAGATAAACATTTAGCAGCATTTTTTTTAAAAATGGGAGATATATGTAAGATCCCTGCCCTTAATACATAAAAAAAAACTAATTAAACCATTTAGCAACTCGGAGTTTGTTCAGACGAATATTTTGGCGGGCCATTTTCCCGGAGAATGGGCAGCGGACACTGAGTGAGTTGTCTGGGAGAGATGGGGGTGGAGGGGGGGTGGGAGGAGAGGTACAGGTTTTTTTTTTGTTGTTTTTTTTTTGTGTTGTGGTGGTCTTGTCTTGTATTGTTTTGTCTTGTTGTTCATGAGTTCATGGTGGGAGGGAGCAAGGGGGAAAAAAGAAAACAACTAAGAAAGATTAGCTACCTGTCAAAGGTTTACATGGTTATCCTATGTATTTTTTATCCAATCTATACACGTGTGTTTTAAAAAAAACTTTGCATGCCTTGTATCGACGCAGGGGCATTTTTTTTGTCCCTTATTTGGATTTATATTGCTTTACTTAATTATGTATGCATCTTTTCTATTTTACTGTGACACTTGTTTTTATATTTGGTAACCGTTATTGTAGCAATTATCTCTGTCTTTGTAATAAATAAAGTGAGAAAAAAAAATTTCTAATATATATACAGGGAGTGCAGAATTATTAGGCAAGTTGTATTTTTGAGGATTCATTTTATTATTGAACAACAACCATGTTCTCAATGAACCCAAAAAACTCATTAATATCAAAGCTGAATAGTTTTGGAAGTAGTTTTTAGTTTGTTTTTAGTTATAGATATTTTAGGGGGATATCTGTGTGTGCAGGTGACTATTACTGTGCATAATTATTAGGCAACTTAACAAAAAACAAATATATACCCATTTCAATTATTTATTTTTACCAGTGAAACCAATATAACATCTCAACATTCACAAATATACATTTCTGACATTCAAAAACAAAACAAAAACAAATCAGTGACCAATATAGCCACCTTTCTTTGCAAGGACACTCAAAAGCCTGCCATCCATGGATTCTGTCAGTGTTTTGATCTGTTCACCATCAACATTGCGTGCAGCAGCAACCACAGCCTCCCAGACACTGTTCAGAGAGGTGTACTGTTTTCCCTCCTTGTAAATCTCACATTTGATGATGGACCACAGGTTCTCAATGGGGTTCAGATCAGGTGAACAAGGAGGCCATGTCATTAGATTTTCTTCTTTTATACCCTTTCTTGCCAGCCACGCTGTGGAGTACTTGGACGCGTGTGATGGAGCATTGTCCTGCATGAAAATCATGTTTTTCTTGAAGGATGCAGACTTCTTCCTGTACCACTGCTTGAAGAAGGTGTCTTCCAGAAACTGGCAGTAGGACTGGGAGTTGAGCTTGACTCCATCCTCAACCCGAAAAGGCCCCACAAGCTCATCTTTGATGATACCAGCCCAAACCAGTACTCCACCTCCACCTTGCTGGCGTCTGAGTCGGACTGGAGCTCTCTGCCCTTTACCAATCCAGCCACGGGCCCATCCATCTGGCCCATCAAGACTCACTCTCATTTCATCAGTCCATAAAACCTTAGAAAAATCAGTCTTGAGATATTTCTTGGCCCAGTCTTGACGTTTCAGCTTGTGTGTCTTGTTCAGTGGTGGTCGTCTTTCAGCCTTTCTTACCTTGGCCATGTCTCTGAGTATTGCACACCTTGTGCTTTTGGGCACTCCAGTGATGTTGCAGCTCTGAAATATGGCCAAACTGGTGGCAAGTGGCATCTTGGCAGCTGCACGCTTGACTTTTCTCAGTTCATAGGCAGTTATTTTGTGCCTTGGTTTTTCCACACGCTTCTTGCGACCCTGTTGACTATTTTGAATGAAACGCTTGATTGTTTGATGATCACGCTTCAGAAGCTTTGCAATTTTAAGAGTGCTGCATCCCTCTGCAAGATATCTCACTATTTTTGACTTTTCTGAGCCTGTCAAGTCCTTCTTTTGACCCATTTTGCCAAAGGAAAGGAAGTTGCCTAATAATTATGCACACCTGATATAGGGTGTTGATGTCATTAGACCACACCCCTTCTCATTACAGAGATGCACATCACCTAATATGCTTAATTGGTAGTAGGCTTTCGAGCCTATACAGCTTGGAGTAACACAACATGCATAAAGAGGATGATGTGGTCAAAATACTCATTTGCCTAATAATTCTGCACTCCCTGTGTATATATATATATATATATATATATATATATATATATATATATATATATATATATATATATATATATATATATATATATATATATATATAGCAATAACTGTAATTAACTTATGATATTAAAATATAAAAATTATTTCTAAACATTAATATTAAATTATAACCATATTCATTACCACATAAGCCAGTATGAGAATTTTCAGTTTTTTAAGATAAATCATTTCACCTCATAAATCAGAAAGGTATTTGCAATTATGGAAAAAGAAAAGTTAGGCCCAGTTTTTGCTTTATAGAGACTGTGTTCCAAAGGCAGCAGTTGTGAGTCAGTCAAAATTCCATCAAAGACCCTTTTCTTTCCTCTTGCATGAGCTTTTATCAAGTTATAAGCCCGCCTCTATTTTGTAATCATTGGTGAATATTCGGATACGCCCTTATTGAAGCTTTTCCCTTCATTGGCTTACTGGGAATGCATGGTCATTTGACACTACAATCTCCCATAGTTGCAATTCTCGCACAAACCACCAGAGGGCAACATGAGCAGAACAAATGGCTTTGTTAGCACAATATTATTATATCCAAATGTATCTTTAATATACTTACTATTTCCTGATAATAATAAAATATATGTTCAATAAATATAGTACTATTTAATCTGAGTATTTTCATACTAAATATGAGGTATTTGAAGAAACTGTATTTAAAAATCATGTTTTTATGAGAAGGATTTAAAAGGATTATAATACCTTCAGCATGGATCCAGTTAATATTTTAGTTTATAATTTCCATCTTAATATCATATACATACCTTGTGAGTAGCATCATATGTAATTTCATATAGCTATACTTACATTGGATTATTATCCCATATTAATATAAATATTGCATATCTGTATATATCTTTCAATACTCAGTGCACACCTTTTATAGGTATTCATATATTAGTATCTATTAGCCCCATCTGGAGTCTTGTCTGTATATCAGATGCCTGAATAACAAAAGAATGTTATTTATTTTGAAATAAATTGGACATTTTGAATTGACCATATAGCTATTTATTCAATTTAGCAGATACTTATCTACTATGTTACTGTTAGGTCAATATATATATATATATATATATATATATATATATTTTTTTTTTAATATGATCTGAGTATAAATGAAACATTTGAAAATTACACAATTTAATTTTATATGAAATTCTAATTTTTAAAAACCAAGATTTACATTGTCAGTGTCTCTTTCAGACATTTTGTGTATTGGATTTTCAGAGGAACCCAACATTTGTCTATCATACATTTGTCAATTTCTACATACCCTGAGATTCAGCTAGCTTCAAAGAGTCATTACAGACAGTATATCTGTTATCTTCACATGGGGGTCATTATCTATTCGGATCTTTGTAAGCAATTATTTAAGTCATAGACTTTTATCTGAGTGTCAGGGATTTCATTATTACAAGCCTGTCCCTTTAACTCTGACTCCTCTTCCCCTATTTAAGGCCCCTCCTCTCTATGTTCCTTGCTTGGTAATTTGAATCTGTTGCTACAAGTAACTTTTGTCTAATGATACCCAGCCCATTCCTCTATCTAAGGGGATTACCTGCTTGCTGCTGTGAAACTTGGCTGACTACCTTAAACTCCTGTTCCTTCGTACCGGACTAACCGTCACTGCCACTGAAGTACTATAGGAACCAAAGGATCAGCTCTCAGTTTCCCTCACTGCTACACCGGGTGTGTGTGACGTCACACCCGGCTTCTCAGCGTCTCCTCAACGTGTGTACCGCGCTGTATCTCTCCTGTAAAGGGTAACGCTCTCAACTACCTCTGAATCTACCTTCCACCAAATCAACAAGGGATTGGTCTGTATATTCTCCTACCTTACTAGGATATTGCTATGTCTCTCATTTATGCAAACTAACTACCGCTATAATAAGTGACTGTTGCTACCACCATACTGCAAGATAAACTAACTGCCTTTATTTCTGCTTACTAATTTTTGGACTGCTGCTTGCCTTATAACAATTACTGTGTCCACCCTGTACTAACCTAAGAGACTGTTTAGCTTACTGCAAACCTGTGCTTGCTACTACATTATCATCCAGTATATATTTGTATCTGATAATTCTATCTTCTCAAGTGCTGTAATCCTGTAAAGTAATTCCTACTTCAACTCTAGACAAGGATTCATTAGTAGATTTAGTTATTCTATAATTCTGGATTTGCTTGTTTCCTGAATTGGCATATTACTCAAGCATTCCCAAACATTATCAATCTACCTTACCACTTAAAATACAATTGGGGATTATACTCTGTGCCTTAGCAACACTATAGCATTCACATATTACCAGTCTGTCTGACATGCTGTCTTGCCCTCTATCTACTTAGTATTTGTGTCTGCTATATCTTATTTAAAACTCTCTTTCTATCTTGTGGAATATATATATTATTTATCAATAGATACTACTTCTATCTTATTTATCTGTTTATATTCATCTATCTTGTTTTCTGGTTGCGTGACAGCTCCGTATTCACTCTGTACCCTGCAGTAGTGACCCTCAGTTCAATGAGCATAACCGGATTCCTGTAAGTTAAATCTGTGTGAATCCAAGGTTTGGTGTGAGGCTGAGTGGTCCTGCTATAGCGGATACTAGGTACCAGAACTTATTTACCACCTGTTCTATCATAATACACGTAGCATTACATATTACCAAGCCTTAGAAAAAGTACCTCTATCCTCTATCATGGAGCTGAGTGAGCTTTCCAACAGAGTGGGTTCACTAGCCCAAAGTATGGATAATATGTTACAGGGTTTAAGAGAGATACAAATTGAGAACCAGAACATTAGAAAATGTATCAATCAGCATATGGCAAATAAATCTTCTACTTCTGAGACCACACCAGAGACTGTTGTAAGTCCGCCAGAGAAATTTTCTGTGGACAGGTCTATGTTCAGAGACTTTAGAAATTCTTGCACTCTCATGTTTACTTTTAAACCCAAGTCTTATCCTACTGACCAAATTTTTGTCTTGACTGTGATTTCTTTTTTGCGTGGAGAGGCTAGATCCTGGGCCAACACCTTCTATGAAACTGATGATCCCATATTAAATTCTCTTGATTCCTTCTTCAACGCAATGTCCCTTTTATATGAGGATCATAACAAGCAGAATACTGCTGAAACAGCTTTAAGATCATTACGCCAAGGGAAAAGGATGGTAGAGGAATACATAACGGACTTCAAAAGGTGGGCTCCGGACACCTTGTGGAACAACCCAGCCTTAAAAAATCAATTTCGCTTGGGTCTCAGTGATTCATTAAAAGATGAACTTGCTAGAGGTATAATTCCAGATGACCTAGAGGCTCTCATGACTTTGTGTATTGGAATTGACCGAAGACTCAGGGAACGGAAGTATGAAAAATCCACAACGGATAATACTTCTAGGAAATACACCCCTTATCATCCCAATCTTCCTACCCACTCTACCAAGAATGTTGATGAACCCATGGATGTAGCTGTGATTAGAGGGCCACTAAAGCCTGAAGAGAAAGCCAGACGCAAACTGCTGAATTTGTGCCTGTATTGTGCTGAAAAAGATCATGGTGTAAGGGATTGCCCATCTCTCCTTCGTCAAAAGAAGGGTAAGAGAGTAAGATTTAAGCACACTGTAAATATGGTTAATAATAGTTCACTCCATTTATCAATCCCTCTCTCGTTACAGTGGGATCAGCAGAAGACAGACGTACAGGCCGTAATTGACTCTGGAGCATCTGGGAATTTCATAGATTTAGTTTTTGTTGTTAAGCACAAAATACCACTAATAAAAAAAGAGTGTTGCACTAGCCATCCGTTTGGTTGATGGTTCTTTCTTTAGTTCTGGCCCTATTTCACACCACACAGTTCCACTTACTGTTACCTCAGCCTCAGGGCATACAGAATCGTTGTCTTTTGATGTTCTACCAAGTTCTGTCTACCCTATGATACTTGGTATTCAGTGGTTGTCTAAACATAACCCCATTATATCTTGGACAGACGCTACCGTAGATTTTGATTCTCAGTTCTGCAAGCAATTTTGCACTAATTCTTATACACTTTGTCATATTACTGCAGACACATTACCTGATTGTTATAAAGAATATGCAGATGTTTTTGATAAAGTTGAGGCAGCCACACTTCCACCACATAGAAGTTATGATTGCCCTATTGATCTCATTTCTAACTCTTCCATTCCTTATGGTCATATATATCCTCTATCTCAACCAGAATTAGCTCACCTCAAGGAATATCTAGACGAAAATCTGAAAAAAGGGTTTATACGTCCATCCACTTCCTCTGCGGGCGCTGCAATGTTTTTCGTAAAAAACAAAGATGGCAGTTTACGCCCCATTATAGACTACAGACAACTGAATAAATGCACTAAGAAAAACAGATATCCCCTGCCTCTCATTCCTGAACTAATTGAACGTCTTCAAGGTGCCACCATCTACACCAAGCTTGATCTTAGGGGCGCTTACAATTTGATCAGGATGAGAGCAGGGGATGAGTGGTTAACGGCATTCCGTACACGATACGGGCTTTATGAATACACAGTAATGCCGTTTGGGCTTTGTAATGCCCCAGCCACTTTCCAGTGTTTTATAAATGATGTGTTTCATGACCTTTTGGATGTCTGTATCGTTATCTATCTAGATGACATCCTTGTCTATTCAGACACTTATGAAAACCATTTAAAACATGTAAAACTAGTTCTATCTCGTTTAAGGCAACACCATCTCTACGCCAAATTAGAGAAGTGTATATTTAATACTAACTCTATTTCCTTTTTGGGTTACTGTATCTCTCCTACTGGGATTACCATGGAGACCAGTAAAGTAGAAGCCATACTCAAATGGCCAGTACCTTCTAGCAAAAAAGATGTCCAGAGGTTTCTTGGATTTGCGAATTTTTATAGAAAATTCATTAAAGATTTCTCAGATATTGTCAAACCTTTAACTAGTTTAACTAAAAAACATATCAAATTTTCATGGGATAGTAGAGCTGAAGATTCTTTCACTACTCTCAAGAATAAATTTACTTCAGCCCCTATATTGCAATTCCCAGATCCCAGTTGTCATTTTACGCTTGAGGTTGATGCTTCTGAATTTGCAATAGGGGCTGTTTTGTCTTAGAGGGTCTCCCAAAAAGATCCACTACATCCTGTTGCATTCTATTCTCGTGTCATGAGTTCAGCTGAGATTAACTATGGCATAGGTGATAAGGAATTGCTTGCCATTAAATCCGCATTGGAATTCTGGAGGCATATCCTAGAAGGTACAAAATATCCTATTACCATTTATACAGACCATCGTAATTTAGAGTATTTAAAGACAAACAAGACCCTGACTTCTCGTCAAGTCCGCTGGAGCCTTTTCTTCTCACGTTTTGATTACGTGATCACCTACCGTCCAGGTTCTAAGAATCTCAAGGCTGATACCCTCTCTCGTATACCTTCTAAGGCACAAGATCATCTGGCACCTGCTTCTGTGATACCTGCGGATAGGATTATTTGTTTAACAAATGACTTCTTGGAAACCCTAAAGCTGCAACAGAAGGAGGATTCTTTAATAACGCACCTCAATTTAGATAAACATTCTGATGACCTATTCTATCATCATGATCATCTATATGTACCTAAGGTTCTTAGGAATCAGGTATTGGCAGCAGCTCATGATTCTACATTAGCAGGTCATTCTGGCGTACATAGGACCCTTCATATCCTTTCAAGGAATTATTGGTGGCCCAAGATGTCTGATACAGTCAGGCAATACATCAACACCTGTTTTCTTTGCACTACTAAAAAACATCAACATAAACGTCCCTATGGATATCTTTTATCTCTTCCAATACCTGAAAGACCCTGGGCGGACATTGCCATGGACTTTATTGTTGATCTGCCGCCTTCTGCTAACTTCAACACTATCATGGTGGTTGTTGATCTTTTTTCTAAGATGGCCCATTTTTTACCGCATAGAGGTCTACCCACAGCTTCCGAAACAGCTAACCTTTTCATAGATCATGTGGTCAAATTACATGGTTTACCGAATTCCATTACTACAGACAGAGGTTCACAGTTTACCTCTAGGTTTTGGAATCATCTTTGTCAATCCCTCAACATCTCTAGAAAATTAAGTACAGCCTTTCACCCTCAAACCAATGGGCAGACTGAGAGAACAAATCAAGCCCTGGAGCAGTATCTCCGTTGTTATTGTTCCTTAGAACAAGACAACTGGCATTCTCTCCTTTCTACTGCTGAATTTGCTCATAACAACATGCTCAATTCATCTACTAAAATGTCTCAATTTTTCCTTAACTATGGGTTTCATCCTTCTTATGATATTCAGTCTTCCAAAAACTCTCCTATACCTGTTGTTAATGATAAAATCAACACCTTGGTTAAAGGTTTCGCCAGTGTAAAGCAATTACTACATGATGCTCAAAATGCTCAAAAACGTTATTATGATCTACGACGTTCCAAACCTCCTGAATATAAGGTGGGTGATAAAGTTTGGTTGAGCACGAAGAATTTAAGATTACAAGTTCCTTCCAAGAAACTTGCTTCACTCTACTTGGGTCCTTTTGAAATTAAGAAGGTTGTCAATGTTAATGCAGTCACGCTCCTATTACCTTCTTCCATGAGAATACATCCAACATTTCACGTCTCACTCCTTAAACCCTATGCTTCTATCCGGGCTACACCTACAATGGTTGCTTCTCAAACTCACGTGACCGATGAGATGGAGTATGAGATTGATTCTATCCAGGATTCTCAATACTTTCGGAACCGCCTTCAATATTTGATCAGTTGGAAGGGTTACGGTCCTGAAGAAGATTCTTGGGAGCCTGCTACGAATATCACGGCTCCGCGCCTAGTTTCTTTGTTCCATCGGAGGAATCCTCACCGTCCAGGACCTTGATCCGCTGAGCGGCTCCTTGAGGGGGGTGTCCTGTCAGGGATTTCATTATTACAAGCCTGTCCCTTTAACTCTGACTCCTCTTCCCCTATTTAAGGCCCCTCCTCTCTATGCTCCTTGCTTGGTAATTTGAATCTGTTGCTACAAGTAACTTTTGTCTAATGATACCCAGCCCATTCCTCTATCTAAGGGGATTACCTGCTTGCTGCTGTGAAACTTGGCTGACTACCTTAAACTCCTGTTCCTTCATACCGGACTAACCGTCACTGCCACTGAAGTACTATAGGAACCAAAGGATCAGCTCTCAGTTTCCCTCACTGCTACACCGGGTGTGTGTGACGTCACACCCGGCTTCTCAGCGTCTCCTCAGCGTGTGTACCGCGCTGTGTCTCTCCTGTAAAGGGTAACGCTCTCAACTACCTCTGAATCTACCTTCCACCAAATCAACAAGGGATTGGTCTGTATATTCTCCTACCTTACTAGGATATTGCTATGTCTCTCATTTATGCAAACTAACTACCGCTATAATAAGTGACTGTTGCTACCACCATACTGCAAGATAAACTAACTGCCTTTATTTCTGCTTACTAATTTTTGGACTGCTGCTTGCCTTATAACAATTACTGTGTCCACCCTGTACTAACCTAAGAGACTGTTTAGCTTACTGCAAACCTGTGCTTGCTACTACATTATCATCCAGTATATATTTGTATCTGATAATTCTATCTTCTCAAGTGCTGTAATCCTGTAAAGTAATTCCTACTTCAACTCTGGACAAGGATTCATTAGTAGCTTTAGTTATTCTATAATTCTGGATTTGCTTGTTTCCTGAATTGGCATATTACTCAAGCATTCCCAAACATTACCAATCTACCTTACCACTTCAAATACAATTGGGGATTATACTCTGTGCCTTAGCAACACTATAGCATTCTTCACATATTACCAGTCTGTCTGACATGCTGTTTTGCCCTCTATCTACTTAGTATTTGTGTCTGCTATATCTTATTTAAAACTCTCTTTCTATCTTGTGGAATATATATCTTATTTATCAATAGATACTACTTCTATCTTATTTATCTGTTGATATTCATCTATCTTGTTTTCTGGTTGCGTGACAGCTCCGTATTCACTCTGTACCCTGCAGTAGTGACCCTCAGTTCAATGAGCATAACCGGATTCCTGTAAGTTAAATCTGTGTGAATCCAAGGTTTGGTGTGAGGCTGAGTGGTCCTGCTATAGCGGATACTAGGTACCAGAACTTATTTACCACCTGTTCTATCATAATACACGTAGCATTACACTGAGCCAAGGTATTGAACACAGACTCTTTGTAGATTGGGACAAATGTTTGCAATGTGTCCTTGACAAACGAGAAAGGGAGGTTGATATAATCCATTCCAGTGTCATTCACAGTGCAGCTAAATCAATTCATAGTAAATATTAGCTAAATGAGATATTAAATTATGTGATATCCAATGCCACCCAGCCATACCCTGACAGTTTATCTGTAAGAGAATGTCCCTAGCGCTCTGTTATCTCTAGTGCTTAGGTAGTGGTCAGATAACAGACAGATCAGGTTAGACAGAGGTTTAGCATTAGGTTTATCTGTGAGAGAATGTCCCTAGTGTTCTGCTATCTCTAGTGCTTAGGTAGTGGTCAGATAACAGACAGATCAGGTTAGACAGAGGTTTAGCATTAGGTTTATCTGGTGAGAGAATGTCCCTAGTGTTCTGCTATCTCTAGTGCTTAGGTAGTGGTCATATAAAAAGACAGATCAGGTCAGACAACGGTTTAATATTAGGTTTATCTGGTGAGAGAATGTTCCTAGCATTCTGCTATCTGTAGTGCTTAGTTAGTGGTCAGATAACAGACAAATCAGGTCAGACTGAGGTTTAGCATTAGGTACGAAAAATATCAACTTTTTTCTTCTTATCACAAACTGCTTGAGCTAGGACCTGGGGTAGCTGTAGATATTTAGTAGAAAGTTTTATCACTGTAGCTATATCTATAGCACTCTTCAATGTTAAATCATCCTTTGTGATTAGTCTCTTTTGTACTGTATTGTCCAAGAGCCCAATAGCAAACATATCACAAAAGGCAGTGTTTAAATAATCCCCTAATCTAAATGTACTTGCTAGTTTATTTAAATTTATCACGTTTTGGTGTGCTCATTCTGCAATTGTTTGGGTGCGTAAAATTTAAAATGTTCGGCTATCTGTAGTGGCTTAGGTAGGTAGTGGTCAGATAACAGACAGATCAGGTCAGACATTGGTTTAGCATTAGGTTTATCTGTGAGAGAATGTCTCTAGCACTCTGTTATCTCTAGTGCTTAGGTAGTGGTCAGATAAAAGACAGATCATGTCAGACAGAGGTTTAGCATTAGGTTTATCTGGTTAGAGAATGTCCCTAGCATTCTTATATGTCTAGAGGCTTAGGTAGGTAGTGATCAGATAAAAGACAGATCGGGTCAGGCAGAAGTTTAGCATTAGGTTTATCTGTTGAGAGAACATTCCTTAACCCTTTAAGGACACAGCTTTCAGTTTGCTCAATTGTTTTATGACGGAAAAATTCCGTCATATGTCCTTAAGAGGTTAATGTACAGTAAGATGCTGGACCTATGGTTTTCAGAAAAACTGCCAATTGCTTATCAGCTCCTATGCTATTTGCTGTACAGTATACAGTAGCTAAAATTGTTCAACCCATGTGTCCCATCTGTCAAATTCAGGTAATGTGCCAATAAGAACCATTATAGGGTCAGATCACAGATCCTCATCGCCAGCCGTTATGTTTTCTGTGTAGTCAGTATTATAACATTCAGTTCTATACTGTTACCTTGTGCCAGTAGTACTGTGTATGGGGACAATGTGACACTATTATGTTCCCTGTGTGTAGTCAAGATTATAAGATTCAATTCTGTGCTGTTACCGTGTGCCAGTAGTACTGTGCATGGGGACAATGTGACACTATTATGTCCCCTGTATAGTAACAATTAGAACATTCAGTTCTGTCTTCTACATATCACAGACTCTGCAGCATGCAATTTAGTCAAACATTGATTCAGCTTCAACTCATAGCTTCTTCATTAATAGGGTCCTCAGTAAAACTAAACATGGCTTCTAATGATGTCACTGAGACGTAGACACCCAGATCGTGTGGTAAGCTGATCTAAAAGCTGCAGCACTTTTAACTTGTAACTGTGTGTGTAATAATATAGTAAAAGCTGCAGTAATCTCAACTGTTAAAAAAATAAATAAATAAATATATGCTTATCTGATAAATTAAAGGGACAGTCAAGTCCAAAAAAACTTTCATGTTTCAAATAGGGCATGTAATTTTAAACAACTTTCCAATTTACTTTTATCACCAATTTTGCTTTGTTCTCTTGGTATTCATAGTTGAAAGCTAAACCTAGGAGGTTCATATGCTAATTTCTTAGACCTTGAAGGCCGCCTCTAATGTAAATGCATTTTGATAGTTTTTCACTACTAGAGGGCATTAGTTCACGTGTTTCATATAGATAACATTGAGCTCATGCACGTGAATTTACCATGGAGACAGCGCAAATTGGCTAAACTGCAAGTCTGTCAAAAGAACTGAAATAAGGGGGCAGTCTGCTGAGGCTTAGATACAAGGTAATTACAGAGGTAAACCATGTATAATTATAACTGTGTTGGTTCTGCAAAACTTGGGAATTGGTAATTAAGGTATTATCTATCTTTTAAAACAACAAAAATGCTTGTGTTGACTGTCCCTTTAATTTCCTTCTTGGCAGTGAGGGTCCACGAAAACATTTATAACCTATGGGAAATACTTTACCTGGCCACTAGGAGGAGGCAAAGACAACTCAAATAGAACATTGAAATATCCCTCCCACTTCCTCTACTATCCCAGTAATTCAAACCGAGGAAAGGGAAAAGGAGATAAAAAGGGGTACAGAGGTGCCAAAACTGCCACCACTACACAAGATCAGGGCGGGTTCGTGGACCCTCACTGACAAGAAGGAAACTAATTTATCATCAGGTAAGCATACATTTTATTTTCCTTTTAATGGCAGTGAGGGTCCACAAAAACATTCATAACCTATGGGAAATCAATCCCCAAGCTGAGGAGAACACGAATGTCAGGAAGGGAGAGTAGAAATGGCAGTCCTAATCACTAGGCACCACCTCCTGAAGAATCCATCTCCCAATGATGTCTCCACAGAGACCAAAAAAATCAAATCTTTAAAAGATTGAAAAGAAGAATATGTAGTAGGAATGTAAATCTGATCAACAAAAGGCACATACATTAAGGCCCAAGAAACAGACCTCACAGAGTCACGGACAGATTGTGTTGCAAATTGGAATAGAGTCCGCTGGCCTACTGAGTAAACCATGGGAGATAGACCTCATAGCCAGAAGGAAAAGCAAACAGCTGAGGCCTTCTGCCCCATGCGCCTACAAGAGAATAGGACAAAACAAGAAAGATGTCTGACTAAAAACTTTGGACCGATAAGACAGAACTTTAACGCTCTGACCACATCCAAATGACGTAACAACATCTCCCTGGAAGAAGATGGATTGGAACAAAAATGAAGCCACAAAAACCTGATTGATGTTGAGGGTAGAAAAACCCCTTAGGTCACAATCACCAAATTGTCCACAGTACCGCCTTGTCGGACGAAACACTAAGAAAAATAGGACACCTTAGTTAATGAAAGGATTACTACCCAAGTGAGTAACTTGATATCAACAGAATGCATAGGCTCAAACCGAGCCTGATGAAGAACACTAACAACCAAAAGAAGGGTTTATGGAGAAGCAACCATAACAAAGAAACAGGACTAATCCTAGGAATAGCTTGAATACCCCCTGAGTATCTGGCAAAATGAGCAAACTCTGAGAAAACAGAACTGAAAAGAGCAGGAACACTGACCTTTAAGGGTACTAACAAGAGACCACTAGAGCGTCCACTAGGTCCACCAGAGAGACTGTTCATCTCACATCGATGTCCAAAAATTGGTATAGAGACGAGAGAACCTTTAGGACTATATCCGGACACCCCCACATGTGGGTGATTTTGCCAACAATCACCTAGATTAAGACCATATTCCAGAAAAAAAGAAATTCTGACCGCTCAAAAATCAGCTATCCTATTCTCTACACCTGTATGAAAAAGGTTGACAAATCACAATGTAAAGTCTCAGTCCAGGTATGTGAGGCACCTCGCGTTTCACCCAGAAGGGTGACATGAACCACGGTTGAGATGAGGTCCAAGGAAAATCAAAATAAGAGGAGAAGCACATTTCCTGAGAAACAGGCTCCATGACTGCCACCAGTCGAGAAACTTTTAAGTCTGTGGATCCAGAGATAGAAAGTACAGGATAGAAAATACGACAGGCAGCCCTAAGCTATTCCCTGCATTGATCTAAGAGGAAGAACGCATGATAAAGCTCAGAAATACCACCGTCAAAAAGAGGATGAAAGAAAAGAATTCCAAGATTAGATTCCAGAGTAACTGTCTGGAGAGATTTTGCTAAAAGAATAAAGGCATCTACTAGGAATTGTGGTGGTGCCATCCTTAATCGGCATCTTAGTCAGACAGCCGAAAAAGGAAAACTCTAGGGGCGCGATCCGATATAGATCGTAGTTTTCGGCGCAAGCGAGGTAACCCGCGTCGCCCGCAGTTTCAGCTCGCAACTCGAGCTATCCAATATTCAGCACCGTCAGATGCTAAACTGGCGTAAGTCAGAAAAACCGACGAGCAGGCAAAATGTGCGCAAATACACCTTTTAGTCGTCGCAACTACTTGCGCCTGTATTTTGTTCACGTAAAGTCTCAATAAAGTGTAGTTTTATGCAAATTAGCCTACGACTCGTAAAAAATAACGCCAGTTCTAAGAGATGCGCCACGTAATGACGAGATTCAAAAATCATACTTAAACACCTGCGCAGCCGCCATTTCTTTAGTGTGTTTGGTTGGTTCTTGGAGCTACAGCACACTACAGCGAGTAGAGAGATTAGTGGTAAGAGTAGTGAGAAAGGAGAATTTCATCAAGTTAGTTAGGTCGGATTGTTGGATTGTTAAGCCAGTACATTTACTTACACTTTTTTTCATATTGCACACATTTTGCATACACACATATACAAAATACACAACACTTTTTTTTGATAACACCCAACACTTTTTATTTATCTTTTACAGTTTGAAAGGCTGAGTGTCTGGTTGTGATTGTGTGTGATTGAAGTGGGAGTGAGTGTGAGTGTGTGAGTGTGTGTAGTGTGAGGATGTCAGGGAGAGCTAGGGCTGGGGGGAGGAGGGAAGGGGAGTCGCAGGGAGAGGATTATGGACAGGAGGAGCAGCAGGGTCCCCGTCAGGGAGTGAGCGGACTGGGGAGAGGGAGAGCCAGAAGGGAGGATGGGAGTGGGGTTGCCCCAAGGCCAGGCACACTGAGAAGAGGGATAGAGGGTGCACATGGGGATAGAAGGGGGGAGGAGGGAGAGGATAGGGAGGAACCCACACCAGGGACATCCCAGGGAGGGAGCCAGGCAGCCCAGGACGAGGAGCGTATGAGGTGTCCGAATTTCAGTTTTGCCGAAAACCTCGCTCTAGTCCAGGCTGTCCTGGAGAACCATAATGCCCTCTTTGGACAAGAGAAGGGCAAAGGAGTTGCCCGTAGGCGTAAAGATGCTTGGCAGAAGGTGGTGGAGGCCGTCAATGGTGTGTCCCAACAGAGGAGGAATGTGGATGGCCTAAAGAAGAGGTGGAATGATTGCAAGAGGAGAGTCAAGGAGAGGATGGGCCAGGAAGCAATGTCCCAGAGGGCAACAGGAGGTGGGCCTCACTATGAGGTGGAATACAATGAGTGGCAGGAGCTCATTCGTAGGTCCCTGAGCCTCACAGCAGTCCGTGGACTTCCAGGGGCTCGTGACTCAGGGACTGCAACATCAGCACAGCATGCTGGTGAGTAACATCCCACACACTAGTATTATATGTATTTGAGTTATAACATCCTATATTGTCACACATTCATGTACACAATGAGGATCATGGTATTTTGCTTACTAACAACTAAATATACAATGAGATTTAACATTAAAGGGACATGAAACACAAAGAATTTATTTCATTATTCAGATAGAGAATACAGTTTTAAACAACATCCAAATTTACTTCCATTATCTATTTTTAATTATTATTTTGATAATCTTAGTTTATTAAATATCAATGCACATGGGTGAGGCAATCACACGAGGCATTGATGTACAGCCACCAATCAGCAGCTTCTGAGCCTATCTAGAAATGCATTTCAGCTAAGAATATCAAGATAATGAAGCATATTAGCTACTGGAAGTAAATTACAAGTTTTTTAAAATTCCATGCTTGGCTAGCTGAATCATGAAATAATAAATATGGGTTGCATGTCCATTTAATGCTACTTAACACATTGAAAATCATGATATGAGGTAGAATAGTGAAATACTAACATGTCTCAGAGTAACACAGGCCACAAGCCACATGTAGACCTTTCAGTAAATGGACACCATAGTCATCACAACCATAGTGTCACTTAAAGAACACATTTTCTCCATCACTGACATGTACACAGAACTATTGTATGAAACACATACATGTATACTTTGCATATTAAAAACCCTCATATCACAAATCTCAATGTGCACATGCATGTTATAGAGTTTGACATGAGAATGTGGATAGGCCCTAGCATGTACATTGTATGCCCACATGGATAGATATCTGACTGTACTAATCCCTCTCATCATTTGACTCCTCCACAGAACCTCCAGTCACCAGGGTGCCTACGCCCATGAATCCCCCAACACCGGATCAAACTATATGTCCACCTCAACCACCGGTACAGATAATACAGCAGGAGTATGCCAGGCATGACATGGCTTGGACTGCCTCAATAGAGAATCCAAATATCATGCCGCCTGCATTACAGGAGGATACCTGGCAGGAGCCCTGGCCCGAGGAATATTCCTTTGGCTTGGAGGGGGAGCCACGCAGCCCCGAAGGGTAGATGTATTTACCCCCCCACAAGAATATCATGGCACTACAGGATTATACCAGCAGGCTGAGTGGATGCACACCAGCGGCCATTGGGACTATCGGTCCATCCCGACATCTGTACCATCATCATCAGTTGGAAGGGCTCCACCAACTGAAATCCATCGCCCTGCACCTCCAGCTCATATTCCTGGGCCTGCACCTCCAGCTCATATTCCTGTGGCTGCACCTCCAGCTGAGCTTTCTGTTCCTGCACCTCCAGCTCATATTCCTGTGGCTGCACCTCCAGCTGAGCTTTCTGTTCCTGCACCTCCAGCTGAGCTTTTTGTTCCTGCACCTCCAGCTCATATTCCTGTGGCTGCACCTCCAGCTGAGCTTTCTGTTCCTGCACCTCCAGCTGAGATTCCTGTGGCTGCACCTCCAGCTGAGCTTTCTGTACCTGCACCTCCAGCCGAGATTCCTGTGCCTGCACCTCCAGCTGAGGAACACGAAATTGAAACAGTGCCTATTGTCCCTGCTGCTGAAGAGCCCATGGATCAATTGAGTTCCGCCATGGGTGACGAATATATCTCACTACAGAGGAGGCAAACATTGACATGTGAGACTCTAACGGCAACGTGTCAAAGAATGCAGAGGGAACAACACAGGTTCCATAGGAGCCAACAGCGTTTGCAACAGAGATCCAATGAGCTGCAAAGGGACATGGCAGCATCTGTAACAGCTATGGTCCAAAACCAAACCCAAATGCTGCGAGTCATATCGGACATGCAAATACAGAGTGACCAAAGATGGAGGGAACAGAACCAACTGTTGGGGGTTTTGGTGGAGCATTTCACCCACCAGCAGGACATCGCATCAAGCATCTCGTCTGTGAGCAGCACTCCTACTGGATCCACACAACCCAGGAGAGGCAGAAGACCCACTCCAGGCCCCTCATCTAAGAGGCCTAAAAGAAAATAAATATTATTCTATTTCATTGAAAATCTTGTCCTCTGTTATTTACTATCTAATTGTCATCCACATCCATGTGAGGTGTGTTTTAGTACAGTAATATTGGTAAAACATATAATAATACCTGTGTTGAAATGGACCAAAAAGGTATTATTATAATGTTTATGACATATTCCTGCTCAATAAACAACATCACATGGTTGTGTCTCAACGGTACATATAGTAATATTCACTTCTAAGATGTACATCAAGGTTTCTCACATCCAATATAAATTGACACGTTGGTATATATAACTAATAATGTATTTAAAGAAGGTGTGAACATAAGGTATAAATATCCATTATCCTCATTCTTAATGATAGTGAACTAAACATGAATTAAACAAATGATAAATATACAGTAATTAGGGTTGTTAAAGGGACATGAAAGCAAATTTTTTTCATTCATGATTTTGAAAGAGAAGATAATTCCAAAAAGAAATTATAATTTCATTCTATTATTTATGTTGCTTCATTCTATTGATATTCTTTGCTGAAAACCATATCGAGATATGCTTGGTAGCTGATGATTAGTAGCTGTATATAGATGCCTCCTGCGATTTTTTCACTGTGTGCATTGCTATGTCTTCATTAAAGTATATCTAAATAAAAAATGAAAATAGGTAATTGATTTAAATTATAAGGTTTTTACAAATTATCTTCTCTATCCTTAATCATGAAACAATATGTTTGGGTATAGTGTCCCTTTAAGGGAAGGGGGTTGGGATGTAGTAGTTTCACTTACATGCAGTGGAAATCCAAAGTTTTAAATTCTGCAAGACATGATATATACACATGCAATGGTTGGTGAGGTACTGTCAAACATCATAATACATGTGAATGTTACGGTTTACTGTACTTATGAATAAGTAACTTACAGGTGAAGTATTCCCGGATGACATAATCCCTCACTTCATTCCCCCTCAGTGTCCCCCTGTCCACATCCTCAAGTACAGGAACCAGCTGCTGCTGCTGCTCTGGGTCAATGTCCCCCAACAAACGTGTGTCCACAGCAATGTTGTGTAGAATACAGCAAGCATTGACAATGGAACACACTTTGTTGGGGTTATACTGTAGTGCTCCGCCTGTAACATCCAGACACCTGAACCTGGTTTTTAATAGGCCAAAGCTCCTTTCAATGACATTCCTTGTTCTTATGTGTGCCTCTTGGTACCTGAGTTGTGGCTCCGTAATGGGGTGCACCAAGGGGGTTAATAGCCATGGTCTGCAGCCGTACCCTGCGTCACCTGTCATGTAACATATGTGTTTGGATTACTACAGGTACATCATGTGCTTTAAAGGGACACAACATGAATCACATATAAAAGATAGATTTAATAAAAACATTAATGGAAGTAATCAGGATAGTTTATTAAAATTAAAAGGCCTATCTGAATAATGGAAGTGCAATTTATACTAGACTGTCCATTTAATAAGAACCTGCAATTGTTAGCAGCTTGATAATTAACTTAGATTAGATCATTTTCTCCATTCTATAGATAACTTTTGATGACAAGCATATTAGATATGCTCAATAGCTGCTGATTGGTGGCTGCACATAGAAGCCTCATATGATTGGCTCATATATGTGAATTAGAAATTTAAAAAAATAAGATATATAAAGAATGAATAAAATGATATAAGAGAAGTGAATTGTAATGCTGTTTAACATTGTATTCTCTATCTGAAACATGAGATGAAAATATGTGTTTAGTGTCCCTTTATTAGAAATATACAGACAGAATGAAGGTACTCACCAAGCAGCCATCCTCCCGAAAGTGTTCCATTTTCAAACATATTGAATAAGGAGGTCTGGCGCAGGATGTAGGAATCATGTGCACTCCCTGGGAAGCCTGCATACACATGTAAGAATTTCAGATTGGTATCGCAGACCATCTGGCAATTCAATGAGTGAAACCCTTTCCTGTTAATATAGAGGATTGTCTCCTCATGTGGGGCCACAATACGCACATGTGTGCAATCAATTGCCCCCATGACATTAGGAATACCCCCCAGTCGATAGAAGCCTTGTTTAAGACGGTTCCATTCCTGGGGGGTATGGGGGAAATGAATGTATCGTTGTGTCTGGTTATCTAGAGCAGTCAGAACCTCCCCTAGAATCCTGGAGAAGGTAGACTGCGCTAGGCCAGACACAAGCCCCTCTGTTGACTGGTATGAGCCAGTTGCCAGGAAGTGTACAACACACAACAGCTTCTGCATACCAGTCAGAGCTCGGTTCCTATACGCTTGAGGGTCAATTTCATCCTTCAACACCTCATATAGGTTAATGAGGCTTGCAGATGTCAAGCGATATTTTTCCCTGACTTCTAGCTTACGCCGTATATAGGATACCAAATCCGCGCAATTATTGGCGTCGCCGGCTTTTGCGGGCGACGATTTTTATCGGATGGACCCCTAGAATCCTTGACAACAAACTGGAAGCCATAGATAAACCAACGGTAAAAAACACAAAGTGGAAGTGCATGTCCAGGAAAAACAAGCATAGATACTGGCAAGATCTAAGATTTGGAAGGAAAAGGCATGGCAGATCCAAGTTAGTCAAGACTAAATCCTCCTGTAAGAAAGGAGAAAAAGTCATAGGAAATGCCCAAAGCTAGTAATGATAAGAGACCATCATACATATTTAAATCTATATAAGAAATTAATAAATATATTTACATACAGGTACTAAATCCAATATGTGTATTTCCAAGCAAAATGAATGGAGAAACATTGGTTCTGTATATAGTCACTATAGGTATGTAAAGCAAAGCAATGCTAGCAAACCGCCAGATCTGATATATTCTAAAGAAAAAAATAAAGGTCGGAAAACTACACATAAGGTAAATGGCCGTCATAGAATCTTGTCTTCCAAATAAGAATAAGCATGGTAAGCATTGCCAACGCTAATAGGCCAGTCTATAAAATATACAGTATATATATATATTTTTGTATTTTATTTTATGTTTTTTTTTATTATGTTTGTCTATGGTAATCCTGACTAGTGATGTCGCGAATTGTTCGCCGGCAAATAGTTCCCGGCGAACATATGCGATGTTCGATCCGCCCCCTATTCGTCATCATTGAGTAAACTTTGACCCTGTACCTCACAGTCAGAATACACATTACAGCCAATCAGCAGCAGACCCTCCCTCCCAGACCCTCCCACCTCCTGGACAGCATCCATTTTAGATTCATTTGGAAGCTGCATTCTTAGTGAGAGGAGGGACAGTGTAGCTGCTGCTGATTTAATAGGGAAATCGATAGCTAGGCTAGTGTATTCAGTGTCCACTACAGTCCTGAAGGACTCATCTGATCTCTGCTGTAAGGACAGCACCCCAAAAAGTCCTTTTTAGGGCTAGAACATCAGTCTGCTTTTTTTTTTCCCTGTGTAATCTAATTGCAGTTGCCTGCCAGCGTGTGTGTCAGGCTCTACTTGCCCAGTGCCACCACTCATATCTGGTGTAACAGTAGTGTACATTTAAAAAACTAAAAACTTTTTTTGACTGTGAAATAATAGTAGACAGCTGCCAGTACCCAAGATGGGGAGGGTTAGAGAGCTGTTTTGGGGGGGATCAGGGAGGTTGGGGGCTAAGGGGGGATGCTACACCACAGCATATGTAAATATGCTAAAAAATTTTTTTAAAACCTTTTATTTTAGTACTGGCAGACTCTCTGCCAGTACTTAAGATGGCGGGGACAATTGTGGGGTGGGGGAGGGAAGGATCAGGGGTCTGATGTGTCAGGTGGGAGGCTGATCTCTACACTAAAGCTAAAATTAACCCTGCAAGCTCCCTACAAACTACCTAATTAACCCCTTCACTGCTAGCCATAATACACGTGTGATGCGCAGCAGCATTTAGCGGCCTTCTAATTACCAGAAAGCAACGCCAAAGTCATATATGTCTGCTATTTCTGAACAAAGGGGATCCCAGAGAAGCATTTACAACCATTTGTGCCATAATTGCACAAGCTGTTTGTAAATAATTTCAGTGAGAAACCTAAAATTGCGAAAAAATTTAAGTTTTTTTTAAATTTGATCGCATTTGGCGGTGAAATGGTGGCATGAAATATACCAAAATGGGCCTAGATCAATACTTTGGGTTGTATACTACACTACACTTAAGCTAAAATTAACTCTACAAGCTCCCTACATGCTCCCTAATTAACCCCTTCACTGCTGGGCATAAAACACGTGTGGTGCGCAGTGGCATTTAGCAGCCTTCTAATTACCAAAAAGCAACGCCAAAGCCATATAAGTCAGCTATTTCTGAACAAAGGGGATTCCAGAGAAGCATTTACAACCATTTATGCCATAATTGCATAAGTTGTTTGTAAATAATTTCTGTGAGAAACCTAAAGTTTGTGAAAAAGTGAACAATTTTTTTTTTATTTGATCCCATTTGACGGTGAAATGGTGGCATGAAATATACCAAAATGGGCCTAGATCAATACTTTGGGTTGTATACTACACTACACTAAAGCTAAAATTAACTCTACAAGCTGCCTACATGCTCCCTAATTAACCCCTTCACTGCTGGGCATAAAACACGTGTGGTGCGCAGTGGCATTTAGCAGCCTTCTAATTACCAAAAAGCAACACCAAAGCCATATAAGTCTGCTATAATGGCATGTCTGGCACACAGTGTTGGGGCAAGGGTCCATCTGACCACTGATACCTGGTCTGCAAAGCATGGTCAGGGCAGGTATATCACCTACACTGCGCACTGTGAAGCGTGCGTAACCCTTACACTACCTGATCGATACAACATCATACCTGATGTTTTAAAGCACGTTATTCCAAACAATTTAAGAATGTTAGGTGATTTATGCCCTTTATGGATTAAACCAGACTCTGCATCAACTATGTAATTTTCCATGGGAGTTTTGCCATGGATCCCCCTCCGGCATGCCACAGTCCAGATGTTATTGCCCTTGAAACAACTTTTCCATCACTATTGTGGCCAGAAAGAGTCCCTGTGGGTTTTAAAATTTGCCTGCCTATTGAAGTCTATGGCGGTTCACCCGGTTCGCAAACTTTTGTGGAAGTTTGAGTTCTCCGTTCGCGAACCCAAATTTTTAGGTTTGCGACATCACTAATCCTGACAACACAACATATAGTCATCTTTCCTATATAAGAAAGAAGCACAGTTTGGCACAAAAATACAGATGAACCACAGATGTGAATAGTGTCCATAAAAGAAATAAAAAACGGTTAATCGCTGACTCGAGCAGAAAAACCACAAATGTTTCTAACTAATTATCAACAATGTCTTAACACTGGATAGCAACTGGCATTCACCTATTATCCCCCATATAAGTATGGGGAAAAGCTAGTAATAATTTTCCATCTAAAGGAAAAATACCATCCAAGATAAAACACATGGGATTTGAAAGAACAGATATCCTTAGATTCTATACAGAAATAAACTAGTTTAAAACACTGTTAAAGGTAACAAACCACCAGTTGTGAATATTGTCTTTGGTAAGAAAAGTCACTAGGTATTTCCATGTAAGGTATAATACCAAAAAACACAGGGGAAAAACGAGTGAAGTTAAACTGGAATAGATGAGAAGTCCCCAGGTATATTACTTCAAATGTACAGGATGCCTTTGTAAATCTGCACTAAGAGTGGCCTTGTAACACTGAAATAATGAGGAAAGGGCCTGTATGCAACTATCTACTTTTAAGTTAAAAAATAAGTATGTGCAGGGGTCTAGATTACACATACATTCGGCTATCCTCATAAGAATGAACATGGATAGGGAGTAGAAATGATGAGAAACCCCCTCAGAAAATATCAGTATCATCCTAAAAACATGCAGCAAGAAAATCTATTGCACATTGTAAGGCATGTATATTTGCAGAAAAATGTAACATATAGGACCCGAATGAGCTCCCACCAAAATTGTAAATGTGGTATGGAAGGGGGACATCCTATCCTCTAAGAAACTGCCCTTAAAGGGACACTGAACCCAAGTTTTTTTCTTTCATGATTCAGATAGAGCATGAAATTTTAAGCAACTTTCTAATTTACTCCTATTATCAATTTCTTCGCTCTCTGGCTTTCTTTATTTTAAAAGCAGGAATGTAAATCTTAGCAGCCAGACCATTTTAGGTTCATCACTATGGATAGCACTTGCTTATTGGAGGCTTACATTTACCCACCAATAAGCAAGTATAACCCAGGTTCTCATCCAAAAATGGGCCGGCTCCTATGCATCATATTCCTGCTTTTTAAATAAAGATAGAAAGAGAACGAAGAAAAAATTATAATAGGAGTAAATTAGAAAGTTGCTTAAAATTGCATGCTCTATCTGAATCGTGAAATAAAACATTTGGATTTAGTGTCCCTTTAAACAATGATCCCCTCTGCAAGGAAGCACCACATATCTCGGTCCTGCAAACTGCGTAGAGAAGGCCCATACCTAAAAACGCTAGCCATATGGCAATACGGGAGCATATTCACTGTGAGCACCGCTACGCTCCTCAGCTAAGATGAGCTCTAAATGAGGGGGAGGGAGGGTCTGCTGTCAGATCTCTCAAGGACCACACTACCCAAATGTGGGTGCCAAGACCTTCCTTTAGTCAATCACTTCTACAGCTGTACATAAGTATACTGAATAGGTTAGCGTTAGGAATGCACATGCATGTCTCTTGCCGTACATATTAGACCATGGCATATAGAAACATGAGAGTGTGGCTGTTGCCAATCATTTGGACACTGTTATACATAGGCAGAGCCACCACAGGTAAGTGCTGGTGTAGAGATATGACCCCAGTCAGTCGCTAGCACAGGATGTATATGTTCTTAGTACATACACAACCATGTGTGTGCATCTGTTCTGTGGCTACCCACTGGACATAAGGCAGTTAGTCAGGAGTGCACTCCTCCATAAAAACAAAGTCAAAGGGAGCCTGTGCTGCCAGCAGCATTGTAGACAGAAAAGGTGCGCTGAGGCTGCTGGTAACAGGAACGCTATAAGTCCCATGAGGATTTAGAAGGAGTGCGCCAACGCGGTCTGCGGCGGGAAGGACAACATCTTTCCGTCTTTGAGTCCCAAAGTCCACCTTGTCTATCCCCAATGCTCCAGTCAGATAACCGAAACCTCTTAGGGGAACAACAAACATATGCAATGTACACATGGACTGTCACGGACCTGTGGCATACACCAGCCCAGAGGGGTGATCCGGTGGTTAAACACTGGGAAGGCTATGCTGCAGGTTCTCCTTTCCCCCTCTGCCATTTGGGGTTGTGACTGGCCTGGATACCAGACTGCAAGAGCGATGCTTTTCCATTTGGATTTCACCTTTGTTGTGACTGAACTTTGCCCTGAAAGAGCCGATCTCTACCCCACTGTACCCCCTTACCGGGCCCCAGCCCTGATCTTATGGAACTACTCACCGGCTGGGATCACCAGAGATACCTGCTGAAATTTAACCAAGATCGCTGCAGGACTCTGCTCTTTTGGGAACTTACAATACACTTGGAGGGGCATGGGCTGGGGTGATTACGAATAGGCAAAAACTACGGAACTCATTTTACAGACTACGCCCAGCTACCTTTACCACTCTGCCACTCTGGTCCCCATCCACGGATCATGTCACTTTTTGGACTGCGACCTCTGGGAATCCGGGGCTATCGAATGGTACACTGGGAAGACCGCCTCTCCCTCGGGATCACCGCAAAACCTCAACCTATATGATGTGGGTATCTCAGTTCCCATAGCTTCTGTGGAGGTACCAGGCTGTCTGGAGGGGATATTGTTCTCTTAATGGGATAAGGATCTGGTCATATGGCAATTGTGTATAAATACTGTGCGTTTGTCTGAATAAAACAGTTCTTGTTTCACACCTTAATACTGGTCTTGTCTGGTTATTAGGGTGGGCCACTTGCTAATATCACTTTCCAGCACTAGAGCTACAGGTTTCAGGGTTGAAGAAGGTCTTTTTGGCAGAGATACCCAGCTGTGGTATCCAGAGTCAGTCACACGGATCCGCTCAGAGCCGGTAACAGTTTTACAGTTAGTACTCCAGAGCAGAAAACCACACTGTCTATTTGTCTGAACTTAACCAAATAAAGATAAAGCAGCCAAAAAGTGCCCATCAGATCCCCTTCCCGCACAAAACCGTTAAGGTGTCCCTTCTAGGTAGACAACTAGTCCCATAGGAATGGGGGGGAAAATGCTGAGGGGAAATATCCTGTTCACACTGTGAACCATAAGGGATGATATATCTGTCTGTCCGTGAACACTCTCTTCCAGAGGGCAGGACAACTGAGTACTAAACCCATGCTGCGCCTAGATTGCCAGTCATTTCGCTAATATCCCTCTCATTAGAACACAAGCCATCAGAGGGGTTAAGGAAATGAAATCTGGACTCACCTAGCTTCTATTCATCTGCTGTCTCTGGCAGAATTTCCAGGTCTAACAGTGGAATCTTCATCCTGACAGGGACCTGTGGCACAAAGGAAAATCAGTGTAACTAACACTTGGCTAGATTACAAGTGTTGCAGTATGGCTATTACCGCTGACAAATTGTCCATTGCGCTGGAATGGCCAGTAACGTATATTATGAGACGCGGCGGTATAGCTATACCGCAAGCATTTATGCCTGTAACGCGCCGTCCATTCCCCACATTTAAAAAATGTTTGAGTGTGGGATTTTCCATAGCACCGTATTACAGGTTGTATGGTCCGGCTAAAATGTTTGCATTACAGCCTATACCGACACAAGCCATTCCTCCATCTGAGAGCAGTAGTTAAAATTTTTCACAAAACTCATAACTAAAATGTTACAAAGTACACTAACACCCATAAACTACATATTAACCCCTAAACCGCCGCCCTCCTGCATCGCAAACACTATATTAAACTTATTAACCCCTAATCCACCGCCCAACAATAAATAAACCTATTAACCCCTAAACCACCGGCCCACACATCGCCAACACTATAATAAAGTATTAACCCCTAAACCTCTAGCCCCGCACATTGTAACTAATAAACTAAATCTATTAACCCCTAAACCTCCAGCCCCCCCACATTGTAGCTACTAAACTAAACCTATTAACCCCTAAACCGCCAGCCACCCACATCGCAAAACACTAAATTAAACTATTAACCCCTAAACCTAACAACCCTAACTTTAAATTAAAATTACAATATAACTATGTTTAAATAAATAAAAAAACTTACCTGTGAAATAAAAAAACTAAGTTTAAACTATAAATTAGCCTAACATAACTATTTTAATAAAATTTTAAAAAAAACTACCAATTAAAAATCCTAAATTACATGATAAAAAAAACCTAACACAACAAAAAAATTAAAAACCTAAATTACAAATTAAAAAAAACTAATACTACGAAAAAATTTAAAAACACTAAGATTACAAAAAATAATTAATTAAATTATCAAAAATAAAAACAATTACACCTAATCTAATAGCCCTATAAAAATATACCCCCCCCCAACCTACAATAAATTACCAATAGCCCTTAAAAGGGCCTTTTGTAGGGCATTGCCCTAAGTTAAACAGCTCTTTTACCTAGAAAAAAAATACAAAGTCCCCCCAACAGTAAAACCAACCACTCAACTAACCCGCTAAAATAGGGGCTACCCATTGCCCCTAAAGGGGCATTTGTATGGGCATTGCCCTTAAAAGGGCATTCAGCTCTTTTATACTGCCCATTAAAGCCCTAATCTGATAAAAAAAAAAACACACCAAAAAATAAACCTAAGACTAACCCCAGAAAATCTACTCACGGTTCCTGAAGTCCGGTCATCCATCCTCATCCAGGCGTCGAGAAGTCTTCATCCAGGCAGCGACACCTTCATCCATCTCAGGGACGTCTTCTATCTTTCTCCCGGCGGCACGGAGCAGAGCTATACTAGACGGGGATGACATCCTGTATGAAGCATCCTCTTCATACGATCACCGCCGTACACTAAAGTTGAATGCAAGGTACCCTTTTCAAAATGGCATACCTTGCGCATTCCTATTGGCTGATTTAATTCTTCAAATTCAAATCAGCCAATAGGATGAGAGCTTCTGAAATCCTATTGGCTGTTCAAATCAAGTTTGGCGGTTTAGGGTTTAATAGCTTTATTTAGTGTTGGCGATGTCGGGGAGCAGGGGTTAATAACTATTTACTGTCGGGGTTGGCGGATTAGGGATGTTTAGACTAGGGGTTTATGTTAGGTTTAAACGTAACTTTCTTTCCCCAATAGACATCAATGGCTTTGCGTTACCACGATTTGCCATTCCGCGATCGCAGGTGTTAGTTTTTTTTTGTAACACTTTCTCCCCATTGATGTCTAAGGGGGAAAGTGTGCACGAGCACATAAACTCAGCCCTTGGATATTGTGCGGTATGGAGCTTAACGCACCATACCGCACAGCACAAGGAGGCTTTTCAATAACTCGTAATGGCATCGCTATGGAAAGTGCAATAATGCAATTTTTTTGGCGTTATTTTCGCACCCTTTTTAGCGTAAAACTCGCAATCTAGGTAACTGTTTGCCTGAAAGTGAGGATGGCAAAAGTATACTGGAAGGAGGCATGGGAAATTTCCCAGGGACATCCAGATGCTAACATTCACCACAACTCTTACTAAGAGGATTACATGGCTACTAACAGCTCCCATATCCTTTCTAGCAGGAAACCATTAACCCTTTCACTACCGGGACTTCCAGACAAAAACTTGCCCAAAATACCAGAGCATTTTTACTATCACTCCATATAAACAGAAATAGAGCCTTGATTTTTTTTTTCCCATTTACCTATCAAATCTATATATTTTTTAAGTAGACAACCCAAGGTATTGATCTAGGCCCATTTTGGTATATGTCATGCCACCATTTCACCGCCAGTTCCATCAAATAAAAAAAAAAAAATGTATACTTTTCTCTTGTAGGTGTATCCAGTCCACGGGTTCATCCATTACTTGTGGGATATTCTCCTTCCCAACAGGAAGCTGCAAGAGGACACCCACAGCAGAGCTGTCTATATAGCTCCTCCCCTAACTGCCACCCCTAGTCATTCTCTTGCAGCTCTCGACAAGATAGGAAGTATCAAGAGATATGTGGTGACTTAGTGTAGTTTTACCTTCAATCAAAAGTTTGTTATTTTTAAACGGTACCGGCGTTGTACTGTTTTACTCTCAGGCAGAAATTAGAAGAAGAATCTGCCTGGAGGTTGATGATCTTAGCAGTTTGTAACTAAGGTCCATTGCTGTTCTCACGCATAACTGAAGAGTTGAAGAGTATGGGAAAGACTTCAGTTGGGGGAACGGTTTGCAGTTTACCTGCTTTGAGGTATGTTCAGTATATTTATTTCTAGAGAGATGATAAGATCTAGAAAATGCTGACAGAGCCTTGTATAATTGAGGTAAGCCTGATGCAGTGATTTAACAACGACTGGGATCATGCTTACAAAAAAGGGTAATATTTATGTTAATACTCATATTTCTTAGTGACAAAACGTTTACATGTTATATAGAAAGAACGTTTTTTCTCTGAGGGTGATAAATCGTTTTTTTGGGGCCTTGTTTCCACATGGCTAGTCAGATACTCCTAGGAGTCTTTTCTTAAGGCCCTCTGACATCGAGTGCATGGTGGGAGGGGCCTATTTTTGCGCTCTAGATGCGCAGTTCATATTCAGACTGAGACATCCAGCTTCCCTAAAGGAGTCCTCTGGCATCTGAGGACCACTATAGAGGGCTTATTTCTTTCCTAAATCGTATTTGAGGGCAGGTAGGAGCCACAGCAGAGCTGTGGCAAGGTGTTTAACTGTTTATTAACGTTTTTTAACGTTTTTCAAATCCTGTTTGGGGCCTAAAGGGTTAATCATCCATTTGCAAATGGGTGCAATGCTGCTTTAGTCCCTTATACACACTGTAAAAATTTCGAAGAGTTTACTACTTTTTAACACTGTTTTGCAGTTTATGTGATAGTTTTTTTCTCTTAAAGGCACAGTAACATTTTTATTTAATTGCTGTTTCACATTTATTAAAGTGTTTTCCAAGCTTGCTGGTCTCATTACTAATCTGTTAAACATGTCTGACATAGAGGAAACTCTTTGTTCAATATGTTTAGAAGCCATTGTGGAACCCCCTCTTAGAATGTGTACCAAATGTACTGAAATTTCTATAAATTATAAAGACCATATTATGGCATTTAAAGATTTATCACCAGAGGTTTCTCAGACTGACAAAAGGGAGGTTATGCCATCTAGCTCTCCCCACGTGTCAGAACCTATAACTCCCGCTCAAGTGACACAAAGTACATCTAGCGCGTCCAATGCGCTTACCTTACAAGACATAGCGGCAGTTATGACTAATACCCTCACAGAGGTATTGTCCAAACTGCCAGGGTTACAAGGAAAGTGAGACAGCTCTGGGGCTAGAACAAATACAGAGCTTTCTGGCGCTTTAGTAGCTATGTTCGATATACCCTCACAATGCTCCGAAGCCGTGGCAAGGGAGTTGCTATCTGAGGGTGAGATTTCAGATTCAGGGAAGACGTTACTTCAGTCCGATTCTAAAATGACAGCCTTTAAATTTAAGCTTGAACACCTCCGCTTATTGCTCAGGGAGGTTTTAGCGACTCTGGATGACTGTGACCCCATTGTAGTTCCAGAGAAATTGTGTAAAATGGACAAATACTTTGCAGTGCCTGTTTACACTGATGTTTTTCCAGTCCCTAAGAGGTTTTCGGAAATTATTACTAAGGAATGGGATAGACCAGGTGTTCCGTTCTCTCCCCCTCCTGCTTTTAAAAAAAATGTTTCCCATAGATGTTGCTATACGGGACTCGTGGCAGACAGTCCCTAAGGTGGAGGGTGCTGTTTCTACCCTAGCTAAGCGTACAACTATCCCCGTCGAGGACAGTTGTGCTTTCTTAGATCCTATGGATAAAAAAATTGGAGGGTCTCCTTAAGAAAATTTTTATCCATCAAGGTTTTATTCTCCAGCCTCTTGCATGCATTGCCCCAGTTACTGCTGCAGCGGCTTTTTGGTTCGAGTCTCTTGAGGAGGCTCTACAGGTGGAGACCCCGTTAGATGATATTTTAGACAGGATTAAAGCTCTCAAGTTAGCTAATTCCTTTATTTCTGATGCCGTTTTTCATCTAACCAAACTAACGGCTAAGAATTCAGGTTTTGCCATTCTGGCGCGCAGGGCGCTATGGCTTAAGTCCTGGTCAGCAGACGTTACTTCAAAGTCTAAGCTTCTTAACATCCCCTTCAAAGGACAGACCCTATTCGGGCCGGGCCTGAAGGAGATCATTTCTGATATTACTGGAGGAAAAGGTCACACCCTTCCTCAGGATAGGTCCAATAAATTAAGGACCAAACAGAATAATTTTCGTTCATTTCGAAACTTCAAGAGTGGCGCAGCTTCAGCTTCCACTAATGCAAAACAAGAGGGAAATTTCGCCCAGTCCAAACCAGTCTGGAGACCGAACCAGGTATGGAACAAGGGGAAGCAGGCCAAAAAACCTGCTGCTGCCGCCTCTAAGACAGCATGAAGGAGTAGCCCCCGATCCGGGACCGGATCTAGTAGGGGGCAGACTTTCTCTATTCGCCCAGGCTTGGGCAAGAGACGTCCAGGATCCCTGGGCATTAGAGATTGTTTCCCAGGGATATCTTCTGGACTTCAAAGCTTCATCTCCAAAGGGGAGATTTCATCTCTCACAATTATCTGTAAACCAGATAAAGAGAGAGAGGCATTCTTACGTTGTGTTCAAGACCTACTGGTTATGGGAGTGATCCACCCAGTTCCAAGGGAGGAACAGGGGCAGGGCTTCTATTCAAATCTGTTTATAGTTCCCAAAAAAGAGGGAACTTTCAGACCAATCTTGGATCTCAAGATCCTAAATAAATTTCTCAGAGTCCCATCCTTCAAGATGGAGACTATCCGAACCATCTTCCCTATGATCCAGGAGGGTCAATATATGACTACCGTGGACTTAAAGGATGCTTATCTCCACATTCCGATTCACAGAGATCATCATCAGTTCCTCAGGTTCGCCTTCTTAGACAGGCATTACCAGTTTGTGGCTCTTCCCTTCGGGTTAGCCACGGCACCAAGAATCTTTACAAAAGTTTTAGGATCCCTACTGGCGGTTCTAAGGCCACGGGGCATAGCGGTGGCTCCTTACCTAGACGACATTCTGATACAGGCGTCGACTTTTCAAATCGCCAAGTCCCATACGGACATTGTTCTGGCCTTTCTGAGGTCTCACGGGTGGAAGGTGAACGAAGAAAAGAGTTCTCTCTCCCCTCTCACAAGAGTTTCCTTCCTAGGAACACTGATAGATTCAGTAGAAATGAAAACTTTTCTGAAAGAGGTCAGGTTATCAAAGCTTCTAACTTACTGCCGTGCTCTTCATTCCACTTCTCAGCCGTCAGTGGCTCAGTGTATGGAAGTAATCGGCCTAATGGTAGCGGCAATGGACATAGTTCCGTTTGCCCGCCTACATCTCAGACCACTGCAACTTTGCATGCTCAATCAGTGGAATGGGGACTACACAGATTTGTCCCCTCTGCTAAATCTGGATCAAGAGACCAGGGATTCTCTTCTCTGGTGGCTATCTCAGGTCCATCTGTCCAGGGGAATGAGTTTCCGCAGGCCAGAGTGGACTATAGTGACGACAGATGCCAGCCTTCTGGGCTGGGGCGCAGTCTGGAACTCCCTGAAGGCTCAGGGTTCATGGACTCAGGAGGAAGCCCTCCTTCCGATAAACATTCTGGAACTGAGAGCGATATTCAATGCTCTTCAGGCTTGGCCTCAACTAGCTGCGGTCAGGTTCATCAGATTTCAGTCAGACAATATAACGACTGTAGCCTATATCAACCATCAGGGGGGAACAAGAAGCCCCCTGGCAATGTTGGAGGTTTCAAAGATAATTCTATGGGCAGAGGTTCACTCTTGCCATCTCTCAGCTATCCATATCCCAGGAGTAGAGAACTGGGAGGCGGATTTTCTAAGTCGGCAGACTTTTCATCCGGGGGAGTGGGAGCTCCATCCGGAGGTATTTGCCCAGCTGATTCAACTACGGGGCAAACCAGAACTGGATCTGATGGCGTCTCGTCAGAACGCCAAGCTTTCTTGTTACGGGTCCAGGTCAAAGGATCCCCAGGCAGCGTTGATAGATGCTCTAGCAGTGCCCTGGTCCTTCAGCCTGGCTTATGTGCTCCCACCATTTCCTCTTCTCCCTCGTCTGATTGCCAAGATCAAGCAGGAGAGAGCTTTGGTGATTTTGATAGCACCTGCGTGGCCACGCAGGACTTGGTATGCAAATCTGGTGGACTTGGTCTTCTCTTCATACTTTTTCTAAATTCTACAAATTTGATACTTTTGCTTCCTCGGAGGCTATTTTTGGGAGAAAGGTCTTGCAGGCAGTGGTGCCTTCCGTTTAAGTTCCTGCCTTGTCCCTCCCTTCTTCCGTGCCCTAAAGCTTTGGTATTGGTATCCCACAAGTAATTGATGAACCCGTGGACTGGATACACCTTACAAGAGAAAACAAAATTTATGCTTACCCGATAAATTTCTTTCTCTTGTGGTGTATCCAGTCCACGGCCCGCCCTGTCACTTTAAGGCAGGTGTTTTTTATTTTTAAACTACAGTCACCACTGCACCCTATAGTTTCTCCTTTTTTCTTGCTTGTCTTCGGTCGAATGACTGGGGGTGGCAGTTAGGGGAGGAGCTATATAGACAGCTCTGCTGTGGGTGTCCTCTTGCAGCTTCCTGTTGGGAAGGAGAATATCCCACAAGTAATGGATGAACCCGTGGACTGGATACACCACAAGAGAAAGAAATTTATCAGGTAAGCATACATTTTGTTTTTTCACAAACTTATTATTACAAACTGCTTGGGCAATCATGGCACAAATGTTTGTAAACGTTTCTCTTGTATCCCCTTTGTTCAGAAATAGCAGACATATATGGCTTTGCCATTGCTTTTTGGGTAATTAGAAAGCCGCTAATTGCAGTGTGCACCACACTTCTATTATTCCCAGCATTGAAGGGGTTAATTAGGTAGCTTAAAAGGTTAATGTTAGCTTTAGTGTAGAGATAGGCCTCCTACCTGACACTGCACACCCCCTGATCCCTCCCACTGGTAACCCCCATCTTACGTACTGGCAGACAGTCTGCCAGTATGAAAAAATAAGGCTTTTTTATTTATATTTTTAAATATTTTTTTTTTTTTTAAATATATTTCTCCAGTGTAGATCCCTATTATCCCCCAACCTCCCTGATCTCCCCCCCCCCCCAAACAACTCTCATAACCACCTATAAAACTTTTTTTTTCATTTATTTTTTTATTATATTTTCTGTAGCTTAGTGTGTCCCCCACCCCAATCTTTACTTTAGAGCCCCCACACCCCCTTTTCTGTAGTGGAGCTGTCCCATCCCTCACTGTCCCTTCATTTCCGTAGCATTCTCCCGCTCCCACTCCCTGCTGCCTCCCCTGCGTGGCCGCCCACACCTCCCGCCGGCATCAACAGAAGATTGTTACAGACCACACACTGTCACCATCTGTAACGATTAGGCATCTGCCCTCAAATGGAGGCAGAGCACCGATCATGCTCTGGCTCCATATGCGGCAGATGCCTGAAGCTTCAGGAGCCCCGGATCTCCGCTGTAACAAAAGCCGAGAGTGCTTGAGCATCCTAAAGCGACAACATATATATATAGTGTGTGGTACAATAGCCAAAGTACCATATATATATATATATATATATATGTCGGATTGGGTTAAGCAGGTTAAGGAACAAAGAAATTCATTTTCAGCAGAGCACGTCTCTGTTATCCTCCTTGTAGACAAGGCAAAGAATTACTGGAGTAGTAGAGGAAGTGGGAGCGATATTTCAATGTTCTATTTGGGGGTATCTTTGCCTCCTCCTGGTGGCCAAGTGAAGCATCTCCCATAGGTTATGAATGTTTTCGTGGACCTTCACTGCCATTAGAAGGAAAGTATACATTTTAGAGTTAACAAGTTTAGAGAAGAATTTAAATTAAAAAAATGACGCAGAAACTAATATGCAATATGGAATATTATATAGGGAAATGTTCTCCTATAAAAAGGCTTTAAAGGAACATTGTATGCTAGATTTTTCTTTAGCATAAATGTTTTGTAGATGATCCATTTATATAGCCCGTCTGGTAGTGTTTTTTGTGATTTTCAAACTCCTAACCAAGCACTAAAGTTTTAGATGTATACTGTTGTCTACAGAATCCTGGTTGTGTAATGGCTCTTTTCATATGCAGGGGAGGGGGGGGGGGATCTGCTCTTCTTGCTTTCTAAGCCCATTTCAGTGGGTGTCCCAGCCTAATTTCATCAACAGTGCTAAACTGGGAGCTTCTAAGTAAGTTTTTAAAAGGTTTTATACTGGATATTTTGTTCAGTATCTGTGAATATTCTTTATAGTAGAGTACATTACATACAGTTATATAAAAATTGGTGTATACTGTCCCTTTAAAAAATAATAATAATAAAACGTCTTTAAAAATACAAGCCATTTAAAGCAGGTGAACAAGATTCCAACACTGAATGGAATTCAGATACCCCATAACAGAATTTATTCCAGTGATAGAGCTAGGTTTAATAACATTAATAATAAGAATTCAAATTATAATAGTGCATGATGAATCTTGTACCCAGGCAGATATGTGCACCATAGGAAATATAGATAAGATAGCCAGCGAGGAATTTTACATAGTGTACGGGATTTAGAAAAACTGGATCGGCACAATCAATTTACCAAACCTAAAAAAATCCCTCCACCGTACAAAAATAGGTAAGCTGCATAAGGAAATTGCTCATTTTTTAGTAAAACCCAGAAAGACGAGTGTTACAGAAGCATTAGTTATTTTGTTGTGAAGAGCTTATTTCCCAGCAGCAATGCCTGAACCAGCAAGCCAGCGCCTAAGAAGGGCTCCAAGAAAACCGTAACAAGTATCATTTCATAAAGAGTTAACTCTTTTTTTTCAGCTTTTAGAAACTATTGTCTAATCACCTCTGGAGCCAGACTGCTAATTGATAAGATGAACTTGTAAACTTGTTATCTTAAGTACTGTAATCCTATTGTGGCCTGTCAAAGGACAGTGCTCTCTATCTAAATGTGTGATGGGGGATTTTGTGCTTCCCCCCCTCTCCCCCTGGGAGTGCCCTGTGTGCATGTAACCTTAATAAAAAGCAGGCTGGGCATCCCAGTCCTGAGTTCTTGTTTGACCCTCAATCGCAGCGTTGACTCGTTTTTGTGGGCAGAAGTGTATCCTAGCTGTACTGCAGCTAAGGGAGATTATTCTATATTTGCGAGACTCATATAGAATACTATGGAAAGCAGCTTCTCCCCTCTTTAGCAATAGGGATCCAGGCTACTAAGCGGTCCATCTCTCAGCGAGACTAAGGGTAACCGTAACATTTGGCGGCAGCGGCGGGATTTTCCTGGATTTCCTAGGAGAGTTACAGAACGGATGGAGAGCGCTTACGAAAAATTGAAGCGTACCACCCTAAAGGATTTACTTGAAAGCAGAGGGGGGTACGCCAGCAACCGGCCGAGGAGAGAGCTGATCGCAGAATTGACCGAACTGGATCAGAGCTTCACAATGGCGGAAACACCGACCACGATTAGTGACGAAAAAACCAGGATTGTTCGGGAAAGGCTCTCATTATACGGGCCGAACCCCTCCATGGAATTGGTACAGCAGTTGATGGCGGAGGCGGACGAGGATATACGAGAGACTCGAGCCCACGAACTCAACCTAGCAAACGCACACCACAATGCTGAAGCCCCGCAGGTAATCATCCCTGTCGAAAATGCTGGGAGGCCCAAGATACCCTATGCGGCATTTCGACCCTTCCTAGAGAGCGAGACAGGGATTGATGAATATTTGGCGGACTTCGAAAGGCAATGTGCCCTGCACCAGATTCCCAACAGAGAGTGGCCCACGATATTGTCTGGGAAACTATCCGGGCGAGCCCTGGAAGCCTTTCGTACTCTGGGTGCTGAGGAAGTGACACAGTATGAGCTAGTTAAGGAGACACTGTTGCGACGGTACGCTGTAACTCCGGACACGTATCGCCGACAGTTTCGGGGCACGGAAAAGAAGCCTAACGATACCCATATGGAATGGGCGCACCGAATGCGGAGAGCGGCAAATCACTGGCTGAGAGGAAGTAAAGCGGTGACTGGGGAGGAAATTTTACAATTGTTTCTCTTAGAACATTTTTATAATGGCATGGAACAGCAAGGGAAGGAATGGCTGCGAGACAGGCGGCCTTCTACCTTAGAAGAAGCAGCCAAATTGGCCGATGAACATTATGACTCCCGTCTTCACGAACCCATGAACTACCGAGCTCCAGCACGGGTCGTACCCAGAGAGGTTTACCGTGCACCCCCTCGTGCTGAATTCCGAGCCCCGGTGCCCACAGGGCCCGTCCGACACTCAGGACCACCCAATAACAGCTCTGAGCGTCCCAGACCGACTTGCCACCGATGCAAGCAACCAGGGCATTTCATGGCTAGCTGCCCCCTTAATACGCACCAGACACCCAGGAATTACAATTACCCCTCTGGGTCCTATCGTCCGGCCCGGGCCCTCTGTGTTAACCAAGAGGCCCCTATGGAGGGATATGTGGGGCCGCTTCACGAGGCAGACCCTGTATATGCTGCCTCAGATAACCGCCAGCACCATCGGCAGAGGGTATGGCTCGAGGGGCGATCTACCGAGGGATTGCGAGACACAGGGGCTACTATCACGCTGGTACAGAGTCATTTGGTGCCAGAGCACAAGCGATCCGGACAGACTGTGGCCGTTAGAGTGGCGGGGGGGGGATGTGTACAAAATTCCAACAGCTAAAGTGCATCTTGATTGGGGAGCGGGAAAGGGGGCTGTGAACGTGGGCCTAATGGATAATTTACCTGCCGAAGTACTACTGGGCAACGATTTGGGCCCCATGACTTCTGCCTATGCTCCAGTATGCAACAACGAGGCGGACCCAGTGACTACACGGGCCCAAGCCCGGACGGAGCGAGAGCTCTCACCAGTGCGGGAGACACAGGTAAGACCTACCCCAACCTTGCCTGACAGGTTAGGCCCCATACCCTGGGACACCCCAGATGCTTTCGAGGCAGAGTCTAAGACTGACCCGACCTTACAAAAGTACCGGGAACGAGCAGAGACCGGAGGGGGCGGGGCAGATAACGAAACATTCTTATGGGAAAAAGGGAAACTATACCGCTGGACAGAGAAAAGGGGACAGCGTAGGCGACAGCTGGTAGTGCCCCACAAATACCGTCAAGAAATCCTCAAAATAGGCCACGACATCCCCTTAGCAGGCCACCTAGCCGTTACCCGTACCCTACACCGCATTACTCACACGTTCTTTTGGCCAGGGGTGCACGCTGACGTTAGAACTTACTGTAACACCTGCGATGTGTGTCAACGAGTAGGAAGGCGAGGCGATCACCCTAAAGCCCAGCTAGTAAATATGCCCATTGTAGAGGAACCCTTCAGCCGGGTTGCTATTGACCTAGTGGGACCACTGGCTACCCCTAGTCCCTCCGGTAAGCGATACATTCTTACCGTAGTGGACTACGCTACCAGGTACCCAGAGGCTGTCGCCCTATCCAACATACAAGCGGATACAGTAGCGAATGCACTAGTACAGGTGTTCTCCCGGGTAGGATTTCCAAAAGAAATCCTATCCGACCGAGGCACCCAATTTACGGCTGAATTGACCCAACAACTCTGGCAGGTTTGCAAAATTAAGTCCCTCCTGAGCTCCCCATACCACCCCCAGACGAACGGGCTGTGTGAGAGGTTCAATGGGACCCTCAAGCAAATGCTCAAGACGTTCACTCAGGAATACCGAGACTGGGAACGCTTCCTGCCGCACCTCCTATTTGCTTATCGGGAGGTGCCCCAGGAAAAGACAGGGTTCTCTCCCTTCGAGTTGCTCTACGGAAGAAAGGTACGGGGACCCCTAAACCTGATCCGGGAGCACTGGGAGGGAGAGATGGAGGCTGACGGTGTCCCAATTGTGCCATACGTGCTGGAACTCAGGGACCGAATGGAGCAATTAGCCAAATCCGTGCGGGCTAATCTCCAGTTGGCCCAGAGAAGACAGAAAGTATGGTACGATCGGGGGGCCCGAAAGAGAATCTTCACCATAGGACAAAAGGTGTTAGTACTTAAGCCGGTGAAGACAGACAAATTGCAGGCGTCCTGGCAGGGTCCCTACCAGATCGTAGAGAAAAGGGGAGACACCACTTATGTGATAGCTAGCTGCCACGACAACAATCTTAGAAAGACATTCCATGTAAACATGCTCAAGGAATATTTTGAGCGACCAGAGAACGTGACGGCCGTATGTTGTTCCCCTCAGGAAGACCCCGACAGTTTACCCATTCCAGACCTATTAGAAAAGAGCCTCCCCACAGGTATAGTGGCGCAGGTTCAGATAGGGGACCGACTTAGCCCCACTGAAAGGGAGCAGCTCAACCAACTCCTCCAGTCCAAACACCTCACCTTCTCCCCGAAGCCAGGGTACACTACTTTAACCACCCACCAGGTAGATACTCCGGGACAAGCTCCCTTGCGCCAGGCTCCGTACCGAATCCCCGAAGCAGTTAGGACAGGAATGAAGAAGGAGATCGATGAGATGCTCCAGCTCAGTGTAATTGAGCCCTCCGATAGTCCCTGGGCCTCCCCAGTTGTCTTGGTGCCCAAGAAAGATGGGACCACCCGGTTCTGCGTAGACTATCGGAGGCTCAATGAAAATACTGTGACGGACGCTTACCCTATGCCCAGGGTAGACGAGCTACTCGATCGTATAGCCAGGGGAAATTACCTGACCACTATTGACCTCTGCAAAGGTTACTGGCAGATTCCCCTGGCCCCGGAGGCTATCCCCAAGTCGGCATTCGTCACCCCATTCGGCTTATATCAGTTTAGGGTAATGCCGTTTGGGATGAAGAATGCCCCAGCTACATTCCAGCGCTTGGTGGATAGGCTCCTGGATGGCTTCCAGAGTTTTGCTTGCGCCTACCTGGACGACATAGCGATCCACAGTGAGTCCTGGGAGGACCACTTAGCTCATGTGGGAATGGTTCTGGATCAGATCCGGGCTGCTGGCCTGACTCTGAAGCCAGAAAAATGCCACTTTGGGATGGCCGAGGTACAGTACCTGGGTCACCGGGTGGGGTGTGGAAAGCAGCGACCAGAGCCGGCCAAAATAGAAGCTGTCGCCAATTGGCCCACCCCCATCACTAAGACTCAGGTCCTAGCCTTCCTGGGCACGACAGGGTACTATAGACGGTTCGTACCAGACTACAGCACACTTGCCAAACCCCTGACTGACTTGACCAAGAAGAACTTACCTCGACAGGTCCTGTGGTCTCCCCACTGTGAAACGGCTTTCCAGGCTCTCAAAAATGCTCTAATTAACGCTCCTGTCTTGGCGGCCCCAGCCCTTAACAAACGTTTTATCGTCCATACAGATGCTTCCATGTTTGGGCTGGGAGCCGTCCTCAGCCAAGTAGGCGAAGATGGAGGGGAGCATCCAGTTGCCTACATCAGCCGGAAGCTCCTGCCCCGCGAAGTCAGCTATGCAGCGGTCGAAAAGGAGTGTTTGGCTTTGGTGTGGGCATTAAAGAAATTGACTCCCTATTTATATGGTCAGGAGTTCACTCTGGTCACCGACCATAACCCGTTGGTGTGGCTGAACCGGGTCTCTGGAGATAACGGCAGGCTATTACGTTGGAGCTTATCGTTGCAACCCTTCAATTTCACCATTACTTACAGACCTGGGAAACAGAATGGCAACGCCGACGGGTTGTCCAGACAAACCGACCTCAGCCCCGCATAACCAGCGGTCTGGACAGCCTTAGTCTGCCCCGAAAAGGGGTCAGACCGTGTCTGCCAGAGTGTTCCACAGAAAGGGAGCACTGTTACAGAAGCATTAGTTATTTTGTTGTGAAGAGCTTATTTCCCAGCAGCAATGCCTGAACCAGCAAGCCAGCGCCTAAGAAGGGCTCCAAGAAAACCGTAACAAGTATCATTTCATAAAGAGTTAACTCTTTTTTTTCAGCTTTTAGAAACTATTGTCTAATCACCTCTGGAGCCAGACTGCTAATTGATAAGATGAACTTGTAAACTTGTTATCTTAAGTACTGTAATCCTATTGTGGCCTGTCAAAGGACAGTGCTCTCTATCTAAATGTGTGATGGGGGATTTTGTGCTTCCCCCCCTCTCCCCCTGGGAGTGCCCTGTGTGCATGTAACCTTAATAAAAAGCAGGCTGGGCATCCCAGTCCTGAGTTCTTGTTTGACCCTCAATCGCAGCGTTGACTCGTTTTTGTGGGCAGAAGTGTATCCTAGCTGTACTGCAGCTAAGGGAGATTATTCTATATTTGCGAGACTCATATAGAATACTATGGAAAGCAGCTTCTCCCCTCTTTAGCAATAGGGATCCAGGCTACTAAGCGGTCCATCTCTCAGCGAGACTAAGGGTAACCGTAACAACGAGAAAGCTTTCACAACAACTCCTATAGTATCTCAAGGAAGGGATGACTTAAGAAATGTCACATTAGAAAGTATGGAGGAAAGCACATCAAGTTGCAGCAGAAAGCACATGAAAATTAAATGTATGACAACAAATGCAAGAAGCATGATGAGTAAAATGGGGGAGCTGAAGTTCTTAGTTGCAGAAGAGGACTATGATGTTAACTGAAACTTGGTAATATAATTCACATGACTGGGCAGTTAACTTAGAGGGCTATACTTTATTTAGGAGGAACAGAAATAAAAAAAAGGGTGGAGGAATCTTCATGTATATTAAATCTAACCTTAAACCTACAATAAGGGGAGATATTTATGATACAGGTGACAATGTAGAGACCCTACGGGTTATAATAAAGAATGGGGAGAAAATTCCTAATAAAATATTACTTGGAACATGCTACAAGCCCCCCAACATTAGTGACCTGGAGGAAACTCAACTACTAATGCAAATAGGTAAGGCTGCTAATAACCGTGCTATAATTATGGGAGATTTTAACTACCCTGCTATAAACTGGGCCAATGAAACTAGTAATTTCGCTAAGGGGATAGATTTTTAAATGTTCTCAGGGATAACTTCATGATTGTCGCAATAACAATAATAGAGGAACTAACTAGGAGTAACGCTATATTGGATTTAGTGCTATCAAACAATACAGATATAATATCAAACATAGAAGTCAAAGAACATTTGGGTAACAGTGATCATAACATGGTGACATTTGAAATTTCTTTTCATAAGCAGTGTCTTAAAGGTTTAACTAAGACTTAATTTTAAGAAAGCAAAATTCAACGATTTAAGAAAATCATTAAATAGCAAATTGGGACAAAGTATTCTCTAATAAAAATACAGAGGATAAATGGATAACATTTAAAACTTTGTTAAATAAATATACATATCAACAAATACCATATGGTTATAAAAAATCCAAGCCAATGTGGCTAAATACAAATGTGTTAAGAGAAATTAGTAAAAAAAACGTAGGGCATTTAAATTATTCAAAGAAAATAGTACAGACTCAACATACCATATTTATAAGGAATGTAACAATGCATGCAAAAAAAAGCAATCAAATTAGCCAAAATTGAAAATGAAAAATGAATTGCAAAGGATTCTAAGTCTAACCCTGAAAGGCTCTTTAAGTACATAAATAGCAACAAATCTAAGAAGGACAATATAGGTACATTAAAATGCGGGGAGGGTAGCATGATTAACAGTGACAGGGAGAAGGCTGAGATACTAAACCAGTTCTTTTCTTCAGTATACACAAGAGAGGAACCATTGGATGATACTTTGGAACAAACTAGAACATGCCAAAACATACCATTAACTGTGTTATTATGTATAGAGAATATCAGGAAAAAAATGGATAATATTAATGGTAAATAAAACTCCAGGCCCAGATGGAAATCACCCAAGGATGTTAAGGCAATTTAGCACTGTTATAGACAAACCTCTACTCTTAATTTTTCAAGACTCATTATCCTCAGGCATGGTCCCCCAGGATTGGCATAAAGCTGATGTGGTGCCACTCTTCAAAAAGGGAAGCAGGGATGATCCCTGAAGCTATAGACCAGTTAGTCTGACATCAATAGTGGGGAAGGGATTATATTGCTGACCATATTCATGTAAACAAGATGAGTTCAAATCAGCATGGTTTTAGGAGAAATAGATCATGTCAAACTAATCTAATTAGATTCTATGAGGAATTAAGTAAAAATATAGATAAAGGGGAATTAGTTGATGTGATATACTTAGATTTTGCAAAGGCGTTTGATACAGTGCCACATGAGAGATTAATTCACAAAATTAAGGACAGGGAATAGCTGAAAATGTTAGCTCATGGATAAATAACTGGATAAAAGATAGGGAGCAACGAGTAGTAGTGAATCGATCATACTCAGATTGGACAAAGGTAATCAGTGGAGTCCACCAGGGATCAGTACTGGGCCCTGTTCTTTTTAATATTTTTATAAATAACTTGGAGCAAGGATTAAATAGTGACATCTCTATTTTTGCAGATGAAACTTAGTTAATTAAAGTCATTAGGTCAGAGGAGGATGAACTTTCATTACAAAGGGATCTGCAAAAATTAGAAGTATGGGCAGGTAAATGTAAAATGAGATTTAATACAGGAAAATGCAAGGTTCTACATTTTGGAAGTAAAAATGAGCAGGCAATTTATTATTTAAATGGTACAAGACTTAGCCAAACAGATGAAGAAAGGGATTTGGGAGCAGTAATAGATAACAAGTTAAAGATGGGTGCACAATGCAGGGCAGCGGCTTCAAAGGCTAATAAGATATTAGCATGTAATAAAAGAGGCATTGATTCAAGGGTGGAAAGCATAATTCTGTCACTATATAAATCCCTGGTAAGACCTCACCTTGAATATGGAGTGCAGTTCTGGGGACAGATCGCAAAAAAAAAAATAAAAAAAATAATGATACTACAGAACTAGAAAAAGTTCAGAGAAGGGCCACAAAGCTAATTAGGGGAATAGAAAATTTAAGATATATGAGGAGAGGCTAGCCAAACTGGGTCTGTGAGGTGACACGATTACTTTATCTAAATATATTCAAGGCCCATATACAGAGATGGCAGAAGCTCTGTTTATTCCAAGAAAATTGTTTGTGACAAGGAGGTCACAATTTAAGGTTTGAGGAAAGGAGATTTAATCTTCTGCAACAAAACTATTTTTCACTGTAAGAGCAATAAAATTGTGAAACTCATTACCAAAGGAGGTATTGAAAGCTAATACCCTAGATACATTTAAAAATTGTTTGGATACATTTCTGTCTAGAAACAAAATTCATGGATATGATTGCTTGTTTTAAATGGGTCACCTTTTAGTGGGATTATTTAAGCTTAACTGGCGCTTTTTGTAAGTATTTTATATTTATATAGGTTAAACTCGATGGACTTCGGTCTTTTTTCAGCCTCATCTACTATGTTACAAGTTACCAACTGAGGCCTTGTTTCCATTGAGGTGGTAAAGTCTGGAAACAGGTGGTAAAAATATTTATCTCCATTAGGGCTGCAACTAACGATTATTTTCATAATCAATTAATCGGCCGATTATTTTTTCGATTAATCGACTAATCGGATAAAAACAGAATCAATAATTGTTTCCTATATTTTAAATAAAATCCACATACTGAGTGTTACAAATTTAAACTTCAGACTAAAACTTTACATTAACACAACTGTTTGTCCAATTTTTAAGCAGCAGAGAACAGTTTTATAATTAAACAAAACAAAACCTGTTTGAAAAGAGGTAGAACTAGAAAGAGACTATCACTGTTAATAACATTCTGTTATTCACTCTTTCAGAAACTTTGCATTGTAATGCAAAAATCTCAACATCTCAACATGCTTCTGGCTAAGGCTGGTTCTCTGTTTGCAACTATATTTCCTGCAGCAGAGAAAAGGCACTAAGATGGTGTTGAGGTGCTTGAGATGTATAAGTAGGGTTTTGCCAATTTCACCAAAGTGGGATATTTATCTTTGTTAGCTCTTCACCAATGCAAAGGGGTTTTCAATAAAGTAACCCTTGACTTCATTCTTACATAAAAAATATCTTGAATATCTAAATGCAATGGTAAATAACCAGCTATAATGTTAGGGGGAAATATCTAGTCCGCTCTAAAAATAACAGATATATACATATAGGTTGAATCTGGTACATATTATCAAAATATATTAAAAATATAAAAAAACAATAAAAAACAAATTAAACGCGCTAAGGACTTTATATCAATAACAGGACAAAGCCTTACACATTTATTTTTACAGTACATATAATCAGCAATAACAAGCAATACGCTAATAATTGTGCAAACAGATAATAGTGCACATCAATTTAAATAACTCCTATCAATCTAGGGCTAGGTGTAAACAACAAGCGTGGCACTATATCATAAAACGCATAGTTCCAAATCACCTGATTTAATATAAACAATCCAAATGATGACTATTATATCTGGGTTGCAATTAAGCCAGGGGTAGTTGTAAACGTATACTGTCCTGAAAAGTAGACGTCTGTAGATGTCCTTTAGGCTAAGGACATAACCATAAAACACAATACCATGTGCAGGAGTTCATTGGAGTGAAGCAGGTGTTGTGCACAGACCAACTAATTGCAAACCAACTAATCGATTAAGAGATTCGTTGACAACTATTTTCATAATCGATTATGACGATTAGTTGTTGCAGCTCTAATCTCCATTAAAGTCTATGGAGAATGTTTATGTTACCACCAATTTCCATACTTGACCACCTCAATGGAAACAGAGTCAGAGTCAGTCAAAAGAAGAAATCCACAGGAAATAGTAAGCTTGAAAGATTAAAGGGACACTGCGCTACACAGTAAAATATTATTATTATTGGTTATTTGTAGAGCACCAACAGATTCTCCAGCGCTATAAACAAAGGCAGAGTACAACAAAACAATTATAGGGATTAAATAAGTAGAGGGCCCTGCCAATAGTCGCACTGTTTTAGTCAGCTCTTAAAAAGCTGATCTACAAACATCTGGACTCTTAGGCATACATGCTAAGGGGGTTCAGGGGATAGCAATGAAGGAGAGGAACTGGTATAAAGAAAGGTTAGTGTAGGTTGTATGCATCCTTGAACAGTAGAGTCTTTAGGGAGCGCTTGAAGCTTTCAAAACTAGAGGAGAATCTTGTGGAATGAGGCAGAGAGTTCCACAAGATGGGTGCCAGTCTTGAGTAGTCCTGTAAACAGGAGTGTGATGAGGTAACGAGAGGAGGAGAGTAGGAGGTCATGAGCAGAACGAAGGGGACAGGAGGGAGAGTATCTAGAGACAAGGTCTGAGATATAGGGGGGAGCAGTGCAGTTGAGGGCTTTGTATGTCAGAGTGAGAATTTTGTGTTTAATCTTAGAGGCAAGAGGAAGCCTGTGAAGGGATTGGCAGAGAGGTACAGCAGATGAAGAGCAACGTGTAAGGAAGATGAGCCTGGCAGAGGCATTTATTATGGATTGTAGAGGAGCTAGGCGGCAGCTGGGGAGACCAGAGAGGACAGAGTTACAATAATCGAGGCGGGAAAGGATGAGAGAGTGGATTCAAATCTTAGTTGTGTCTTGTGTAAGGAAATGTCTAATTTTAGAGATGTTTTTAAGGTGGAAGCGGCAGGCTTTAGCCAAGGATTGAATGCGAAGAGTGAAAGAAAGCTCTGAGTGAAATGTGACCCCAAAACATTGGGCATGTGGGGTAGGGGTAATGAGGGAGTTGTCGACAGTTAGAGAGATTGAGGGGTGGAGATTTTGGAAGAAGGGGGGAAAATAAGGAGCTCAGTTTTGGAGAGACTTAGTATGAAGTAGGGAAAGGACATCCAGGAAGAGATGTGAGCAAGACAGTTAGTGACACGGGTTAGCAAGGAAGGAGATATAGTTCTGGTGCAGAGAAGAAGATTTAAATAATAACCAAAGCATTACTGGTCAGTCAGATAACACACAGTAACCTAATAACCAAAGCATAACTTGTTAGTCAGATAACACACAGTAAACTAATAACCAAAGCATTACTGGTCAGTAAGATAATATATAGTAAACTAATACCCAAAGCATTACACAATGCCCTACAAAAGGGTTAATACACATGGTAGCTGAGCACATCTGGTGACCCAAAGACATAAGTGAAGCCACCAATCACCAGTTAGCTACCAATAGTGCATTGCTGCTCCTGAGCCTACCCAGGTATGCTTTTGGAGAAAGGATTGCGAGAGAACAAAGTCAATTTGATTAAGAAGTAAATAAAATAAAAATTGCATGCTCTGTCTAAACCACGAAAGCTTAATGTTTACTTTCATGGCCCTTTAAGGGGAAGCACACTTTAGAGTACAGACAGTACAGTCCCTTTGTGTACAGACTAATAAATGAGCCAATGTTAGTTTTCATCCTGTCTCGAGCCTCAAACTTTATATAAACTTGTCAAGGTCAGGCATTTCAGTACAATAACTTCAGCTGTTCAGCCGAATGATATGGCTGCAGTTTAATGACAGGCTTATTGGATACCTCTACATACAGTCTGCCAGGAACGAACAAGAGCCCAGTGGCTTGTTCTATAGCCCAATTACCACCTGGGAGTAACTTCTTTTAGTCCAATTGTGCTTTTCACAGAGGAAAATTTTCCTGAAGTATATCAGTCTGATCCCACCTAACAAGGTCTGTCCAGCCCCGAAATAGCAGGAAATTTTCCTCTGAACAAGGGCATTAGCAACCCCAGGGAATCAGCTAAAAGAAGCTACTCCCAGGCGGTAACTGGGCCATAGAACAAGCACTGAGCTGTTGTTCATTCCTGCATTTTTGGTTTGTGTTCTAAAATGCAAATGCTAGTTTGTATGTATTTAATACAACAAATAACAAAATTATGCTTACCAGATAATTTCCTTTCCTTCTGTACAGGGAGAGTCCACAGCTGCATTTATTACTTGTGGGAATACAGAACCTGGCCACCAGGAGGAGGCAAAGACACCCCAGCCGAAGGCTTAAATACCTCCCCCACTTCCCTCATCCCCCAGTCATTCTGCCGAGGGAAAAGGGAACAGTAGGAAAAATTATCAGGATAAAAAAAAAAAAGGTGCCAGAAGAAAAACCAAAATAAAATTTAGAGCCGCCCATCGGAGAACACGGGAGGGTGCTGTGGACTCTCCCTGTACAGAAGGAAAAGGTAATTATCTGGTAAGCATAATTTTCCTTCTTAATACAGGGAGAGTCAACAGCTGCATTCATTACTTGTGGGAAATTATACCCAAGCTAGAGGACACTGAATGCTAACAGGAGGGCAAAAAGAGGAGGTGGCCCCCCTCTGAGGGCACCACAGCCAGCTAAAACCCATACTCCCGAAGACTGCTTCAACAGAAGCAATGGGAAAACTTTTTGGAAAAAGAATGCAAGGAGGACCAAGCATCCGCCCAACAATCAGATCCATATAAATCTTATAAATCTCATGCCAGAGATCCAAAGACTATGGCACGTAGAAGCCCCCTACAGACAGGGTAGATCATTAAAGATAAAAATCAAAGACCACCTCCTGCCCAGGTACAAAAATAGCCCAATGCAACCCCTTAAAAGATAACAACTAAGCTCCAAAAGTAGCATCAGATTGACTCACTGGCCTGAACGCAGTCAGAATCCTAGCAAAAAAAAAAAAACTGAACGCCCAGAAGCTTATGAGCCTCTAGAGCAGAGGAAACAAACAGAGCCCAGAAACTGTCCCAACAAGTAACTAACTAGGAAGACACTTCTCCAGATCATCCTGGAGGAGAAAAGGGGAACCTTGGCAGGAGAGAGAGTGCCAGGGCGAATCTTGCTCTTCCCGACAAAAGGGAGTCCTCCACACCTAAGATAGATGACGAGGAACTAGCTATGTGCTGAAGGAGAGCACAGTAACCTCTCAGAAAAGAACCCTCACTCGGCTAAGGCCGAGCGACCTCTCTCAGCCCACCTCAGAAGAAAAAAAACAAAAAAAGATTTGATTGCGCCAAACGGGGCCTTAACTCAGCAGATCCCTGCGACAAGGAAGCCCCCATGGAGGCGAAGCCCTTTCCCCCGCAACATACAATCTCGAACACAAACGGAGCAATCAGTCTCACGGACGCCTGCTCCTGTAGGATCAAGCCATCACTCGAGGCAAGAGTGATATGGCAGAAGAAGAAAAAAAGGGTGAATTGGACCTCCAAAGCACCACTTAGGATCCATTAGCTCTGCCTGAGGATCCCAGAACCCGACCCAATAATGGGTACCCTGGGATAGGCAGAGACGTTCTGAAATTCTTGAATGGTGTCACCATTCAGAAACAAGCATCTGAAACCTTCAGATAGATAGAGACCCTATCCCCAGATCTCGGAAATGATTGGAGAGAACATCCTTCCCTGAAGATCACACTAAGAGTGGATCGCAGACAAAGATCAGTAGTGGGCCTCCGCCCACCACCAAACTCGTGGTACTACCCTCTACGCAGTAGAATCTCTCTTTCTCAGAGAAAGATCTGATCCACTGAGAGCAAAAACAGGCTAACTAGAGTCTATACACTGGGACGAACCCAGAAGACCAGACCCCCAAAGCAAAATTGCTTGACCGAGGAAACCTAAGAATAATCGGAAGCAATCTGAATCCACGGTGCCTCTATAGAACATGCTTTCCCCAACTGGCAGGCTAGCGACAGAAGTCAAAAACCCTCCCTTATTTAGACCATGAGACAACAGTGGAATGAAAATATTCTCACACTGCGAAAGGTACCGGGACAATGACTCCCAAAGTCGCCCCAAAAAACTTCCCTCTCCAAAAGCCAAATTCAAGAGAATAAAAACTGACCAGAAATGCAGGATAAGAAGTCTAGCTCCAGCCTCTATGATCCCTGGATCCGCATAATCCAGAATTAAGCGCCCATCCATTACCTAAAACAGGTCTGTCCTGTCATCTATAGATGGACCTGCTCAGCCTGGACCAGAATAGAAAAGAAATTAGGCAAGCACACAAAAGTGATAGCAATGTGCAAAAAAAAAAAAAAAACAGGTCCTGCCTGTCATACGACACAAACCACCCTATAGAGGTTGCAACAGGTATTCTAAAATAAAAATAATATATGACGGGCGAAACATGTCAGCAGCAGTTTTCTGCAAGCAAATGCTATCGTTGTGACCCTCTATGATCATGTATTTTTTATCTTGAATAATAAATCAAGTTGTGCTGAAAGCCGTCTGCATACCTTTGTATATATATATATATATATATATATATATATATATATATATATATATATATATATATATATATATATATATATAATCTCATGTAAACCATTTACAAATCTAGACAAGTCAGAATACTTGCTTTTCCCACATAAACTCTCTGATTACATTGTTTCCAATGCAGCAAAGGATTCTGGGTGAGATCTGCAAATCAGGTTCACAATGACTCACTTTTTTACTTTTAGTCTGATTTTTAAGGCAGATTTCCCTTTACGCCATAGCATCGCCGCATTACACAGCTTAGCTTAAGCTTAGCTAGGGTTAGTACAGTGATTCAGACCAATGTGAACCTCATTTGCATATCTCACCCAGAATCCTTTGCTGCATTGGAAACAATGTAATCATTGAGTTTCTGTGGGAAAAGCAAGTCTTCTGACTTGTCTAGATTTGTAAATGGTTTACACGAGTTATTTTCTCTACATTTTGTATTTAGTGGAGGAATTTAAACTCACTTTTCGCCTCCCCATAATTTGAATTGTTGTTGTATTTCGCCCAGAAATCAACTTTACCAAGCAGTGATTCAACCTACTCCCAGCTGATGAGTGGCAAAAACCATGAAACAGCTGTCCTAGGATTTGTCTGCATCACTGTACTAACCCTAACTAAGCTTAAAAGCTGTGTAATGCAGCAATTCTATGGTGTAAAGGGAAGTCTGCCTTAAAAAGCAGGCTAAAAGTAAAAAAGTGAGAGTCATTGTGAACCTCATTTGCATATCTCACCCAGAATCCTTTGCTGTATTGGAAACAATGTAATCAGAGAGTTTCTGTGGAAAAAGCAAGTCTTCTGACTTGTGTAGATTTGTAAATAGTTTACACAATGAGTTATATTCTCTACATTTTGTATTTAGTGGAGGATTTAAACTCCCTTTTCGCCTCCCCATAATTTTAATTGTTGAGATAAATATATCAACATTGGTTGATCAAGATCGCTATCTGATTTGGAAACTGAGATCCGACTGACGGATCAGTACTCGGAATCTCTAACATTGCCATTCTAAATCCTCTTCCGTCGGAGGAATCAAATCAGCAGACTCCGACCCTGGAGATCCTACCTCTGAAGCCTCAGATGGAACCGCATCCCCAGATGACTGGTTGGATACAATAGTCAATTTACATGACAGTCCCTGGGCAGGAGTGCATGGATTAACCCTTCACTTGCACATAGCAGGAAGAGGCAAAATCGCTAAGGCCGTAGAGATGGCCATGCGGAACTGCACAGTAACATCTGGTGGAAAAAAGCCCCCTTCAGACGAAGGAGGAGCGGTACTCTGAGAAACTGCATGTGTAGGAACAGAAGAATCTAGGGAACACACCTCACGGAACGAGGAATCCTCAAAGGCGGACGGCTCAGTGGTCTCCAACATCTCAACATTGGTTGACCTGAACACCCTGCTGCAGCATACAGAACATAAATTGGGAGGGTTAGACTACCCGGGCCTCCTCACAATATACACAGGTATCAAATTCTGTATTAGAGGGATCCCCCTCTAAATGATCACAATCCTCCATAACGCGTCTAATTTAAATTATAGCAAAAAACAAACAAACAAACACACCAACTGGCACCTTTAAAACCAATGGCACTCACCACCTCCTATGACCCAGGCAGCTTGAGAAACTCGCTCCTCGTCGCAGACAATCGGTCAGGAGTAGGAAATAGAAGAATGTGACCACTCCCTGTCACATGGTGTGTCATGCAGGACCGCCCCTGCTAAGGAAAAGCGTGCCAGCTTAATAAAACTGTGCAGCTCTCAATTGTGAATAATAAAATAAAATTAACCTGTACGTTCTGTATCAGCCTATGAGCCCAAACGTCTCCTACACATAAAGCAGCCAAAACCACATAACAAATATGATAAAAAACAAAACAAAAAAAAAAACACTGTTCAATAATCCCCCTCAGGGGATATTAACTCTTGATTCCATAAAAATAAAAAGGAGTCCCACTGTGACCCTGTCTTCCATTGTTAACATATGTATATAAAATGAAACAATCTTACCAGAATCTATGTCGTGGAACAGAAAACACGGTCCTGACAGACTGTAGTTTTTGACAGGAGCTGTTAATATGAGTCTGGATGGTTTCGCAGAAAGACTCTCCCTGCATCTCCAGACTAAACTCAATGCTCTCACTGACAGGCTGACAAGACTACTTAAAACTCCAGGCCCATCTCGTAAGGCAGCTACCCGAAAGGAACTACTCCGAAATCTTCTGACACTTCTCTGCCAACCTCCTGTGACGAAAGGCAAAGAATGACTGGGGGGGGGGGGGGATGAGGGAAGTGGAGGAGGTATTTAAGCCTTTGGCTGGGGTGTCTTTGCCTCCTCCTGATGGCCAGGTTCTGTATTCCTACAAGTAAGGAATGCAGCTGTGGACTCGCCCTGTATTAAGAAGGAAATGACAGTACTGTACCATCTGTTACCATGTATACAACATTATATAAAATTACCTTTAAGTTACTTGTATAAGTTGTATTATTGGATAAAGGTTTTTTTTTACCTGTATTATCACCATGGCGAAAGTCTCTTTAAGTGTGATGGGGGAAACCAGACGTAAACTCCAAGCCCAGTGTGCTTAGAGGGTTATGGCTGTACCTCACTGAGGCCCAAAGGAGGACAGAAACGATAGTCTGGGGTTGTCGTTTTTCCTTGGTCAGAGGAGAATTGCATGGTGTTTCGTGGCTGAACTGACCTGGTTAGGTGGATCAGACTGATATACTTTAGAAAAGTTTCTCTCTGTAAAAAGCACAATTGGGCTAAAAGAAGCTGCTCCCAGGTGGTAATCAGGCCACAGAACAAGCCACTGAGCTGTTTTTTCCTGGCAAACTGCTTCTCTTTCTGTAGGTTATTGGATACCTCATAAGTAATGGGGTTTCATGTCTTTGTATGGGAGGTATTAGGGAGTGTCAACAAACCCCCACATCAAACATAAACCTGCCGCATAGTTGGAGAGTCCCCTCTTTCAAATGAGGGGTCTCAAGACCCTGTAATTTAACCAGAGGAAGAATATAGGGGTCTGAAATAACCCTTATCCAAATAAAACTCGTTTAGAGAGGGACAGATGTGTCTGTAGTCACAACATACAGCCTCTTGATTGCATCTGTAGCCCATACATCTAAATACCATAATGTTGTGCTACATTAGATGATATAGTTGAATCTTTCGGTGGGATGGAAGACAATACAGAGATCAGATAAATCTCAATGCACCAGTGATTATGATGCAGGTTATCAAAATGTGCGAAGGGAAATCCTCCCTTACCACAATATCAAGTGAATGATGAAATGCCAGGTTCTGATATGAAAAGGACAAGCAGTGGCGTCTCACTTTGATTTCGGATTTCTTAGACCTCCATATGATAATTACCTTTGTTACATTTGTGACCATATATAGGAGTAGCATGGTATCCATACAGGTAATCTAAGTTTTTTAAAAGGGAACTTTTAGTGAACCCACCAGGGAGAGAGTACATGTAATTACAATATATCAGATGGATCTCATAGGACATGTAGCATTAACATGTATATCCACGGTGCCTAAATAATGTAACAGTTCCAAGCCAATGCACCTGGGGATTATCTGTAAATGTGAGAAGCCCACTGAGAGAACCTACCTTGTGGGGTCTAATCCCATAGTGCGAATTCCTGTAGATTTACTGCACTTGCTGATGTACCCCCAGACCATCACTGCTACAGTCTATACAGAGCTTTATCCACCACATCTCACTTGAAGCTACATGATATTGAAGAAATGTTACATCTAAACAGATAATGTTAAAAAAAACAAAAAAAAAACCATCTGTATGATTGTATCCATCAGCAAATGAGCATTAGAGTCCTGGGACTCCGTTCTACACACTCATGTGCTTCCTGTTAGCCTCACATTACATTTAAAACAGTTGTAACAAACATGATAAAAATATAAAAAAAAAATTAAAAAAAATTAACTGTTGCTCTTCATATACAGGAATACCATGCCCCTTTAAAGAAACACAAACTTGTAATATAAAAATACAACACATTTATATATGTGCAATAAATCGGGTCCAAAAGCTCAGATACATTTTAATTACTTAGTAGATGCGGTTACATGGGAGGCTGCTACTAACACCCATATGCCCACTCACTAGTTTTTGTTCCTTTGCTGAAGGCAGGCAAAATGCAGTACAGCCAACTCCAATTGAAAATGCTAAGGAAAGCTTGATGTCTGGCTTTAAACAGCTCGTTCAGATCTGACACTTCACAATAATCCCAAGTAGCTGTAATATGTCATAATCTATCAAAAATAATATATAAGAAAGGACCAGAGTGTAAAATGTTAATTTTGTAGCAAAATTGCATTATTTTGAAGACCAGGGACACATCCCTTAAAAGCCTCTTGAATATGTTTATCTTGTCTTTGTAATTAGCCAATTACAGACAGATCTAGCTAGGATTCTGCACTAATAAGCCAATCACTGGGCAGCATGTAGTTGTATAAGGGTTTTACATTCAATAGAAAGTATTCCAGCCTCTCTCTGGGAGTAGAAAAACTATAACTATAAAGGGATAGTAAAGTCCTAATTAAACTTTCATGAGTCAGATGGGGCATGTAAATTTAAAACAACTTTCTAATTTACTTTTATCATGAAATTTGCTTTGTTCTGTTATTCTTAGTTGAAGGCTAATACTAGATAGGCTCATATGCTAATTTCTAAGCTCGTAAAGGCTGCCTCTAATTTGAATGCATTTGACAGTTTTATATATATATATATTCCAGAGCAAAGACAGCACTCACTGGATTTAAGTAAAAAATGACTATTATTTAAAAAAAAGATAAAAGCATGGTCCCAGATATCAGGATTATACAACAGTCCTCAAGCTGGGTGATGCCATTTGACAAAGGTGTCTGTGGACACCGAAACGTCATGGGACTATGCTTTTAACTTTTCTTCAATAAAAGTTATTTTTTACTTAAATCCAGTGAGTGCCGTCTTTGCTCTGCACTGTTTATATCTGACACATGCACCCTGGTATATGCTTACCCCAACGTGGGGTTAAAGAGTGCTTATCCTTTATTTGAAGAGTGCGTGTATGTGTGTGTATATATTTTTTGCATTGCATTGAAAAAATAAAAATAAAATGTATGTTGAGTTTCATGTCCATTCAAGAGGATTATATGTAGTGTCATATACAGGACCACTGTTTTTCTTTCATATATTAGTTTTCTTTGTTTTTAAAGAGACCCAGCACTAGAACCAGAACTGTTGGCTTGTCTGGTGGTACTTATTGATTCTTACCAAGTGGCATCTTTATGTGCTCTAACGCTATATTTCACATTGACGCTCAGATGCTGGGTTCCCATTTAACTTGATAGACATTCATTTTAAAATTTCTGTAAGGTAACCACTTTTATATAGGCTTGGCAAATCCATGACAACTAAAACTTGGCCTGGATTTGTAAGCTTCATTTGCATAGAGCCGAATTGCCTTGGCCAACTGTATTTGAAAGGCCCCCCGCCTGCATCTCACTCTGTTATTGGACATCTCTCGTGCCTGTTTATTGCGTTTCCTTCCATGGCCATGTAGCAAGATATATTCACTCTCTGAATTTCACCACTTGGTTGAGATTTGCATTGACCATTTCAGTAAATAAAACAAGACAAAGGCTCTAGGTGAAGTTGTTACTCTACTCCGTTTATGGATATAAATTAGATGAAACGTGGAAAAGAACATTGTGCCAACTAAGGGCATGAACATTAAATAGCATGAATTAACTAGCAGCTTCAGTGGTAATCATGACTCCGCAAGTTTAAAATAACAAAATATACAAATGAACCTTAAAAATTAAACCTTCCAGAAAGAAACAATCCAAAAGATATATCCAGTAGGTGTGAAAGGCCTCCTGTGTAATGCAGCAGTATGGCAGTCTATCAGTTCTGCATTTGGCCAATGTCCAGGGAACATGCCATACAGCCAGTTACTTAGGCTTGTCACGCAGTAGATACACTAGGAGTTCATATGTGGATAGCACAATGGCAGTGTTTGGAATCTGCCGAAAAAGCTGAGCTAAAAGTCCTCTGTAAAAGGCTGAGTAACCCTCTTCCCGTGCTACCAGGCGTGCCGTCTGACAAAACGTATTGTACTTTGTACCTTCTTCTCTCAATCTGGTGCGGATCACCTCTGTAAAGAGAAAACACAGAGGCCTAGAATTAGCAACCAGGCGATTCACAACCACAATAGCAGATGTTATGCCAATCCCAAAACCTGAACGACCCAACATTTCTTACATTCTATCAAATAGGACTGGTAACAAGCCTGGGTATTTTAACGAGCATTCGTTTGTAAGAAGGTGAGGCCTCAAACGTACAACAAGCATCTACCTACCAAGGAGAGACTCTAGGTTTTCACTAAAAAGCCTTTCCTTCACAACCTTTTAAATTAAGGAACATAGAAGGCAGCATGTGTAAGAATCGGATACAGGGTGCAAGAAAAAAAACAAAACTTAAATTATGCTTACCTGATAATTTTCTTTTCTTCTGACGGGGAGAGTCCACAGCTGCATTAATTACTTTTGGGAACTCCGAACCTGGCCACCAAGAGGAGGCAAAGACACCCCAGCCAAAGGCTTAAATACCACCCCCACTTCCCTCATCCCCCAGTCATTCTGCCGAGGGAACAAGGAACAGTAGAAGAAATATCAGGGTACAAAAAGGTGCCAGAAGAAGAAACTAAATTACAGCCGCCTCATCGATAAACGCGGGCGGGGAGCTGTGGACTCTTCCTGTCAGAAGAAAAGAAAATTATCAGGTAAGCATAATTTAAGCTTTTCTTCTTAAAAAGGAAGAGTCCATAGCTGCATTCATTACTTTTGGGAAACCGTACCCAAGCTATAGAGGAACCTGAATGCAAACAAAGGGCGGGTACAGAAGGTGGCCCCTTCGAAGGGTACCACAGCCTGAAATTACCCACAAAAACATAAAGACAAAAATAACTGCCCATCAGTTAAAACAACCGGCATCCGTGCTGGACACCACTCAAAATTCTTAGATTCCACTGAGCACAAAGCCCCCAAGGAGCCAAGTCCCGCAGGCTCCCAAATCGCACGAACTTAAACAAAGGAAAAGCACCTCCACCTACCCCCAAAGGGGAGAACGGAGTACCCAAAAAGAATATCCAAAGGACCGTCAGAATAGGGTAAGAAACCCAAAGACAAAGCGAAACAAAGGCTGTTACAGAACAACCACCCAGAGAAAAGAACTCACTATAAAGTCCAACTCCCAAAGAGACACTCCCAACCTATGAGAGAGTGATCGCGAGGAAGAACAAAATCCCTCCGCCGGTCCCCTGACACAACACCATAAAACATATGGTGCTCCAGGAAGCCACGAGCTCCCCACTGAACCTTAGTCTAGCAGACACCCCCACTAAAACTAGCCACATATAGGTAGGAAACCTATATGAGGACCGAAGAAAAAACACAGAGCTCACCGACAGGATGGAAGAACCACAACTGAAAGATCTCGCAAGTTCCAGTTCCCGGGCAGCAAAGCTGACCCTAAGACAACATGGGACCCCATCCCATAGAGTGTTGAATTATCGACAAACTCCCAACCAGGAAAGTACAGATTCCAGAAGACAACCAACACCAGCCGCAATGCAACCAATGGAGGAAGCAACACCTGTGTACCCCCCGCTAGGGAGGATAACAGGAAGAAAAGTACACGGTCAGACCCAAGAGAGCAGACAGATCCCCAACCTCCTTCCAAGAAACGGACCCAACCCAAAAAAAGGGCTGGTAACGTCCGCCTCAAAAAAGAGTGGAGGCCCTAAGAGGAAGCTACCCATTGGAGGCCTTTGACCAATTAATAGCAGCTGGCAAGCTACCACGAATCCATGACAGAAATATAAAGCTTGCTAGTACACAATCCAAGTGTAAATAGCTGCAGCTGGGTTCAAACTGCAAAACTTCCACTTGCTAGGCAGTGAAGCTAACCACCTGGCTACTACAGTTGACTCAACATGTTCGGGTTACGAAACCCATACACAGTCCCACAATACCTTAGTACCAGAGCCAGCCCCCTGACATCCCACACGCAAGGAGGGAAAAAAAAAAGAGATGATAAAGGACCCACAAGGTCTCCATGGAAACTGTATTCCAAATCCTCCCCAAAAAGGACAAAGTCAAGGAGACCACTTCCCCAGCCGTAGGCAAGGCGAAGAGACCAAAGAGAATGGTAAAGCAATACCATTGAGTAATAATCCAACGGTCATTACTACCAGCTCAGTCGAGACAGACAAACAATCAATCTCAAGCCTTAAATGCAAAAGTTGCCACTGGTGACAATGAAGATCCACCTGAAAGGCAGCAAACTAACCTTCAGGCAAATACCAAATCTCCCATGAGAGTGAAAAACCAACTCCCCGAAGGGACAAGCAGACGTTCTAAACCCTAAAGTTTGAAACTGAACTGCCCAAGACCGAGCACAGCGACTCGGACCCCAAAATCTCAGACAAGAGACATGGCCCTAAGACAGAACCCCGAAACCGGGGACAGGTCGTACATCCTGAGGAACCACCAAGTTGCCTCATATGGAAAAGGGCACTCCCCAATGTCCTTGAACACTCGCAAGAGACTCACATCAGGATCCTAGAAAGACATCTAGACAGGCCTCCGAGATGGCAATCCGCACCCGTAGGTGGATCTGAACCCTGGACCCTCAGCTTGCAACCCCAGAAACCAAGAGCTCCTAGAGGATCGAGTGCAACACTCTCAGTCCAGGGACCCCAGAGTTAACCAGGTACAGGGCTCCATAAAACAGAGAACATGCCACAATAGCTGGATTCAACACACCACCTTAGCCATGTGGGCAATTAAGCGACCCCCTAGGCTCCTAGTTGAGTCAAAGATCCTCACTGGATCAGTCCCGGAAATCCTTTAACAGGAACAACATGAGCAACCCCTCAATTCCCGCTGAGAAGCGGATCAGAGGCGGTTGCCGGAAAAAAAAAAAATGGAGGAGAAACTCAACTCCTGCGCTCCATCCTATGAGAGCGTGCACTATACAGAAAAAGAGGAAGGACGGATATATATCCAAACTCAGATGACCAGACCACTCAAGAAGGGAAAAACCACTCCCAGCAAACTCGAGGGGCCCCTGTGACTAGGCCAGAAGGCGGAAAATACCAAGACTAAAACGAAAAAAGTCATCACAACTGGTACCTCAACTGTCCAGCGGTCATCCGAACCTCCAAACCCCTTCGCCTCGGAACTTCAGTTCCAAGGTGAATCCTCCAGAACAAATGAGGAATCCTATACGGATCCCCACATAAGGAACGGCAGAGGCCCTATACAATCACTCCGATACTCCGTTCGAGGACGAGGATCAAGTTGACGTATAAGTAATGAGAACACCCCCTCAAGTAATGGATAAATAAAAACATAAAATGAACACTCCAATAAAGTGAACGACTCGACACCCAACAGGATAACCAGCACACCGGCACCACGTGGGTGACATGAACCTTAAGGAACAGCAGCTAGCGCCCGACCGGTACCTGCCTGGCACAAGGAACAACTGAAACTGTCCAAGGTCCAAGAAAGAAAATCGAAGCCTCAGAGGGATTGAAACAAACTATAATCATAATTAAGTTCTGATATAGAAAAACGCGCAGCTTCCAAGGAAGTGCGCACGCGACCACAAAATCGCAAGTATCAGTTCCAGAGAAAGAATATTCCCAAACTGAAAAATAAATAGCAGACATGAACGTCTTAAAAAAAAAATCAAATATATCCTAACCGGATTAAATAAAATGAAGGCAGCACCCGAGGGTGAACGCCCAAGAAAAACGGCACAGCTAGTTAGAGACCCAAGCTCAGAACTGGAACAGAAACTAAAAGAAAGAAAAACAGAGACGATAAGGAGATTGCTTCATCCCCACCCGTCTAATCTAGTTTGCCATCCAGCACAGAAGACTGAGGATTCCTCGGCCCAGTAAGGCTGGAATACTCCAACACCGCCAAAACATGCCTTAAAACACGGAGGCATGCCAGTCTATAAATGGAAGGCCAAATAATCCCCCGCCGGGTTGATGGGCGACCCCGGCCCCAAGGGTGGGGCCCCTGAAGCCTCAGGGGCCATCGCTTCCCCAGAAGGTCTGACTCAGGCGATCCCACGCCCGACGAACCTCGGTTAACAGAACACGGACATTAGGGAGATATGGCCAAGAGGAACCGTGCTGTAACATTTGGAGGAAAAAAGCCGCCTTCTGGAGGAGTAACGGCCATAGGGACACCTGCTTGCGTAGCAAAAGAAGGTTCTGGGGCACGCGCCTCCCGGGACAATACCCAGGGCCGGATGGCTCAACGAACTCTAAACTCCCTGATACGGGAGAAGAGAGTACTTTAGAACGGCAATCAGAACATAACTGATGGGCATGAATAACCCTGGCCATTTCATACTCTTCACAAGACGTATTCTCCGAATCAGAGATATCCGTCTCAAAAACAAAAAACAAAAATCAGAATCCTCCATAACTTGGAGATTGCAATTATGGGCAAACACTAACGGCACCTTACACCTCCAATGGCTGGGGCACTCACTACCTCCTGTGAACCAGACAATGAACAAACAGACTCTCTCCGTTGCCACTTGGTCAAAGAGCGGAAATGGAATACAACCGGACCACACCAGTTCCTAGGACTGTGCAAAAAGATGAAGGCCGTTATTTCCGAAAAGCCATGAGCACAAGTAACACTACACAATAGCAGACAAAATCACATAAACATGATTACAGTCCCCCCCCCCCCCCCTTTGAATAAACCCCCTCAGGAGATATTAACCCTTGATTCTATAGGATAAAGGAGTCCCACTGGGACCCTGACTTCTTTCGTTTAACATTACATTCACATATCGAAATAAAATGAAACGATCTTACAGGAATCTACGCTGTGGAACATGAACACGGCCCTTCAAGTGTGACAGATAGTAACATCGCTTCTGACATGGACTTGAGTGAAGAAAGGCAGGCAGCGAAACTCGTCAACGCCGATTGCCAAAGGAGCTGTTAATATGAGTCACTGAGAGGCTGACAGGATTACTTAAAACTCCAGTCCCATTTCGAATTGTACTACCCTCCATAAGATTTTAGGATTGGATATTAGAGGCAGGGTCTATGGGCAGATAGTCAAATACCAAAGGTAACAATAGGTTGAAATAATATGATTTAATACATAAGATAAAAAAGTTGGTACATTTAAAATTATACAACAATTAGTCATGGATCCATGTTACACTTTAAAATATAATTTAAAAATGCTTGTAGAACAATTAATAACAACAAAAAAAATTCTGACAAATAATGTCTATCGCATAAAACTTAATTCTAATATGTGAATGCTAGGAGCGCTTATGCACACTCTATTTATAAAAACAATTGGTTACAATGCACAGGTGGATAGATTCCAGGTTGCTTGAAACCGGTGGGTGTGAAATGTAAGTGGTTCCGAATTGGGGTTTAAAGAAGAGTCTTGATCACAATTAAAATACTCCTTACCAGTCAACCGGTTTCGGTCTTCACTGACCTTTCTCAAAACTCTTCTTTCTCAAGTTTTGAGAAAGGTCAGTGAAGACCGAAACCGGTTGACTGGTAGAGTATTTTAATTGTGATCACATTAAGAAGCCATCTGCACTATTGTTTGCCTTTCCTTTTTTGGCAGGTAAGGGACAACATTGCAAGTTGGAATTATTTGTTAACTACTGCCCAAGAAGATTTCTACATAATCAGCAGTTGGGATCCATATTGAGATAGACTATAGCAAGATTCTTATTATCCAATTTGAACATTTATTTGGACTTTTAAGCATTTTATGTTATATCATCCGTTTTTTAAACCACTGTTGTTATATGGTCTCTTTTAATTAACATCTCGAGGCTCTTTGAGTAAGTCCCTTATATCTAGCTCAGCAACTCTGAGCCCTTTAGATTCGAATTTTAGGGTAGCAATTTAGAGCCTGTATTCAATTTCAATCCAATCAAAGTTTTGCCACTATTCAGTGTTTATAATAGATATTTGTTCACATCACATCACAGTTTGCAAGCAGAAACACATTTGAACACACGTTAAAGTTGTGCTGTTGTTTTTATTTGGTTCTATTTATGCTTTATGTATGCATTAGTTGATTTGTCAAAAATTAATTTGTATATTGTTTTATTTTGAATTCATTGTTTATTTTGAAAATAAGGTTCACACACCCCTGCAATATTTTTCTCACATTTTTTCGATTGTTAGGATTTACACCCTTTTTGGATAAACACATAGGCACAACCTCAGGTCTTATATTTTGAATTCAGGTTCTAGACATTCCTGTAACATTTTTTATCCACCTGTTAGGATTTACATAATTTTGGATAAACACATAGGCAAAACCCCAATTCGGAGCCACTAACATTTCACACCCACCGGTTTCAAGCAACCTGGAATCTATCCACCTGTGGATTGTAACCCATTGTTTTTATAAATAGAGTGTGCATAAGCGCTCCTAGCATTCACATATTAGAATTTAAGTTTTATGCGATAGACATTATTTGTCAATTTTTTTTGTTGTTGTTATTAATTGTTCTACAAGCATTTTTAAATTATATTTTAAAGTGTAACATGGATCCATGACTAATTGTTGTATAATTTTAAATGTACCAACTTTTTTATCTTATGTATTAAATCATATTATTTCAACCTATTGTTACCTTTGGTATTTGACTATCTGCCCATAGACCCTGCCTACATTGTTTGGTGCTCTAATATCCAATCCTAAAATTTAATCCACCCTTGGCAACTAGGTGCCAATTTATTAGAGCTGGAGGTCTGTTGCGTTATATAGTTGGCGCTTAGTTATCACCTTTCCACACATTCTACCCTCCATAAGAGACTATCTTCAATCTTCTGACACTTCTCTGCCAACCTCCTGAGACGAAAGGCAAAGAATGACTGGGGGATGAGGGAAGTGCGGGAGGTATTTAAGCCTTTGGCTGGGGTGTTTTTGCCTCCTCCTGGTGGCCAGGTTCTGAATTCCCAAAAGTAATGAACGCAGCTGTGGACTCTTCCCGTCAGAAGAAAAGAAGTTCCAATTTACTTCCATTATTAAATGTATCTTTTTCTTGGTGTCCAAATTGATAGCAACACAAAGACGTACACTGGATCATAGATGCAAGTTGAAAAGTTATTTAAAACGGTGTGCTCTATCTGAATCATGCAATTTTAACTTTGACTGTCACGTGTACCTAAGACATTTTCTTATAGCCTAGGGGCTAGCTTCCATTGTGCATTTGGAATGATACTGATTGTATAGGAAGAGGTATTACTAGAAGTGCTTATATAGATCACCAGTTAGGCTTCAGATACTGTATACAGTGAGTTTCTATACAAGGTTTCTAAGCGATTTCTGCACTTTATATAAAAAGGGAACGTACCGTGTGGATAAGCGATGCAGGATGCACAGCCTTTGGAGAAAGCTGCCGCAAACATAAATCCTAAGAAGTTGGCTGAGCCTTTCTCTCCAGAAGCGTTTGCAGCTGATAGGTGAACTTCTTGCAAATGTTTCTTCAAACTTTCATATATAACGAAGCATATCATGGTCTCAGATATACCCGCATAGGAAGCAGTAAGACCCCTGTAAAACCCCCGCATGCCTTCTGTCTGGTACACGTAGCGGGCACACTGCAGTGCATTCATTTGCTTGGAGCCTATGACCCTGCAACATAAGAACAAAGCCTAAATGTAAAATGGTAAGACGTTAGGCATACAATGGGCCAATAACTTAACATATAGCAAAAACTATTCTTCTTTAAAAAGGGACATTTGTGCTGCACATTTGTGTTAGAAGAAATTCTGGTAATGCCTGTCATTATCTATGGTTCATATGACCACCAGAGCATACATGCATATGCCACATGCATTTGCATGGAACCTGCACTATTTCGCTACTCTGATTTTACACCCCTTACAATGTCACACTTCTCAATACCTTTGTCACAAACTTGGCCAGGAGGTGGCTATCTAGTTCCCCGGGGCTTCTTCTTAATGAGATAGGTGCTGCTGATTTCCATATTAGGAGGGCAGAATAATTTCTGTCTGATGAGCAAATAGCAATTTTATTCAGTAGCAAATCCCTCTCTGTGCACAAGAAGACTCGTCAATAAGTTTTAGTTTGAAACATTTTCAATAAAGTACAATCTCTGCCGTTTTAGGCACTACAGGAAGAATCCCACTATTTCCAAGACACCAGTGAGTTATGAATTACACATTTGTGTCAGATGTAATTATAAAGGAGAATCGTAGCCCTGTCCACTTGGAGGCAGAGAGGGAAAATATTGTATTGGACATTGTGTGGCCAAAATGAAATTGTAGTGAATATACTAGTTGGTAAAGCAATGGCATCACAAAATCAGACACCAATTTGCCATTTAGTCACAACTAGACCTGACCTTACCTCCTTTCCAGTTGCATTCGTGTTTTCACCATCCATATGGGGTTCATCATGGTATTTGTCACAAACGCTGGAACGGAAACAACATTTATCAGCAACAGTCACTACTCCCATCAACTGATATAGGTCTTAAATTAAATTATGATTTAAAGATAAGTATATCAAATAGATGTTTTAATACCATTTAATATCAGCATTTAGCTAAAGAATGGGGAAAAACCAAAAGCAATAATATACAATAGGTACAAAACTACAGGTTTACAATTACAGAATCTGTAATGCATCTAATCCAACACTAGATGGCAGCAGTCATTCAGACTGATGCACTGTTATACAACACAATGTGCGCAGCAGTCATTTTATTCAGTCTTCTTGTACATTTCTGTATTGAGGTGCTACAGAGCTGCAATTCTCTGCAGAAAACAGCTTCACTGCAACACAATTAATTTGCTCTAGTTGCTGCGTCAGGCTTATCTGACACAAGCAATCTAGATAATTGTCCTGTTATCACCACTAGAAAACGTTTAAGCTTCTTCCTTATGTGATATGTAGGTGATCTGTTCCTTCAATATAAAATGTACCCTCTAGATTAGAGCACTATCCGATTTTTGGGGCTAAAGTTTCCAATGGGAGAGGACAGGCGACGTTTGCATTCGCCACCTCCTTAAATCCCAGCTCCCAGACTGTTCTGATGAATACAATGAGCCCTTGTCCTGTGTGTTCTCTTATTAGGCAAATGTTTTGTTCATGCTCGGAACTGCCGCTCGCCATAAAAGGAACAGATCGTTATTGAAACCTTATATCCCACAAAGGTGTTCAGCAAACAATCTTAAAAACGTGTAATACAAACAAATAGCGTGCAACAGCTGCTTCGTGATTAATACACAGGCTTTTCCTCTCTGTGGATTTGTTACTACAGAGAATAATTCACAAATTTCCCAAAAATCACTGCTGTAATGGAATTGGTTCATAAGACTTTTCAATAATGCTACATAGGTATACGTGCGCAGCACCTCTTTACAGATACATAGGTATACGTGCGCAGCACCTCTTTACAGATACATAGGTATACGTGCACAGCACCTCTTTACAGATACACAGGTATACGTGCACAGCACCTCTTTACAGATACATAGGTATACGTGCACAGCACCTCTTTACAGATACATAGTTATACGTGCGCAGCACCTCTTTACAGATACACAGGTATACGTGCACAGCACCTCTTTACAGATACACAGGTATACGTGCGCAGCACCTCTTTACAGATACATAGGTATACGTGCGCAGCACCTCTTTACAGATACATAGGTATACGTGCACAGCACCTCTTTACAGATGCATAGTTATACGTGCGCAGCACCTCTTTACAGATACACAGGTATACGTGCACAGCACCTCTTTACAGATACACAGGTATACGTGCGCAGCATCTCTTTACAGATACACAGGTATACGTGCACAGCACCTCTTTACAGATACATAGCTATAAGTGCAGTCACCTTGCAGATTTTATATATTAGGTAGAGAAAATTAATTCCAGATACATAGACAAAGAAACATTCACTTTACCTGCACAGCCTGCAGAGCACATATGCACAATATTACTGTTGGGGACAAAGATTGCGTTGAACTGCTCCTTTGATTTGGAATACGAGGCAAAGTAAATGGCTCTGTGAAAACAAGAAAATATAAAATCAATAAACAGGAAGAACAAACACACACAGACAATGAGCAGCAGAAAGGAGCACTGGTTTAAAGGGACATTGTACACTAGATTTTGTAGAATCTATTTATATAGTCCATCTGAAAGTGTTTTTTGTAACAATGTCTCATTTTTTTAATAACATTATGCTGTTTTTCCAGACTCCTAACCAAGCCCCACGGTGTTAGATGTATACATGCGTTTACAAACTCCTGTTTATGTTATCTGTCTTTTCATATGCAGGGGAGGGCGGGGAAGCGTCTGCTATTGTTGTTTTCCAAGCCCCTTTCATACTGGATTTTTAGATCGGTATCTGTGCATATTCTGATTTATAGTAGTCTATTACATGTAGTTTTATGAAAATTGGTGTACATTGTCCCTTTAAAGTTGGGTGTATACACTTTCCCTCTCCAATCTCTCTGCCCCTGTTTACCCTCTCAGAAGTAACAGTCTAAGCACTAATGGGGTCCTTACACCCCTAGAGGAATAACATATCCTTGCACTTTCATGGATATATATAAAATATCCCTTTAGATAATATTTGTAGACATCCACTCACTAACTTTTACTCGCCAATGGCTATTTGTAACAGAATATTTGGTTTAGAAAAATGGATATTCCACAGAGCTATAAATATGAAATTGTAAAATGTACAATATGACAATTACAAAACTGATAAAGGGGTAGAGAGTGCTGCCTGTGATCTGCAATCTAATGCAGTACAGAACAGCTGGGAACATAAGCGTATATTCTATAGGGCAGAGCTTTCCAAACTTCATGTTAGTGACACACTTTTTAGACCTACATCATTTCGCGACACAGTAATTCAGTTGTACAAGCAAACAGGAGGATAAACTAATTTGTTTTTTAGAGATACGGACACATACGTAAATTATATAATAACAAAATGTATTTACAAGTAACAGTATGTATGTGCAAGAATTAAAGGGACAGTCAAGTCCAAAACAAACTTTAATTTTTCAAATAGGGCATGTCATTTTAAACAACTTTCCAATTTACTTTTATCAAAAATTTTGCTTTGTTCTCTTGGTATTCTAGTTGAAAGCAAACCTAGGTAGGCACATATGATAATTTATAAGCCCTTGAAGGCCGCCTCTATTTTATTTACTTTTCATAGCAGGGGAGAGCTAGCGTGGCTAGTGGCAGACACTGCACTAATTGGCTAAAATGCAAGTCAATAGATAATAACTCAAAGTCATGTGATTAGGGGCTGTCATAAGATGCTTAGATACAAAGTTAGTCACAGAAGTAAAAAGTGTATTAATATAACTGTGTTGGTTTTGCAAAACTGGGGAATGGGTAATAAAGGGATTATCTATCTTTTTAAACAACAACAGTTCTGGTGTTGACTGTCCCTTTAATAACACCAATAACTACTTAATATTTTAATGGGATGTATGAGGTTGATGGGATGAACACAATTTCTTAATATTTAGTGGAATATTAGATAAAGACACTCGCATCTCATCAACAAGCATTTTTAAGCTTCCACTTCCTATCCATATATTTTAAGAGCAGGAGCAGCAATGCACTACTGGGAGCTGGCTGCAACAACAAAAAAACCCAAAAAACACTGACTTCAGCTCAGCGTTTAAGGTGCCGCCCTCAGAGCTCTGTGAGTCCAACTGACTACTGCCCGCGCTGCAAACACACTGCTACCCCACTCACTGACTACACATGCAGTCACAAGCCGATTGGCTCGTGACTGCACGTGTAGTCTCCTCAATGTGCTGCCAAAGCCGCCAATGGGAATAGTTTCAGTTTCCACTGAGCTGCGCCAATAGGTTAAGATGATCTTTGACCCACTAGGTATCAATCATGTGTCAACCATGTGATATGCGTAGCAGGCAGGTGGAAAGTCGGAAACCCCCAAAAAAATTGTAATAAAAAAAAAATAAAAAAAAATAAAAAAAAGTGTTCTGAAGCAGGGGCACACCTACACACTGCTGCCGACACACTAATGTGTCACAACACAGTTTGGAAAGCACTGCTATAGGGGGTACAGGGCAATGGATAAAAAAAAAAAAAAAAAAAAAAAGAGGGGTCTGAGGGGAGAATATTGCCAGGCACCAATCAGTGCAAAGGTGAGCTAGCACATTATGCATATGCACCAATAGCTACTGATCTGTTTTAAAGGGGGGGGGGGGCAAACAAACAAAAAATAAATAAAAAAAGATGCACTACTAGCTTTCACGTCTCTTTTAAAGAAAAAAAAAAAAAAATATATATAATATATATATATATATATATATATATATATATATATATATTTTTATTTTTTTTCCCTTTTCTTTGATCCGTCTAAGAGGGTATTAAAAACATTTTTTTAGTTAAATATTCATTTAAACGGTCATATTCTCAGAAGATGTTAGGACCTACAAAATATACTTGGCATAAAGAGTATAACATACAGCCTTTGATTCATTTTCTAGCACCGAAAGCTTCCAACTCCGCTCTCTGTCAGTTTTATACAAATGACACTTGGTAGCCAGTCAGGACACCTAAACTATGGCATTGCAGCACAGATGGGCGGAGTCATGATTAGATCACCTTTGTCATGGAAAAAAATAAAAAAAAGCTTTCAGAGAGCATGACACCTGCGCTATTAAATACAGTACAGTCTTCTGTAGTACATGATCATGGTAAGCAGGTTCTGTGCCAAGGTGTCTTTAATAGTTTCCTGTGTGTCTTGTTTTATATTGTGATGCATTATCAGACTGGCAGTCATGGTCTGACGTAGCTCAGAGAAAACACTGCTACAGGTCTGCAGAACAAGGTTCTTATGGCTTCCTGTTGCTATGCAACAAGCTCCAAAGCTCTGCCACTCACATTACACAAGCAGGGTTGGGATATTTGAGAATCCAGCACAAGACAAGGCCTTTTTATTGGCACAACAACTTCAGTGACATTGGACACTTTGAGATTGCAATATAAAATGTTTGCACATCTGTGGACACATGCACACATACATAATATATGTAAGACTTTCCATTAATTAGCTTCAGTAGAGGTGACAGGATAAGATACTGGAAAACAATGCAAGGTTTGCTGACAAAGCCACTGTGGAAAGTCTTACATACTCCAACAACAAGATCAGCGTGTGGAGTTTGGCCACAGAAGGAAACTGTGTTAATGTATTAAAAAAAAATTCACTCTTGACTGGTAGAGAGAGAGAAATGAAACCCACAATTTTCACTTTCATGATTTAGACCATACACAGTTAATAAAAAGTTTCCAATGTATTCTTATCATATTTAATTTGTTCTCATGTTATTCTTATTGGATGAAGGAAATACTTAGGTAGTTCGTGTGCACGTCTAGAGCACTATATGATAGCAGTTTTGCAAGAATGTTTTAAAGTACTACAAAACAGTGTTTGAACAATGCATAACAACCTTGTTAAAAGCATTCTCGCAATACTCCTGCCATATAGTGGTCCAGTCACCTGCATGCTCCTGAGCCTACCTACTTGTTTTTAACCACTTAAGGACAAAGCCATTTTTCAATTTCTTACCCTTAAGGATCAGGGCTATTTTAACATTTCTGCGGTGTTTGCGTTTAGCTGTAATTTTCCTATTACTCATTTACTGTACCCACACATATTATATACCGGTTTTCTCGCCATTAAATGGCCTTACTAAAGATACCATTATTGTCATCATATCTTATAATTTACTATAAAACCCCACACTTTTTCTAACTTTGACCCCCCAAATCTGTTACACATCTACAACCACCAAAAAAAACTCCTATGCTAAATAGTTTCTAAATTTTGTCCTGAGTTTAGAAATTAGAAATACCCAATGCTTACATGTTCTTTGCTTTTTTTGCAAGTTATAGGGCAATAAATACAAGTAGCGCTAGTTACATTGTAACACTGATATCTGTCAGGAATCCCTGAATATCCCTTGTCATGTATATATTTTTTTTTTAAGTAGACAACCCAAAGTATTGATCTAGGCCCATTTTGCTATATTTCATGCCACCATTTCATTGCCGAATGCGATCAAATAAAAAATATTGTTCACTTTTTCGCAATTTTAGGTTTCTCACTGAAATTATTTACAAACAGCCTGTGCAAATATGGCATAAATGGTTGCAAATGCTTCTCTGGGATCACCTTTGTTCAGAAATAGACATATATGGCTTTGGCATTACTTTTTAGTAATTAGGCCACTAAATGCTGCTGCGCACCACACGTGTATTATGCCCAGCAGCAAAGAGGTTAATTAGGGAACTTGTATGGTTAATTTTAGTGTAGTAGACAACCCAAAGTATTGATCTAGGCCCATTTTGGTATATTTCATGTCAACATTTAACCGCCAAATGCAATCAACTAAAAATCGTAACATTTTTCACAATTTTAGGTTTCTCGACAAAATTAAATTTACAAACAGTTAGTGCAATCATGGCACACATGGTTGTAGATGCTTCTCTGGGATTCCCTTTGTTCAGAAATACATATATGGCTTTGGCATTGCTTTTGAGTAATTAGAAGGCCGCTAAATGCTGCTGCGCACCACACGTGTATTATGCCCAGCAGTGAAGGGCAAAATTAGGTAGCTTGTAGGGTTAATTTTAGCTTCGGAGTAGAGATCAGCCTCCCACCTGACACATCCCACCACCTGATCCCTCCCAAACAGCTCTCTTCCCTCCCCCACCCCACCCCACAATTGTCCCCGCCATCTTGAGTACTGGCAGAAAGTCTACCAGTACTAAAATAAAAGGCTTTTCTTATTTTATTTATTTTTTTAAATATTTATTCTGCCTTTTAGGATCCCCCTTAGCCCCCAACCAGCTCTCTAACCCTGCCCCTCTACCTTATTGTCCGCCATCTTGGGTACTGCTAGCTGTCTGCCAGTACCCAGTTGTCCACATATTTTTTTTTTTGTTTTTACAAAGGAGGAGCCCAGGACTGCAGCGACATACAGGGTACATTGCTGGTCCTTAAGGGAATAACGACCAACGTCTTACAGGGTACGACGGTCGTTAAAAGGGTTAAAAAGGATTACAAGACAGAAGGAAATTAGATCATCTTTTTAAAACTGTATGATTTACCTGAATCGCAAAAAAATAATAAAAAAAAAATAGGGGTTAGAAATCCTTTTATTTGCAAGACTAAAGAATAGTATTGCTATTACAAAGTGTCATGTTCCTTTAAATAGTGAAATCACTAATAAAGCGACTTTTTCACAGAATTGCTATAACTTTATGGAATTTCAAGAGCCTCACACACCATGTGATTGGAACATGTTTCAGAATCCCTTAGCTAGCGAACGTAGTGCTAACCTTTGTTAAGGCCAAAGAATATTAACCCCTTAATGACCATGACGTACACTATACATCACTGATCGTTAAAGAATTGACTGGGTATAATAGCGCAGGTCTTGCCGCAAGATCACACTATTAGAACCTTACTCCCTCAAGCAGGCTTGTTAAAATAGTGCTGGTTGCGAGGCCGCACTATTGAAAGAAAAATGGGGTTAGAGAAAAAACAATTTAGAATGTGTGTGTGAATATCAGTAATCCATTTAAACAATGACTTATGTGCAGTTGTTATAAAATGACAACATAAAAAGTGAACCCGTTCGCACATTATTTATATTACCCCCTACCTGGATGGAGCGACGCCAACTAGGTTTGGTCCCAGTCCTCTGAATAAAGATTTTGGTCCTTCCTTTTCAAGAATCGATCTACAAAAGTACAATCACAAGAGATGTTTAGAAATTACAGACTTCATCTGAAGGTCACAGTAAGGACACACATAAGCGTTCAGAATAAAAATAAACATTTTTAAAACTTCGAATGATTGCGGCTGAGTGCACTGCCAGATGAATTTAGCCGGAAGGGACAAGCAAGGTGCAACCAGCTGAGAGTTACAGGTGCTAACAGGAGCAGGGGATGTAGCCTCAAACTCAGACACCGTATATTAACCAAATGTAAAAACTTCCTTAAAGGGACAGTCTAGTCCAAAATAAACTTTCATGATTTAAATAGGGCATGTCATTTTAAACAACTTTCCAATTTACTTTTATCACCCATTTTGCTTTGTTCTCTTGGTATGCTTAGTTGAAAGCTAAACCTAGGAGGCTCATATGCTAAATTCTAAGCCCTTGAAGGCCCGCCTCTTCTCTCAGGGCATTTTGACAGTTTTTCACCACTAGAGGGCGTTAGTTTGTGTGTCATATAGATAACATTGAGCTCACGCACGTTGAGTTCCTAGGAACCAGCACTAATTGGCTAAAATGTAAGTCTGATAATCACAGAGGTAAAAAGTATATTAATATAACTGTGTTGGTTTATGCAAAACTGGGGAATGGTTAATAAAAGGGATTATCTATCTTTTAAAACAATAACAATTCTGGTTTAGACTGTCCCTTTAACAGTCTGAATTCCTGAAATGTTGTAAACTACAATTCATTCTGTGTTTTTGTACATACAAAAATAAAAATGTAGAGAATCAGTTTACTGGGAAACTAACAGATGCCACAATAGGGTGACCTGGCACAGTAGAGTCATTTTATACATTTGAATTTTAAAGTTATATGAAACCACATTTTTTTTCTTTTCATACAATTTTAAACAACTTTTGAATTTACTACTAGAATGGCATTTTCTTTGTTCTCTTGATGTCTTGTTGAAAAGAAGGGATGTAAACTCAAGAGCTTGCGCGTGTCTGGAGCACTTTATGGCAGCGGTTTTGCAAAAGCAAAAGATGGCAGCACTATTTCCTGCCATATAGTGCTCCAGACACCTACCTAGGTATCTTCAACCAAGAAAACCATGAGAACTAAGCAACATTTAATAATAGAAGTAAATTAGAATCTTTTTTAAAATTGTATATTGTCTAAATCACAAAAGAAAGTTTTTGGGGTACATATCCCTTTAAGCCTCACGTATAGGTTTTAAATTGTATAAATATTTAGCCCAGCAAACCATTTATACCATATTAATATTAGTAATAAAAATTGTATAATTAATGGAATTTTGCAGTGCTATAGAAAAAAAGGATTAATTTTACTAACAACATCAAGGTACAAACAGTTTGCTGGGCTAAATATTTATACAAGACATATGGGAGGGGTCCCCTAGCTGGAATGTTGGTTGAGTTGCTGACTGCAGTCTTATTTGGAACTGCATAAATCAGAGGCCTGTAAATGCATGATTAAAGGGCCATGATACCCTAATGTTGAAACACTTGAAAGTGATGCATCATAGCTGTAAAAAGCGGACTAGAAAATATCACCTGAACATCTCTATGTAAAAAAGAAAGATATTTTACCTAAAAAAGTTCCTCAGTAGCCATATCCCATTGTAAAGCACTTCTAAGCAGCAAATCAGTATGTCTGTCCCGGGACAGCCGAAGGGTTGAGCCTCGTGCACTTATCTTATTTCCCTATTGAGTTTAAGGAAGTTTATTATTAAATCTCATGAGAGTTAATTTAAAACTCATGAGATTACAGTAAAAGAGTTCACGACCTCAGCACTGTTGATGCTGATTTGCTGAAGTTCATTTCTTCATTACTATTTTTTTACATGCAGCTGGGCTGCAGCTGAGTATAACTTTGTACACAGCACTTACTCTGGTGAGCTGAGGAAATTGTGAGGTAAAATATCTTCCTTTTTTACATAGAGATGCTCAGGTGATATTTTCCTGTCAGCTTTTTACAGTTATGCTGCATCACTTTCAAGTGATTTAGCATATGAGTATTATGTTCCTTTAACCGCTTTGTAACATTGCAGCCCTGTTTGTGTTGGTCTCTAATTCAGCATTTAGTAAAAGTCACCATTGTGCTTCTGTGAAGTGACATTTAAGTCAGGCTTCTTGCCACGCTTCTGTATGTAGTTAGTTAAATCATGCAAAGCAGAGGGCCACTAGTGTGACAGAACACAACACAAACTGCCTCTCCGTGAATCAGCAAAATACCAGCTTTAAGCTGTTCATCTCCAAAGGGATTTACTGACCGAGGAAAAGATTAAGCTAGCGCAGCTTCCTGGAATGCACGCTCAGATTGCGCACAAGACCACACGATACCTAGAAATACTTATTCATAGACTTAAATTACTAATAGGAAGAATATGACACAAGTCTGATGTACAGTAGGCGTCTGATGTGCCAACAAAAACATAGTTAAAGTTTGAATGGCTTTAACCTACCCTGTATGCAATCAGGTGATCATGTGATCATACAGAATGCTTTAACAAGGACATCTAAAGTTGCAATACAATGTGGCATTAGGTTGAAGAATGTTACAGCATATGAAACACAGTACAGCATAATGTTTGCAAGTCAGAATGTGGAGAATATTCAGCATTCTTGCTAGAAGGAAATTATTTTGCTTCGGTAAATGAAACAATTCTTATGTCATCAGTTGCGTATTAAGAGTCACTATAGAATGTGACGGAATATCAGACTTACTTAAGAACCTGAAGAACACCAGGTGACACAGAAGCCGCTTGTCTGACGACTCCTCCTCCACCGCTGAGGGTCCCCAGCTGTACTTGTGGGTAGTAAACTGGACGAAGAGCGACTGCTGAGGACTGCAAACGCGTTTTGATCACTTCTAGAGGACATGTGACAATGGCACCTACTGTGCCAGCGCACCTGCAAAGAAAAAAAAAACAATAATATATCTCATGACACAAGTTAATGACAGTAAATAAATTAATGGTTTACTGCTCATTATAAACTGATGCATTTTGTGATAAACATAAAAACATATTAGCATTAAGCTTTTTTTTGTTTATAAACCATTTATGCTTAGAACAAGTGGGGCACAATTTATAGCTCAGGGTGCTCTATTTTGCACTTGGCTTTAAGCTACGAATAATGAACAAACTCTTATTACAAATGAACGGTTACAAGTTATTTTCAGAGCATCTTAAAAACGGCCAAAACCTTTTTTTTAGGGAACCCAAAACTTTTTATGGATAGCACAGGGTGCACTATTAGTGCAGTTATTGCGTTCATTTTACAAGTGGTGAGTTAAAATATGGAGCTAAAGCGCAACCTAAGACACCACTTTAAAATGTAGCACTTTATGAGACCGGAAGTAAACGATTATTATTAATAATCTATCACAGAACTACATGAACAACTTCATTACTTACGTACCATCAGGTTAGTACACACTTCGCTTAGAGCTTGAGCAATATCCAACATAAATTTTACTGCACGCCCCCATAGAAATGTATTTTGTGTGGGATTGAGCCCACCGGCATTATTCAAAAGTGCAGATGTTAGCTTGCCCTAGACTATCGCTAAAGTGATAAAGAAATTTCAACTTGAATATGAGAGCAAAAATGGAAGCTCTAATGATTGCGCTCAAGCCATATTAACACACGGCTTGTTTTCCGCTTGTAATCTAGGCATTTATTCATAAAATAAAGCAAGGCCCTCAAAGCTCTGAAAGAAGCACATACATAAGCTTTAAACAAAACAAAAACAAACAACACACGCACGCACACACCACGGGTGAACTAATCATGTTGGCTTCGGTAACTACTAGCAATGTGACCGCCTAGGGTGCAGCTCTTTTGTAATAGGTCAGTCTGGTCAGATACAAAATAAAAAGTCCTAAAATACCAGGTCATTCTAATCTAAAAACCAAGAGATACCTCCATTTGAAGTTAACTGTACCAGCCAATATGGCCCCACAAGGCTGCTTCTGAATCCCCTAGACCAACCTTTCAGACCTCAGGGACCACTAAACTCACAATTATGAATACCGTGGACCATTAACAATTTTTTTTTTTTTTAATATACTATTTTTATTGAGAGCAACAGAAAGGATACAGCAGAGTGTGTGCATACATATTCCATGGTTTCAGATACAGTGACATAGAAAAACAATAACAATTATCAATTACATGGATAGGAAAAGCAGGTGGTACTGAAACACTCGTAGGCTCAAGATAGATCCGTCCTTTCCTGTCCTCTCTTTTTCCTCCCTTAGAGGGGAGCGTTTAACAGTTTTATTGTGACAAAAAGGAAAAGAAACAAAAAAAACAACATGTTTAACCAGTAAAAACTGTACAGCTAAGTATAGGCTGGGACTTCGCATAGGTTTGTGGAAATTCATTTCTCTTTTCCCTACTAAATGTTCTGTGTTATGAGAGAGCACTAGTCAGACAAGCAAGCAGACAACAGTTATGAGAGAGCACTAGTCAGACAAACATGCAGAAAAAAAAAAAAAAAAAAAAAAAAAAAAAAAAAAGGGGGGGGGAGAAGAATAGGAAGAGTCAAGGGATCATGAGGAGCCGTAACCCGGAGCCGTTTGCTAGCATTTAAATGCTGATGTTATCCCTCTCATTTTCCCCACCGTTCTGTGTTTGGTACAAGAAACCCCATTCTCCCCTCAGGGATGCTGTCAACATGTACTCAGTGTGTGCAAATGGGAGTAGGATTTGTCTCTGGAGGTCAAGGCTCAGAGACACAATGTATCTTCTCCATTTGTTGATGAAATGCTTGAGTCTCCTATTAGTGTCCAGTTTAGTGTCTAGTTGCTCAATGAGCAGTTGTTTGTGTAAACGGTGTTTAAAAGAGCTAAAGCTAGGAGCCGAGGTCTCTGTCCAGACTCCCAGAATGACCTTCCTAGCAGCTAAGATGATAGTATCAAGTAAGGGGGTATCTGTGAGATGGTGGTCACGCCATTCCAGGAAGCAAATCTGTTCCACATCTATCTGGACTCTCAATTTAATGACTCTCGTAACCCAGAAGGCAATTTTACCCCAAAACTGGTTGACTTTAGGGCATGTGTGAAAAAAATGGAGAAAGTCTGGATCGCACAATTTACATTTGCTGCATTCGTTCCTTGTTTCAGTTCTCCACTTCGCTAACCGACGAGGGATGATATAGTCCCTGTGTAGCATTCTGATCTGGGATTCTCTGAGGGACATGGACATAGTCGCTCTTCGAGCGCTCATCACGCTCTGCTGAATGAGCTCCGCAAGATCGTCCCTCACCACACTTCTGGTCCACCTAACCACCAACCGGGCTAAGTTTTCAGATTCAATGTGGAATAGAAGTGATCTATATATTCCCGAGATGGTAAAGTTGCCCATTTTAAATGAGGCTACTGTCAAGGCAAATGCATGTGGTTCCCAGAATTGTGGGTCGTCTCTCATCAGTTGGTCAATATAATGCCTCAATTGCAGATAGGCATAGAAGTGAGTTCGTGGTAGCCCAAATTGGGCCTGCAAATCAGTGAATGATTTGACGCATTTCCTGGGAAGGTCCAGGGCATCCCCCACACAACATAGTCCCCTAGCTTCCCACAGAACAAAGGGGGAGGAGTCCGTACCTGGGGGGAAGTCAGGATTATTGCGCAACGGGATCATTCTGGGCGCCACACAACGGCGGCCGACGTGACTGAGGGCTAGTTGCCAAGCCTTCAGCGTGTCTTTGTAGAGGAGGTTATCCTTTAGTGCCGCTTGGGGGTTGGTGGAGTGGGCAAAGGGTAGGACCGTTAGACAAGGCCCTCCCAGGGCCTGTCTCTCTAGAATTTTTTTTTTTTTTTTAAAAAGGTACAAACCTCTAGTGTGTGTGTGTGTCTCATATATATATATATATATATATATATATATATATATATATATATATATATATATATATATATATACACACATATACATATATACACATATACTGCACATAACTAGTATAACAATAGCTAAGTTTACATTATGTGTATATATTTACACATTTTTAAGAAATATTTGGAATTAACTAGCTGAATGACAGAATACTTCCAAATGACAGATGAAGTGTGAGTGCCAACCTTCGAGCTGGAAACAGAGAGGCAGAAAGTGGGGAAAAATAATTATGTTTAAAAAGGACCACAAGACTTCCAAGTTACCTCCCGAGTTAGGAATTATTCAAAACTACTTATGATCATAGACAGACACTGGAGTCATACATTAAGTTTATACCAGAAAGCTCTCAATATGGATGTGAGCTAACCACGACTGATGTTACTGGCAATTACTATAATACTGGTGGGATATGGCTGATTTGCTAGATGGCAATTACTGGAATTCAGGTGGAATGGCTTTGTGCGCAGGAAAATTATTAGACTGAAAAATTATCAATATTTAATAAAAAAAAAAAAAAAAAAAAAAAAAAAAGAAGAAGAGGGGAGGAAGACAAACAGTAAAATGTCTATCTGGAGGAATTAGGAAAACTACTACAAGGAGACAGGTAAAGGGAAGAAAATAAAGTAAATATGAGAGAATGATTTATTTATTTTTTTTAGATTTTCTTTTTTTATATACTTTAATTCCACTATTTCAAGCTAAGACTAGGGAGATTGTAATTTAACTCCTCCTCCGTCTGCTTTCACTGATGTCCAGCCAGGCACTGTAAGGAGGTGCAGCGCGACAGGTGACACCATCAGAGAAGACTAATTCATGCTTGATGGTGTCAAGGACCACCAATATCTTCTCGTGGACCACCAGTGGTCCATGGACCATTGGTTGGCGACCGCTGCTCTAGACCAATGCACAGATTATACATTTGGTGGCCTCCATAGACAAGTGCAAGAAGTCTCAAGAGGCCCCATTTCCTTGCTTCATCAACCTTAAAAAGAGATAGACCCTCAAGGTTCATTAGCAAATGAGAGAGAAGCAACTTAAAATATTAAGTCTTGTGTTTTTGTAACAGCAAATAGAACTTTCATACAAATCCCCCAGACTTGTTAGCAAGAAATACAATAAACTGCCATTTTGTCTAAACCTCTATGCCTGATGCCCTCTGTAGGTCCCGACTCTCACTTCAAAAGGAATTTAGACAACTTTTGAAGAGCTTTATTATCTCTCTCCACTAGGGCTCTATATAATGAGTGTGAGCTCTGACAAGTAATGACCAATGCCGGTACATTTGTGCAAACCGAGGATTATACAAAAGAGGTGCCATAAATACATACAACATAAATATTGGTTTCTAAATGTCAGATTGCACCCTTTTTATCAATTTTATGATGATTATTAGGTTTATAAGTAGCTATTCTACAAACATAATGCTGATGTCATAGGACATTTACTCCGGTCGTGCAGACCTAGGACTGTTATGTGCCCAGATCATTCTTCCATTCTTGTTTTCCCAGGAATAGATAACTTTACTTTTCACAGTCTGTTGAAACCAAAGATGCTGCCAGCTCTGTTTCCTGGAAGGAATCACAAAATACAAACTGTACTTGTTGGCCGTGTTTCAGTAAAGGAGGTTTGCAAACAACCTTAACAAGTTTAAGAGAGGACAAACAGAAGGGCCACACCAAGAACAAGACAGAGCCAGTCTCAAATACTCAGAGCTCAGACTGGTATAATCTCGCCTGGCAGAGAGTACTGCCAGAGTAGGTTAATTGTGTACCTAGAACTGCAGAGTGTTCACCTTAATATTCATAGGACATTAATGGCTTTGAGTCTTAACCCCACGTGTGCCAGTGATGGCAGTAGATGCTATATATGCGCGTGTGATGTGAAAGTGGGTGACAAATTAAAACCAATGCAGACACAACACAACTATGTAACATTAAGAACATATAGGGGCCTATCTATCAAGCCGTCAACTTTGCTGCATTCAACGGCACCAATATGCTCGCCTAACATCACGACCGCGGACCCGAATACGCTCTCCATATTTATAAAAAAAGCTGCGCACCAAGTACGGGGCGATGAGCAGCAGACTGTTAACTAAGTCATCGATCTTGCTGCTATTCAGCTTTTTACCAACTTTATTTATACCCCATCGCTAAACACTGCCACTATACTAAAATGTTTTGCCCCTATCCCGCCGCTCCTGGACCCCACCGCAACTAAATAAATGTTTTAACCCCTAAACCCCTGGCCTCCCACATCACTACCACTATCTGGACCTAACCCCTAAACTGCCAGCCCCCCACATCGCCATAAACTAAATTAAGCTATTAACCCCTAAACCTAACAACCCGCTAACTTTACATTAAAATTAGAACATCCCTATCTTATAATAAATTAAAACTTACCTGTAGAATTAAAAGAAACTATATTCAACTATTAACCCCTATTATCCTACAATTAAATTAAACTATATTAAACTATTAACCTACCCTAACTATTATACAATAAAACTACATTAAACTACCAATTAAATTAACTATATTACATATTAAAAAAAAACCTAACGCTGCTCTAATTATTTTAATCTACAATAAAAAAATAAAAAAAATTACTAAAATTGCAACAACAAAAACAAACAAAAAACTAAGTTACAAAAGCACTAAGTTACAAAAAAAACCAACAACAAAAAAAAAACACAGTATCAAAAATAAAAAAACGAATTACACCTAATCTAATAGCCCTATCAAAATAAAAAAGCCCCCCAATAAAAAAAAAAACCCTAGCCTACAAGAAACTACCAATGACCCTCAAAAGGGCATTGCCACAAAGAAATCAGCTCTTTTACCTGTAAAGAAAAATACAAACACCCCAACAGCAAAACCCACCACCCACACAACCAACCCCCCCCCCAAATAAAAACCCTATCTAAAAAAACCTAAGATCTCCATTGCCATGAAAAGGGCATTTAGCTCTTTTACTGCCCAGACCCTACTCTAAAAATAAAACCCACCTAAAAATCCTTTAAATAAACCTAACGATAAACCACGACGATCCACAGTTCTTGAAGTTCCACTTGAAGGATCCATCCAGCCGGCAAGAAGTCTTCATCCATGCAGCCTCTTCTATCTTCATCCATCCGGCACAGAGCGGGTCCATCCTGAAGACATCCGACAAGGAGCTCCTCGTCAATATGGTCTCCACCGTAAACTGGATCTTGAATGCAAGGGACATCATCCAAGATGGTGTCCTTTGCATTCCTATTGGCATGCCAATAAGCCAATAGGATTTGAGCAGCTCTCATCCTATTGGCTGTTCCAATCAGCCAATAGGATGAGCTCTCAATCCTATTGGCTGATTGGAACAGCCAATAGGATTTTAGCGGCTCTAATCCTATTGGCTGATTGGAACCTTTCAGCCAATAGGAATGCAAGGGACGCCATCTTGGATGACATCACTTGCATTCAAGATACAGTTTACGGCGGCGAAGGTATTGAATAGGAGCTCCTCGTCGGATGTCTTCAGGATGGACCCGCTCTGCGCCGGCTGGATGAAGATAGAAGAGGCCGCATGGATGAAGACATCTTGCCGGCTGAAAGGATCCTTCAAGAACGGTGGATCGTCGGGGGTTAGGGTTAGGTTTATTTAAGGGTTTTTTGGGGGGGTTTTATTTTTAAAGTAGGGTCTTGACAGTAAAAGAGCTAAATACCCTTTTAAAGGGCAATGCCCATACAAATGCCCTTTTCAGGGCAATGGGGAGCTTAGGTTTTTTAGATAGGGTTTTTATTTGGGGGGGGTTGGTTGGTTTTACTGTTGGGGGGGTGTTTGTATTTTTCTTTACAGGTAAAAGAGCCGATTTCTTTGGGGCAATGCCCCGCAAAAGACCCTTTTTAGGGCCATTGGTAGTTTATTGTAGGCTAGGTGTTTTTTTATGGGGGGGGGGGCTTTTTTATTTTGATAGGGCTATTAGATTAGGTGTAATTGTTTTTTATTTTTGATACTGTGTGGTTTTCTTTTGTAAATTAGTCATTTTTTACTGTAGATTTAAATAATTTGAGTAGGGTTAGGTTTTTTTTTTTTATATGTAATATAGTTACTTTAATTGGTAGTTTATTGTAATTTTAGTAAGGGTAGGTTAATTAATAGTTTAATATAGTTTAACTTAAAAGGGACACTGAACCCAATTTTTTTCCTTTCGTGATTCAGATAGAGCATTACATTTTAAGCAACTTTCTAATTTACTCCTATTATCAAATTTTCTTCATTCTCTTAGTATCTTTATTTGAAATGCAAGAACGTAAGTTTAGATGCCGGCCCATTTTTGGTGAACAACCTGGGTTGTTCTTGCTGATTGGTGGATACATTTATCCACCAATAAGAAGAGTGCTGTCCAGAGTTCTGAACCAAAAAAAAAAAAAAAAGTTTAGATGTCTTTTTCAAATAAAGATAGCAAGAGAACGAATAAAAATTGATAATAGGAGTAAATTAGAAAGTTGCTTAAAATTGCATTCTCTGTCTGAATAATGAAAGAAAAAAAATTTGGGTTCAGTGTCCCTTTAATTCTACAGGTAAGTTATAATTTATTATAAGATAGGTATGTAGTAATTTTAATGTAAAGTTAGCGGGTTGTTAGGTTTAGGGGTTAATAACTTTATTTAGTTTATGGCGGTGGGGGGCCTGGCAGTTTAGGGGTTAATAGGTTTAGTTAGTGGTAGTGATGTGGGAGGCCAGGGGTTTAGGGGATAATACTTTTATTTAGTTGCGGTGGGGTCCGGGAGCGACTGAATAGGGGTTAATAACTTTATGTAGGTGGCGGCGATGTCGGTGGGTAGCAGATTTGGGGTGTTTAGACTCGGGGCTTATGTTAGATGTAAACTTTACTGATTTTCTACCATAGAAATCAATGAGATATCTGGCAGCATCGAACATAAGCTTTCGCTGCTTTCAGACTCCCATTGATACCTATGGCATACGGGGCCTCCAGGGTGGCGGATTGAAAACCAGGTACGCTGGGCCGGAATAGCAGTGAGCATACCGGTTAACTATTTGATAACTTTGAAAAAGTGTAAAATAGTGCCGAATGTGTATTCGGAACATCTGTAATGACGTAAGCATCAATCTGTGTCGGATTGAGACTGGCGGATCGTATGTTACGTCACAGATTTCAACTTTTGCTGGTCTGTAGGCTTTGATAACTAGGTTGAATCAAGCTTGCCACAATTACACTGCGTATTTGCGGTTGATGGCTTGATAAATATTCCCCCATAGTTTGCACTACCTCCCTCCTTCTTACAACAACAAGCTTTCTCTAGGAACCTAAATTGTAGGTAATAGCATCAGGTAATGTGAGGCAACTTTTTTTGGGGGTAAAATAGATAAGACATAAACGTAAAAATGGTTTATACAAAGACTGAAATAATATGGTGTATAGCTTGAAGTCATCAGCACCCTGAGCAGGTGCCGTGGTCAATATGGAATCCTACAAATACATATTGCAGGTGGTCTCTTTAGTCGCCTCCTCTAACTGCATAATATCATCACTTATCAGCCAGGCTCAGATCACTGCATCATTCCTTGTAATGTGACGACACCAAAATAGGTCCAATCAAAGCCCATCAGGAAAGAAAACGCAACTGCAGAAAGGTCTGTGTGTATGAAATGTGATATGTTGTGAAATAAAGCAGTTTAATAGCATAAAAAGGTAGAACTTTCAGAAGATAATTCATTACAGCAGGTTTAGTTCCTCACTTAAAATATCCATCTTGAGACAGAAGGTAAACGATCCTGTAAGAATGGAATAGAACATGGTTGACGCACGGAAATTTAAAGGGATAGGAAAGTCAAAATGAAACTTGCATGATTCAGACCGAACATGTAATTTAAAGACACTTTTAAATTTACTTCTATTTTCAAATGTGCTTCATTCTCTTGGTATCCCTTTTTGAAAAAGAGCATGCACATATCCTACTCTAGTGGGAGCTAACTGCTGATTGGTGCCTGCACACATTTGTCTCTTGTGATTGGCTAACCTAGATATTTTCATCTAGCTGTCATTAGTGCAATGCTGTTCCTTCAGCAAAATATAAGAGAATTATGCAAAATTTGATAATAGATGAAAATAGGAAAGTTGTTTAAAATTGTATGTTCTATCCAAAGCATGAAATAAAATGTTGGGGGTTCCTGCCCCTTTAATTAAAATGGGGACTTGTCACAGCACATATTCCACTTTATAAGCCCTGCAATGTCACAATATCAAACAGTAATAATGTAATGCCTGGCAGGGTTTACAGTGTTTCACAACTAAATGCTGTCTGCCAATGTAACTGGGACATATAGCCGGGGCAATGAAACTGGCAGTCCTGGCATCGCAAGCCTTTCCCACTCATATCTTCCTATAAAACAGATGCACTGTCAGTGTGATAAAATGTACATTGGGGTTAACAGTCATAACTGTAGTCATTATCTGTTTGCGGGAGCTTATATGAAAAAAATCATTGGCAAGTGAATTCCATACAAATGAGCTCAGGGCACAAAAAGTATCAGAATTAATCAAATATGTTTAATACATTATGTATTCTAACTAATATCTACTTGAAGTTTCTAGAATGTGCAGGTCCCCGATTCTTTAAAACCAAAGCTGCTGTAGAAGTCCCAATAATAGCACAAGCTATTAACGTTAAAAGCCTCTAGCACGGTCCCAGCGCCACAAACACAGCCTGCCTTTTACCATCTGTACCAATAAAATTCCTGGCTGGTCAAGGCCACTCTATAAACAAGTAGAGCTTAGCACCAATTACCCAGTTATGTTTATTTGGCACATCAGAGAATGCTGCATTTGATAATCTATTTGGAGTACATACTGTATACACACACACACATATATATTCTCTCTGGTCTTAAGTAAATATTTACTTAAAAGACCAGAGAGTGCCTTCCTTCATTTATATACGTACCTGCTGGAACCCTGGCATTCATTTGTAAGTGAGAGTGCTCTCTTTGAAAATATATATATATATATATATATATATATATATATATATATATAAAAAAGCCTTAACTTGCATCTGTAGATGCAGCTGTGATGGTGTTGACTGGCAAAGGTTTACCAAAGTATTCCCAAGCCCATGTCAGGATATCCATTACAGACTCATGACGGTTTTTGAGACAATGACGACTGAGGGATCGGAGATCACACGCATTCGGAAGTAGTTTTGGGCCTTGCCCTTTTAGGTACCTAGATATGACCGGATTCATTGAATCCTTTAATTATATTGTGCACTGTAGAAAGTGAAATGTCAAAAATCCTACAGATTTGTCTATGGGGAATGTTGTTCTCAAAGTGTTGGATTATTCTCCAACGCATCTGTTGGCAGATCCGCCAGGGGGGTTCAAGGTTCACTTGGGGTGGATGCCAGAGGATCGGCAGGGTGCACCCCTTCAATCCCCCAGGTGGAGGCAAAAAAAACTTTAAATGGCAGAATTACAGTACATCAGTTTTACCTGGGTACATAGATATACACACAAATCAGCAATTACTTACTGTGCAAAATAAATGTTTTATAAACATTGACAATGCCATTGTTACCATAATTTGCATTTTTTTGAAGGCCAGGGGCACAGCACTTGACATAAGAAACATACCCAGGAGGCTTTTCCTTTGTCGTAGCCACATAAGGACAAATTGAAATGAGCTCCTACAGAGATCATGCAATCATGGTGTAGCATGTAACAGGTTCGGTATCTTTGGAGTAGTGGGGGGGGGGGGGGGCAATCTTCAGTTAAATTACAGTAACAGCTGGCTTATGCGCAACACACATCAGCTCACACACACACACTCAAATGCAACTGAAGCTGCAGAAGGACTTTGCCATAAAACTTCTGCTTTCACTGTAGAAGTATAGCACATACATGCGCCTGGGCACTGCCCTCACTATACAAGTATAGCACGTGCGTGTGCCTGCCCTCACTATATAAGTATAGCACGTGCGTGCGCCTGGGCACTAACCTCACTGTATAAGTATAGCACGTGCGTGCCCCTGGGCACTGCCCTCACTATAAGTATAGCACGTGCGTGCACCTGGGCACTGCCCTCACTATATTATTAAGTATAGCACATACATGCGCCTAGGCACTAACCTCACTATATAAGTATAGCACGTGCGTGCCCCTGGGCACTGCCCTCACTATAAGTATAGCACGTGCGTGCACCTGGGCACTAACCTCACTATACAAGTATAGCACGTGCGTGCCCCTGGGCACTGCCCTCACTACAAGTATAGCACGTGCGTGCCCCTGGGCACTGCCCTCACTATATAAGTATAGCACATACATGCGCCTAGGCACTAACCTCACTATGCAAGTATAGTACGTGCATGCGCCTGGGCACTGCCCTCACTATATAAGTATAGCATGTGTGTGCACCTGGGCACTGCCCTCACTATATAGGTATAGCACGTGCGTGCCCCTGGGCACTGCCCTCACTATATAAGTATAGCATGTGCGTGCACCTGGGCACTGCCCTCACTATACAAGTATAGCACATACATGCGCCTAGGCACTAACCTCACTATATAAGTATAGTACGTGCATGCGCCTAGGCACTGCCCTCACTATATAGCATTCTTACTGAGGTTTGTAGAATGTGCAGCAAAGCTACCCTGTTACTTTGCATGTACAGCTCGTTTATAAATAATACATTTTTATACATATTTTAGCTGAATTTTCAACAATCTGTTCACTGTCTCAGCAAGGGAAAAACTCATTATGTATAAAGTTCACCTCCTCCAGTCTAAAGCATCACAGGGACTTCTGCCCTATCCTGCTGTGTATATACAGGTTACAGAGCACAACACATCCCCCCCCCCCCCACACACTACAAACCTGACTGAACCAAAAAGTATTCAGCAGAAGTAAACTGCAATCGGTTTATTCATCATAAAGCCCAGATGCTAAATAAACACACAACTAATGTAATGTTTTACTAAGCTGCTGCTCTGACATAACAACTAGCTGGCTACAAGGCTTTATATTCTGTATGCATGCATGGAACAAGCAGTCCCTTTGTGGTTGTCAAGGGGTTAACCTGCTGCTGGTCACATGACTTTATACACCCCTTGCACTAACCTTTTGCAGGCAGGGTGAGAAGGGCGTGTGTCCTTTTAATATCTCAGTCATACACTTGGCTGGGACAGGGGAAATGACCTTAGCAGACACTTCCTAAATAGGATTTTAGGCCACAATCCTCTTACACTGATGATGCAAGTATTACTGGGACAAGCTGAAAGTCAGATAGACTATTGCAAATAGGGGGCAACAATCAGCTGGTGAAGAGAGTAGAGTTTCAGAGAACTAAAAATACACTTATAGAGATGTCTAATCAAGTAAACAATCTGAGATTATAAGATTACATTTAGTTATGTATAGTAACACTGTCAGTACTTATTTTCCCCTTTTCATGGATTTTACAATTCTAAGAACTGGAAGTGCACACTGCAGACTTCACAATGTTAACCCTGCTACACATCTGCTCATAACTGGCCTAATTAGAGGTGATAAGATCTTGCAGCACTATTTAACTTGTTGACAAAATGACAGTGGCTAACCATTGCTACTCAAGTAACACATCCAGATTGGCTACTCAAAAAAGGTAAACAGAACTTGGCTATAGAAAAATAGCAGCAAACAAGGGGTTAATGCATTCCAGAAAAATTCACAATGACCTAGTATGTTAAATTATTGCCAGACAGCAGATAAATATTGTAATTGCAAGTTGTTTACTGTCCCTTCAACTTTGTTTTTTTTTGGCTGTCCTCATCTGATCAAATGGTCCTAGTTCCTTGGTGCATCTCTGTATCTGACACACAGCACGTACCCCTGACGCCTGCGCTACTGCAGATAGCCCATCATATCATGCAGCTGTTCCTCATACAGCAAGTGATCTCTAAGGGAGTAGAATGTAATTTAGACCTCAGACCCACACCTGTCCTCTCCAAAAAGATCTGAGCAGACATTTCCCAAAAGTAACCCCTTAGTTTGCCTGGTTTATACAGGACAGTCAGAGTCAACGCTTTGTCTTCAGACTTAAATGATTCCTTTCACATGTTAAGGTCTTTTTGTCAGCATGAAACAGATACAAGAGTGAGTGAGCTTGCTTAGTACACTGTCTACGGTTACTAGGCCAGGGGACGTGCACAGATCTATTCAGAGGATTCATCAGGTTACTGGGAATTTTACTAGCAGAATGAAGATGCAGGTTCAGGTATTTCTGCAAGTCATTCTGTCTGTCTGCAGCTGTACACGACCAAACTAGAATAAGACTGCCCACATCTGGCCCACAGCACTGCTGAGCAGAAAACAAACGTCAGTGATGTTTAATACACACACACTTAATAAAATATAAGTAATATAAATATCTTAATAAAGATACCTATGCACATGTTAATATACAACGATGTAAAACACAAGGAAGAGAACGTAACTTCTTGCGCATTCTTTTCCGCACATGTGCAAGTCAGGGGTCCCCAAGGCAGGGAGCAGTGACAGAGCTTCAGATCTGTCACTGCAGCGTATGCTCTGTACTTCCTGCTTACTCATATGTCCCATACACTGGCATTCTATTATAGTTACATTTAATTTAAGACACTTTCCAATTTACTACTATTATCCAATGAACTTTGTTCTTTTGGTAGCCTTCGTTGAAAAGCATACTTAGATAGACTCAATGTCCTACTGGGAGCTAGCTGCTAGTGGCTGCACATGCATCTTGTCATTGGCTCACCTGATCTGCTCAGTTAACTCCCAGTAGTGCATTGCTGCCCTACAACTGACGCTGCAGGGGTTAAACACTGTTCTATACAAGCAATAGCATCTTCCAACACATTAAACTATTATGCTTTTTGCACTTTAATTACATCTTATACTCCAGAGTATCTTAGGCACGCTGTAAGTCCAATACTATAACAAGATGACAAACTTTATGATTGTACATCTCAACATCTGCATTTCAGGACACTTGCTAAGCCTAAAAATGACTTTCCAGTGGGAAACCGATATACACTAATTCGGACGTGGAGGAAGTGGAAAAATTTACATCTGTATAAGAGTAATTCCTACTTATATCTAGAGATTGAACTTTTTATGAATTGAGTTTTCTTTGGATGACACAAACATACAAAAAACAGGTAATTGGATGGAAATCACAAACCTGTGAACCTTTCAAGAGCCTCTGTATAAGTCATAGAAAGAAGAGAAATAGGAGAAAGTTTCCCAAACTTGCACTAGGAATCCAACTGCCAAGTCATGATGCAATATTGCACCAGTTTACTGCAGGTGATCTCTGCACACTCTTTATCACAAGCTATAAAAAGCTTTGAATTCAAAATACGCTCCAGGAACATAAAATGTTTTTTTAATTAGTTTGAGAAGAAAATTAAGGTTTTGTTTTTATAGGCAAATTTAAAAAAAAAAAAAAAAAAAGGGGAAGGAAGAGAATGCAGCACAGACAGAAATGGACAGCATTTATATGATGAATTTAGTACCTGCAGGAATTGTTCCCTGAATTGCAGAGGACGATAGTTCAATATAAAATTAAAAGAAAACCCCATAAATGTGTGATACAGAAGAACTACAGTTTATCTGTGTAAGGAGATCTAAGAATGGGAGGGCAGACTGCGGATATTTACTGCATCAATCACCGGTGCTGAGTCAAGCTAAAATAATCATTAACTTGGATACGGTTGTAAACAAGCACCTCGGTGACCTGCTTGTCAGGGAGGCATGCTACAGAGGTACACCTGCAGGGTACACCAGCAGCGCGGCATGCTACCGGGGTACACGGCAAAGATACCTGCAGCGCGGCATGCTACAGGGGTACACCAGCAGTGCGGCATGCTACCGAGGTACACTGCAAAGATACCTGCAGCACGGCATGCTACCGGGGTACACTGCAAAGACACCTGCAGCGCGGCATGCTACAGGGGTACACCAGCAGCGCGGCATGCTACCGAGGTACACTGCAAAGATACCTGCAGCACGGCATGCTACCGGGGTACACTGCAAAGACACCTGCAGCGCGGCATGCTACAGGGGTACACCAGCAGCGCGGCATGCTACCGAGGTACACTGCAAAGATACCTGCAGCACGGCATGCTACCGGGGTACACTGCAAAGACACCTGCAGCACGGCATGCTACAGGGGTACACCAGCAGCGCGGCATGCTACCGAGGTACACTGCAAAGATACCTGCAGCACGGCATGCTACCGGGGTACACTGCAAAGACACCTGCAGCGCGGCATGCTACAGGGGTACACCAGCAGTGCGGCATGCTACCGAGGTACACTGCAAAGATACCTGCAGCACGGCATGCTACCGGGGTACACTGCAAAGACACTTGCAGCGCGGCATGCTACAGGGGTACACCAGCAGCGACACCTGCAGCGCGGCATGCTACAGGGGTACACCAGCAGCGCGGCATGCTACAGGGGTACACCAGCAGCGCGGCATGCTACAGGGGTACACCAGCAGCGCGGCATGCTACAGGGGTACACCAGCAGCGCGGCATGCTACAGGGGTACACCAGCAGCGCGGCATGAGTGCTTTAAGGCGAGGTTTAACCCCTTGTGTGCCATAAACTTCTCTGGTATCCACAGGGTTAACACAGTCCCCTCTCAGCGGAAATGTCACCTGTAATATTATTTAAGCAGCCATATTGCGGAGGGACACCAGATGATTCCAGATGGGCGATCACCAGGAATAAACAGGTGCAGTGGGGTAGACTGATCCACATCACATTATTCTCACACTTACTAAAAATACAACCTCAATAAACTCAATTACGTAGGCAATAGAATGTAAATGTATATACTATGTAGACATACAGCATCTGGTACAAATACCACCTAATGTGGAGGGAGTAACTGTTTTTTGCTTAATAAAATTACTGGATGTCTGCTTTCTATTCAAAACGGTCCTAAAGCTAGATGTGGCCCCTGAGCAGCTATATGTGGCCCTTAGAGAGCTAAGTGTGAACCTTTGGCACCCTGGGTTTAGCGTTTGACATCTGTAAAGTGCAGAAGCTATATAAAACCTAGTATAACTATTAGTTGCGCTAAAAAGACCAAAACCATTTTATGTCAGCAAATGCGTTTCCCTTTTTTGCACAGATAACCTTCTCATGTGGACTCAATACTCCACATGCCCAATAAACAGACAAGTGACGATTACATCTCCAGGCGCTCACAGGAAATAATCAGCATTTCTAGTAAACCAGACCCAGGGGGTGTGAGCGCTCTTCTCTTTAATTAAGCAGGCACTGGACCTACTTTTTTCTTGCATATGTTGGATAATCCCAGTGTAATAATACGCCTGTGAGTAATCTAGTGTGCTGCATGAACTACTAGTTTAAAGTAAACTTTTTTATAAGTATTTTTTGTTTGTTAAACAACAAGTTATGCTCCTGCGCTGTACTCGCCTTAGTATAATGATAGGGCCTTGGAGTATTGCAAGAAGTTCACCTGTTATTCGGATACAGCAAATCACAAAAATTGCCTGGAATGTGAGGGTGAATCTGTGTTTTTATTGAAACTAGAGCATTCTAGAAACTGGCATGGGATACAGGTTAAAACCAGCCCCATATGTCAGCAGAGTTTATTTTAGTCTCCTGCTCCTATAGAAATGTAACCATCAGCCGTCTGCACGAAGGTCTGTCAGGCTATGTGAGAACGATACAGAGGCTCATACTGAGGTGGAGTAAAGACATCACATGACATGTACACACAATGTTAGGTAAAGCACTGGGGTCTGCACAGCATAATACCCCATTACTAAATCAGGATGGCAAGAACAAAAAGGCAGAGCTGAGGAGAGCTGGACTGGGCCACATGTGCAATACTGGGTTATAGGATTATATAATCTTACCACTCACAAGGTGTGGGGGGGGGGGTGCGTAATCACTGCAGCAATACAATATAATTATCTTGATACCACTTCACTACAATCTATTTATTTATACACAGAGCAACATTACATTTATGTTAACCCTACTGATGCCAAATCATTTTGCAATTAACTTGGTAGCAAGTGTTAACATTATGGTGCTAGTATTTAGGTATATACTGTCCTTTAATAATATATATATAGGCCAGACCATCAATGTGACAAAGGCTCCAGCCGGAGCCGAAATCTTTTGGCATAGGGCAGTAATTATCATCTGATGTTGAATAAAGGCTTTTTATAAGGACCTGTGATTGCCTGCTGTGTAATACCCTTCAGGACACAAGCCGAGTCTGGGTTTACTTTTTCCGTTTGCATCATCCTGGTGCATTGCTCATATTTATACAGAGTGTGGTGTGTGCAGATTTCCACTATTAGAGATATAGATTATAGATATATAGATATACACACACACACACACTAATACTAGTGAGCCTTATGAGATGTTTTTGGAATTAATCATAATACAATGAATGTACAGTATATATTGATTTATTCACATATGTATATATGGATGCAATAATTGATGTAGCAATATAATGAACATTATGATTGGTCCACTGTGTCAATATAAACAACTTGCAGTCTAAGTCAAGGCAGCCTCTGATGAAGCATGTGTGCGAAGCGCATCAGGTCAATCTGTACTAGGCCTATGATTTGAGCCAGAGGCGTAACTAGAAACCACAGGGCCCAGGTGCAAGAATCTAAGAAGTGGCTAGATCCTTGTATCTGCCAAGCACTAAATTATAATAATTAGCAAAGATTCAAAGTAATCACCACTTGTACAGGAAACAAAATGTTTATAGGTCACTACAATTAATTTTCAAGCTATCAAAAAGCTTAAAGGGACACTGAACCCAAATGTTTTCTTTCGTGAGTCAAATAGAGCATGTAATTTTAAGCAACTTTCTAATATACTCCTATTATCAATTTCTTAGTTCTCTTGATATCTTTATTTGAAAAATAAGGCATCTAAGCTTGTTTGGTTCAGAACTCTGGACAGTACTTTTTTATTGGTGGATGAATTTATCCAGCAATCAGCAAGAACAACCCAGGTTGTTCACCAAAAATGGGCCGGCATCTAAACTTACATTCTTGCATTTCAAATAAAGATACCAAGAGAATGAGGAACATGTGATAATAGGAGTAACTTAGAAAGTTGCTTAACATTTCATGCTCTATCTGAATCACGAAAGAAAAAAAGGTGGGTTCAGTGTCCCTTTAAATTGAGGCTGTGAAGCCCTACTGGCCATATCTTATATACTATAACACTGGTGGGCAGCAAGTACCCTGTACCCAAGAAGTACACTATGTGCCCTTTTTTATTACCCAGGAAACCAACCCACATACACTACTTGAGCCTTCAAAACAATAATTACTGCTGTCTTTTCTTCCCCTAATGAACCCACTCTGTGCCACAATAAGACAATTTTAGACCATTTGCCGTGGGTACAACATATGGGTTCATCCCTTTGAGGTTATGAGGGTGACATGGACAGTTCACCCAAAAACTTTCTCCCCTTTAAATTATTCCCAATGATCCTTTTAACCTGCTAGAGTGTATTAAATTGGTTACAAGTAGCTCCTTTACTCCTATTTCAGCATTTGAAATAGCTGATTTAGCCTGTGGTATCGCCACCTATACTGAACAAATTAATACTGGAGTATAGGCTATTGAATAGCCTAAGTATACATAGCCAGCAGAAGAGATTACACTCTCAGTGGGATGCAGGATGGTTAATAAAATGATCATTTTCCATTGTTCTCTCTATGTATTGAGCTTTGGTGTTCCAGCCAAATAAAAGATAAGGAAGCAAGTCTGTTTACACAAACTTAGAACATAATGAGATCTGATATCACCTTTAAGTTCAACCCATTGTAATAGGCTGTGGTTTCAAAGCACAAAATCAGCTACAAATCATAGACACAAATAAGCATGAAAATTGAATTTCTCAACTATTTTATACTCTGCAGTTGGTATAACAAGTCATTTAAAATACATTAATGGAAAAACAATTTTACAGTGTACTGTCCCTTTAAAGTAAACAGTGTTAAAATATCTGCACCATCACCTTGTTATGCACAAACTGCAGCTGATTTCCCTTCTGATTTACATAAGGTAAAGAATTACACCTGTCAGATGTTTTTTGTTCCTTTTAACACCAACACGTAGACACAAAAAAGTCATCAGAAACTCCTACAAAAGGGTAGAATTATTTCCCCAATAATTTTAGTATTTTATAAATATAAATACAGTACAAGATTCAAATCTGAATAGGCAAAACTCAATAACACAAAGTCATAATGCAAAAACAAAAACAATTGACACTCATTTGTGTGGCTTCAGGTAAATTGACTGACTTCTCCTACCCCACAGGAAATGCAAAAGTTTAAAAGGGTGTGTGCCTGGATTGCACAAAAAAATGCTAATTGTGCTAAACAAATAACGGATTAAATGCTTTTATTTCTTATGCAGATCTCTTGCAACACAGTGTTAAATTGCAGATAAATATTGTGCATAGATATACAAGGGAGTTTCAGGTTGCTTTAAGGTTACTTGCTGTATTTCTAGGACAATATATGAATTTAAATGTAAATGTACCTGTAAACCCAGCTCAACATCACATCACTACCCAGTTAACCAAGTTTGGGGAACCAATAAGCTAAATAAAAAAAATGAATTTTATAACTAATAAACCTGGCAGAATAGAATAGTATGGAAGGATTGATGATCACTCTACAAACTGCTGCTTCATGTAGACACTGCACCAACACACTGAGAAACAGATCAAACGCTACAGAACAGGGGGTGGTAGAAAACATATTGTCTTACCCACATGGGAATAAAAACAAACTTTCTAGAACTGGCATCACCCAACCCATCCTGCCCACAAGATTGGCTTAGTGCTCACCTAATAGCAGAATATATTTAAAGAGATATGAAACCCAAAATGTTTGTTTCATGATTCAAACAGGAGCATATCATTTAATTATATTATCTAATTTATTTTGTTCTCTTAGTATCCTTTGTTGAAAAGCATACCTAGGTAAGCTCAGGGGCTATCTGCTAATTGGTGGCTGCAAATATATACCCCCTGCTATTGGCTTACCAAAGTGTTCAGCTAGCTCCCAGTAATTCCTTGCTGCTCCTTCAATAAAGGATATCATAAGAATGAAGCAAAATTGATAATAGAAGTAAATTGGAAAGTTGTTTAAAACTCTATGCTCCGCCTGAATCATGAAAGCAAAAAATTGGAGTTTCATGACACTTTAAAATAAAAGACACATAGTTATACATGCTTCACCTCTATAGTCAATAGACAGATTTTACTTTACAAATGGTTATCACTAATCATCATTTATAGCGTAGATTTTTTTTTTTTTATTAATAAATAGACTTCTCTGAGTTGGGATTACACTGCACGCTGCCTGCTAAAAAGTTACATCAGCTTCAGTCATTAGTACATTTTTTTTTATGTAAAAATATGAAAAGCATTACTCATCTTAATATTTTTTTTAAAGGAATTTCCTTTTTAGTTCAGTAGAAGGTCACCAGTGTAGGAAGATCTTAGAAGGTTTTACACACTGATATTGTAATTATTGTATTATAGTGTAGACTTCACAGGGGCTGAATGCACTGAATTCTTGGTCCCCCTCTAACATGTTTTTTTTTTTACCCCCATCCAACTGTGCCCTCTCATGTGTGTCTTACCCCCCAGCCCATTTGTGAAACTGTCCCCTCTCTCACATGGGTGCCTTATCCCTCACCCCAGTGGTGGCACTGTGCCCTCTCTCACATGGGTGCCTTATCCCCCACCCCAGTGGTGACACTGTGCCCGCTCTCACATGGCTTATCCCTCACCCCAGTGGTGACACTGTGCCCTCTCTCACATGGGTGCCTTATCCCTCACCCCAGTGGTGACACTGTGCCCTCTCTCACATTTGTGCCTTATTCCTCACCCCAGGGGTGACACTGTGCCCTCTCTCACATGGGTGCCTTATCTTTCACCCCAGTGGTGACACTGTTCCCTCTCTCACATGGGTGCCTTATCCCTCACCCCAATGGTGACACTGTTCCCTCTCTCACATGGGTGCCTTATCCCTCACCCCAATGGTGACACTGATCCCTCTCTCACATGGGTGCCTTATCCCTCACCCCAATGGTGACACTGATCCCTCTCTCACATGGGTGCCTTATCCCTCACCTCAGTGGTGACACTGTAACCCATCTTACATGAGTGACATATCCCTGAGCCCACAGGTGATACTGTCCCCTCTCATATGGGTAACATATCCCTGAGCCCAGAGGTGACACGTATCCCCCTCTCATATAATGGGTGACATATCCTTAAGATCAGATGTGACACTGTATCCCCCTTATATAAGTAACATCTCCAGCCCAGAGGAGATAATGTACCCGCGTGACTTACCCCCCAGCCAAGAGGTGCATCAGCGTGTCCTTGCTTTGCGCCATGTCACCGAACTGAGACTTGCTACGTACGTCCCTCACAGTAGCCACATCCTTTGCGTCACAGTGACCGAGGGACTGTGCTTCCCCGGCCGACACCTGACTGAATGACCCAGGCAGCAGAAGCCGGTTTTAGAACACCGGCTGCTGGTCTTGCGTCATGAAAAACTTGGGGGTGTGTGGTCACTGACGTCACATGGGGGTGTGCGCAAGCGGTGCCACAGGGCGCATGCGCTTAGTTTAGTAATTACAGCAGTAACGCGCATGCGTTGATGTGTTTAGCGAATAGGGGGCGCGGAGGAGGCGTTGTCCGTGACGTCACTATTAGATTGCCAGGGATTGCGTGTGAGAGAGGTCACGTGACACACTGAGGCATGAGGTGACCGTCACCGTCCCCATGTGACCGTGTCACATTCATTGGCTACAGCAGTGTGTGTTCTCTGGAAATGTTATCTGTTTACTGTCTGTTAATATCAATAATATATAGGGAAGGCAGCTGTGACATCAATATAAATAATATAGACAGGGGAGCTGTGACACAATATCAAGATTCAATGGTCATCATTTGTTAGTGTTTGTCCCTCACACTACTACTGCAGCCAAAATATCCACTGCCCCAATGTTATGAGTGTGCAGATACCTTGTCTATATTTAGTGACCCTACTTTAGATACCAGAGATGGCTGCAATATATAGCATTGCCTGTTTACTTGCATGGGTAGTATAAGGTTAAATATAGCAGTCTGGAGCAGTAAGGGATAATTCTGTTGGGGCTCTAGGCTGTATAGGGTTCATTTCAATGGGGGCAGAGTTATACTGAGGTGGTTTGTTGTGTCCACCACCGGGATAAATGTGGTAGATGAGGCTGTAACAAAAATGAATGTACAGAGTTGGGGTTTGAGGCATTAGGGGTCAATATGGGTGACTGGGTGCTTGCAAGTGTGAGGAATGCAGAGTGAAATAAGTATATAAGGATATTAGTATCAATGACACTTCTAGACAGACCTTGATGCTTAACCCTCTACTGTCTTTGAATGTCAAGTCACCAGATCAGTGAGGCCCATGAATTTATTTATACAGACTTCTCGCATTAACGCCACTGTTGTAGGGAATAAGTATTTATATCAAAGCCTAATATATATATTTATATCATATTTATATAGCAATGTAAACATAACCAATAACTCCACATAGAATTGAATTTATCATTTTTTTATTGGTGTTTTTTATATTTTCCTGGTGATTAACAATGCTGGTTAAGATTTTGTTTATCTCAGTATAGACTTTAGGGACACCCTGTCAAGTCATTGGTTTCTATAACCCTATCCTATAAGTAATTTTTTAGTGCTGACAGTTTGCTCTATAAGTCATCCTCCCTGTGAGCAGTCTGTCTTTGCTGGAGACGTGCAGTCGCTCACCTGCCACCATGGCATTGCAACATCAGCATCTGTAACCATAAAGCCCATCACAGGGTGACATTAGTTATGGCTGTTTGCTACACTGCTTACTGCACCAGTATGGGTGTTGTACGTTACATGTGCTTGCTACCTGTATGTGTCTCTGCATTTAACTCCTGGACCACCAGTTTCAAGTTTCTGTTTCTTCAGATTTTTTTCGTTGTCTGCGTACCTGCTCCAGTACTGCCTCTATCTGCTGATCTACTAAGTTTGTGCTTTTTCTAGTTCCTGTTTGTCTTTTTTCCTTCCATTAGTCACCTTTGTCAACTAGCGTCCCTACTAACTGTCACCACCAATACTTGTCCCTAAAGTCCTGTTAAGAAGCTAGCAATATGTTATATCAGCATAAACATAGTGGGATGATTCACATGACTGGGTAGTTAGACCAGAGGGCTATACCTTATTTATGAGGGATAGGGATAATAAAAGGGAGGAGGAATTTGCATATATATTAAAATATAGCTAAACCCTACAACATGGTTAATATATTTATGATATAGGTGCTAATGTAGAGATACTGTGGGTTGAAAATTGAAATAAAGAGTGAAGGAAATTTTTTTTAGGTACACACTACAAGCCCCTTAATGTCAGTGACATGGAGGAAACTCAACATCTAATACAAATAATAAAGGCTGCTCATAATACCACTGTTTTAATTATAGGCAAGTTTGGACAGTGAAACTACCACTACAGCTAATCAGTATATATTTTTTAAATACACTCTCAGATAAATTTGTGTCACAATTAATAGAGGAGCCTAGAAACAAAGCTATAGTGGATTCAGTGATATCAAATAATACAGAAATAATAGCAAAAATAAAAGTCAAAGAGCATTTAAGAAGCATGCTGGAAATCAGTTTCCATAAGCAGTGTTAGAAGCAAACTTTAATGCTCAGTCTAGTCAAAATCAAACTTTCATGATTCAGATAGGGCATGTCATTTTAAACAACTTTCCAGTATACCTTTATCATCAAAATCGATTTGTTCTCTTGGTATTCTTTGTTGAAAGCTAAATCTAGATAGACTTATATGCTAATTTCTAAGCCCTTGAAGGCCGCCTCTTATCTCAGTGCATTTTGACAATTTTTACAGCTACACAGCACTAGCTCATGTGTGCCATATAGATAACGTGATCACTCCCATGTAGTTACCTAGGAGTCAGCATTAATTGGCTCAAATGCAAGTCTGTAAAAAGCACTGAGAAAAGGGGGCAGTCTTTGCATAAATGTTTCGTAGATGATCTATTTATATATCCCATAAAGTTTTTTTTTTTTTATTAAATGGATAGTTTTGCTTATTTTTAAATACCATTGCTCTGATTTTTAGACTTCTAACCAAGCCACAAAGTTTTAGGAGAATATCGACAGATACCTACTCCAGCTTGCTCCTGTTTGTGTAAAGGGTCTTTTCATATGCAAAAGAAGAAGGGGCGAGGGAGTGTCTTATTTCCCACTTGCAGTGGGCTTTCCAGCTACCTTTTCAACAGAGCTAAACTGAGAGCTTCTAAGTAAGTTTTTAAACAGTTTTATACAGGATTTTTATATCAGTATCAGTGCATCTTATTCTTTATAGCAGTGTCTATTACATGCAGTTATATGAAAATTGGTGTATACTGTCCCTTTAATATAACCGTTAGTTATGTAAAACCGGGGAATGGGTAATAAAGGGATTATCTATCTTTTTAAACAATAAAAATTCTGACTATCCCTTTGAGAAAATTGTTAAATTGCATACATTTGGACAACATATTCTCAAATAAAAACATAAAGGATAAAGGTAGAATAATTATAACGACCAGAAGACTAAGAGTACACATTACTGTAACTATGTATGCAATGTTTCACTATGACATGCCCTTTACCATGAATTTGAAAATATTCAATAAAAACTATTCATAAAAAAAAAAAAAAAAGTAGAATAATTAAAACTTTGTTAAATAAATATTATACATATCAACACATGGATGTAAAAGTAAAATAAATAAATCCAAACTAATGTGGCTGAATATAAATGTATTAAGAGAAATTAGGAAAAAACATTGGGCATTTTAATTATTTAAAGAAAATATTACAGATTCATCAATCCAAATATGCAATCTACAATATAACAAATGTAACAAAGCATGCAAAAAAAGCAATCAAATCAAAATTTAAAATGAAAGGTTAATTGCAAAGGATTATAAGACAAACACTGAAAGTTTTTTTTTTAAGTATAAATATAGGTAAATTAAAATGTGAGTAGGGTTGCATGATTAACAGTGACTGGGGGAAGGATGGGGTATTAAACCATTTCTTTTATTCAGTATACACAAGAAAGGAACCAGTGGGAGATACATTGAGACAGACAAACTAGAGCATACAATCAAGGGTCAAGTCTTACAAAGTGTGGGTACTCACCAAGACTTCCACCTCCCTCACAATTAATAATGTTTTATACACACACTATATTTATATGTATACAATCTATACACTCTGGTTAATAAAAGCAAATTAAAACCAATAAAGGGCTAAATGGTTGCCTTTGGGCCTAAGGATGGACACCCATGGTTACATGTTTACATGGCAGAGGTGCAATTTGTATTTGTAATTTAGGATTCAACTAACATGACCATAAATTGATAGCCATACAGACACCAACATAGATAAACAGACTGCATATACTATTGGTGAATAAAATAAAGTAATTGGGCTTATCCTGCTTCAAGATGTTTCACAAACACCTTTAATTGCAAGGACAATTTTCCTTTGTGTGCACACATGTATTTCCCTTGCAAACCTCATCCCAGCTATCTCTGGAAGAACTTAAAGGAATTCCAATCAGAGAGAATGCAGGAAGCTAAAATTACATGACTCTTCCCTGCTTGAAAAGCACATTTTTCTTTGGTGAAACACTAAACTTTTTTTAAAACAACTTTAAAATAACTAAACTGGCCACACAAACACCTATTTAATGTCAAGATCCAGGGTGTCCATACTTTGATTTTAACTCACATGGTGCATAGCCAGCTAAGCTTCAGTTCCTCACACCCTCTTCCTCTCTCTCCTTCCTTTCCAGGGCGAGCTGAGACCTTCGTGCCTGACAGCAAATCCAGACTCCTCTTCTGTAACAGAGTCTCAACCATTTAAGGTGCAATAGTCTTATTTCTGCTGAGGGTAGCAACATATCCCCAGAGTAAGCCACACAGAAATGTAAGCACCATGTGTTCCACACATTGTGGGGTGATCACACAGCAGGACCGCTGACAGGCTTGCATTTAGTGTATTGTAGGAAGTGTTACTGCCCATTACTAGAGGATCTCCCTATCCCTCTAACCAGACTCTACTTCAGCTCCTCGCACCAGCAGCAGCAGTGTTAACTGAATCATTTCTGTTCACTGTCCAGGGGGAACTTGACCCCTACATACAAACCCATACCAATAACTGAGTTATATCAAGATGATATCAGGAAAAACAATGAATAATATCAAGGTAAATATAACTACAAGTCCAGATGAAACATACCTAAGTGTTTTAAGGGAACTAGCAATGTCTTAGCCAAACCTCTACTATTATTTTTTCAAAATTCATTATCTTCAGGCATAATAACCTAGGACTTGGTGTAAATTTGATGTGGTACCACTTTGTAAAAAGGGAAGCAGGGTTGATTCAGAAAGCTGTAGGCAAGTGAGTCAGACATTGGTAGTGGAAAATATACTGGAGGGGATTATATTCAAGAGTATATTTGTGAAAGCAAGATTATGAGTTAAAATCAACATGGTTTTATTTGAAATAGATGATGTCAAACCAATCTAATTGATTATCTGAGGAAGGAATGAAGTGTAAAAATAAGGGTGAATCAGTTGATGTGATTTATTCAGATTTTGTAAAGACTTTTGATACAGTGCCAAATGAGAGATTATTGTACAAAATTAAGGGCCTGTGAATAGCTGAAAATGTTAACTCATTGACAAATAACTGGATAAAAGACAGGGAGCAGTTAGTTGTAGTAAATGGATCATACTCAGATTGTACAAAAGTAATTAGTGGGGTCCAACAAGGATCAGTACTCATCCCTGTTTTTTTATATATATATTTTTCATAAATAACTTGGAAGAAAGAATAAATAGCAACATCTCTATTTTTGCAGATGATATAAAGTTGTGTTAGGTAATTAGGTCAGAGCAGGATGTAGAATTTACAAAATTTGGAAGAATGGGCTGGTTGACGAATTAGGGATTAATAGTTTTAATAGGTAGTTTAAGTTGTGGGGGGGTTGGCCGATTAGGGGTTAATAGTGTAATTAGATACTTTGCGTTTTGAGTGGGTGGCGGTTTAGGGGTTAATAACTTTATTAGATACTTTGCGATGTGGGGGTTGGCGGATTAGGGGTTAATACATTTATTAGTTATTGCGGTGGGGGGGATGGCAGTTGAGAGGTACATATTGCGCATGCGTCAGTTGTCTGTTCTTCTAGGGAGTTAGTTACGGTACTTTCATATTTAGCGCAAGGCTTCCTGCGTCTGCCTATGTGTGGCAAAGTAAAAATGGAGTAAAATGTCTCTATTTACGCCGCGTAAGTCCTTGCACTGAATATGTGATACCGACTTGTGACGCCGGTTCTATGTTGGTTTATGGGAGTAAAAACAGCGGGCGACGTGTGAAATATACGCGCCGCACTTGTATGCTAAATAATTGGCGACGCCGGCTTTTGCAGGCAAAACCGCATATGTAATCTCCCCTAAGGTGACTACTATTTTACCTCATAGAGCACTGGTCATTATTTCTATATTACAGAAACAAGTCATCTCTGTTAAATTACAGATCATTCTGGTAAACATGCCAGCTGGGGTGCAATTAGTTCAAATATAAAATTTGAGGGGAAGTGCTAACCTCCATAGATATTGAAAACACTTGATAGCCCAGCACCACTGTCAGATGCAAGCCAAAAGTGTGCTGTAATCCCTTGGTACTCACACATCCACAAAGAGCCTCTTTGTGGATGTGTAACCTCCATGGATAGAGACCCAGGTCAGCTTGGGAGGGGGCATGGGCAACTGAGGAAGGAGGGATGGGCCAAATGGCCTCCTTTATATCTATTTATAAGCCCCCTCCTGAGTCACTCTCGGGATGTCAGTAAGCCACCATTGATAAAATGGTATGCAATAAGTTGCCACTGATATTATCAAGTTTAGGACATTTTAATATTTGCCCCTTAAAGTATTTCTGCTGATGCCCCATGCTCGGGAAGGGTCACGACAAAGGTGACAAGGAATTTCCCAACACGGTCACCTGCTATTTATTGGATTAATTACAGACAGAGAATAGGAAGCCTGTGCCACTTTCAGACTATGTGGTATATTCACCAATGACTTATATTTAGCTTATGTAAAACAAACTTGTTCCAGTTTTGTTATTCTATAAGGAAGTGTTCATCCTGTAATGAAGTATTTCAAATATTTTAACGACTGATTAGAAAACAAGCAGAGGTGCGTGTATTTTTGTGTGTTTGTGTATGTATCTGTTCTGCTTTATGTGCCACTGTCTTTAGAGAGTCATATATATATATATATGCTCTGCTTTAGCTGTCACTCACCTAGATTACAAGTTATGCGCACTATAGGGAATTTAACGAACGCAACAAACTGTATAACATATGAATGTTATGTGTGTGCAGTATC